>NW_023596136.1:38803844-38847448 GCF_011947565.3 Pollicipes pollicipes
GAAAGGTGCATGCAGAAAATTCCCTTGCACGGCAGAATCGCTTAAAACAGTGTGTGTGGGGGGGGGGGGAGGGCGGGGGGCGGGGAGGCAAGCTCAACCTTACTGTTAGCGACAATCTGTGTTCATGTGTGTGTGACAATGTGTTCCGTATATGTTCCTCAGATGGCTTGTTCGTGTGGCCGCTGCTAAGGATTACAAAAACCGAGACGAGCACGCACACAAGCGTCACTGTCGTGCCCAATCAATGCCTGCTTCCAGGTCTGTATCGAAACCTCAATGCCGTGTCACCCTCGTCATAGTGGACTACATATTTCATACACACTGCCTGTCAACTTTATATACCACACCAAATCATGGTTTGCATGTCAGTATGCTTAAAATACATTGCGACAGTTTCTGGCTATAACAGTTCTTATCGCTTGAAGCCTGCATAAACTGGCAGAAGCTCAAAAAGCTGCAGTGGTTCCTTTTGTGCACTTCACATCACCCACTTGCATTCAACCGTTTCATGTTAGGCAAAAATTCCAGAAGCGGCGTATTGACATGATAACATGATCCTAATATGTATGTAATTTGCCACTGAGGCTGCTCCAATTGTATCTGAACTTGTGGCCGAGGAAAAATGATCCAGGCTTGTGCTATGCATGACCATCCAAGGTATAACGAAATGCAGTGCGTTGCCACGTTGATGCATGAATGCGTTGTCCAGCGGTAGATAAGGACGTGAAAATAAGCGCCAATAAACAGAGTATGTAAATGAACTTAAAAAATGATGAGCACAGCCAAAACTGTCTTATGTCAGCCATTACCCGTTTGTTTCAAAGTGTAGCAATCATTGCAGGAAATGTTTCATACACAAAATGGTGCTGCTCGCCAATCTTTGCCATACATTTATGCAACCCAAAGCAAGACATGCCAAGCCTATCAGTTTTGCAGCGGTACGAAAGATACTCTGTGAAACTGTGCACGAAAGCCGCTACTCGCATGGCGTGCCAAGGCGGTAGAAGCACTGAGCTATGGGCGCCTTGGGTGGCGGAAATAACTGTTGTCCAGTTTTGCTGTGGGCTGACGCTGGAAACTTGAGTTTCGCCGCCCGAAAAGTGCATGCCACATAATCTGAGATGAGGCCTTCTGAGAATGTCAGAACAGAGAGGACTTCGAATGTTTTAAACCAGCAATTTTCACACAATGGATGTGGGCTCCATCTAAAAAAAAAACGTTGGGTTATTGAGGCGCTTGTCATATTATAAAAGTTTCACCGGTCGGCATGCCAATTGTGTGCCAGATGCAGTTGCGTTTGTCGAGGTTCTTTTTTGATCATTTTGATAGCAATATTAGTGCTTCATAAAATACAAAAAAGAGAAGATTAAATTATCCGCCGCACTACATTTCAACTTGCGTGACATACGTCTAAACAAATCACCTGCTGGCATGAGCAAGTCAGGTTGTGCCCAAAACATGCATTTACGCCGTTTGATTCAGAAATTGATCATAAGATTGGATCCATGAGTCCTGGGTCCCAGATTTTCTAGGATCCAGAACAACTTTGAGTTTTCTGAGTACTCCTTTGTAATAAGGAGACGTTTCCAGGTGTTGCCAAAATGTCTTCCAGAATCCCACCTCATTCACGTAATGCTATCAAATAATCATTTGAAATCCAGGATCTATGTTGTAATTTTCATTTTTTGTTTATTTTCAGCTCGGTAACCAAGTTTATAAATGCGTTTGACTCACATTAGTCGTGTCTGCTGTCGCTCCATACAGCCATTTGGGCGCAATCACATGCCGTCACCACTGTATTATCTACATGGACCTCCAACGTATCAAATGTACACGATGCGCATTTGCGGCTGAGGAGCATTGAGCTATTATAATTGCATATCACGTACCTAGTCACCAACGATTTTTGCTATTTCAGGCACGGTAGATCTGTGTGTAGGAAGACGGAAAAGAAGATCTCACGCCGTAATTCCAAAGGTATGCGCCAAGTTGCGATAGAAACCTCGGTTTGCTTGCCTTATTTTGACTATTGCCCTGATTCGTTGTTTTTCATAACGAAAACGGATGTGCGTGGTATGCAATATACTTTCAATTTATACATTGAGAATGGTGGAGCCCCGCGGAAAGAAAACAGTGGATTGGCCTTAACTCTTGTGATCTCGTTAATGGTATTACATGACATTACATTATGCTGCTGTCAATGGTCGACCCCACTATGCCAGATCAAAGGTGAAGGTTTCCCGAAAATCGGATTCTTGCAGATTTAGATCCCAATCTTTACGGCAGGATGCCAGGTGGTAGTATGAAACTTGCACTGGCGTGCTCCTCGTTTCATTTTGGGCATGCCGATGTATTTTTGTGCATTTGAGCATACGTTGAAGTGAGTGCATTTGAAATGAAATTTGATCATCTTTCTACATTTGATGATCTTGAAGAAAGCCTCAGGTATGATGAAAAACTCGCTTATAACTATTCGTATACTTTTAAGTGCAAAGACTGCTCTAGACAACAGGAGAGATGGCAGTGGCAATGTATCGTTATGCGCTCGTGCTTGGTCCCTTCTTCGTGGTGTCCTTACATATTTATCCGTGAATTTAAGACGTTTTCTGGTATTCTCATGCCCGGCTATGGCTTTTTTATTTATTTTTCGATTACAGGCCCTTTTCCGCGATGAATAGCGAGGACATCCAACCTCTTATATTATGTAGCACAAAACGTGAATCGTGATGAGCTGTGAATCATGAAATGCAAACCGCAAAGTCTGTTTGGAACAGGTGTTGACCCGTTTTCGACCTGTCCACACAAGGCTCACTCATATACTTATATTTGCAACACCCTCATTCCATTTGTTATTCATGTGACCGCCCTCTTAAAGTGGGATACGTTCTTCTTGAAAGTGGTGAATACAAACAAGAGCTTAGTGTCCTGCAGACTTATTGCTGTGAATTTATTCAGGAAGTATCTTTAAGAGATTCAGTAGGTGTCGATCACCCGCATCCGCTTGAAACTTCGTTATGTAGTTTTTTAGACGTACGAACATGTTTCACAGGATATGACATCGTGTGCACCTTTTTTTAGTTTCTTCTTCAAGGCGTCAAATGGTCTGAACGGGCCGAAAGGCCTTAAACTAGATAAAGTGAAAGGGAAAGTCGTGAGCAAACATTTGACCGTCTTATCCTCTTCCTCGCTCGTTTGTCCGGGGCATGCGCCAGCCACGAGTGGGCCAACAGGCCCTAGCTCGCATCGTCATTGAGAAAACAGCTACGACATACCAAGCTATGTCTGCTACCCATAGGCTAGCAGGGGCAGCTGAAAAAGTGCTCTGTTTGACCGTGATCATCTTAATCCCCGAGAACTTGTAACACCAGCTCTCTTCACAGCTGCGGTGATACGGGTTACTCTAAAACTGGACAACATTGATGCAATAGTTAATCAGTCATCATTGGTACCTAATACAGACAAGGTTCTGTTCATCTCCGAGGAGCATGAGCTGTGTCTGATATGGTTGCAGAAATTGGGCAAGGTGACTTTCCCATGTTTAGCTAAACATGCGTATGAACGCAATAGAATGTTCACAAATCCCTCTAACAATACCTTGATTCCATTAAAGCAAATTTGATAAACATATATTATTTTTCAACAACAAGCTGTTTGGCATTTGAGATGAAGAAGACCCTGTCATCGTTGCCGACCATATTATCAACGTGTGTGATGAAAGTGTCTCCAAATTTTCATACGTGAAGACCTCAAAACCAACAGCTCTTGAAGCCTTTGGCTGCACCACGCTGTTATCATTCATTGCTAACAAACAAAATACTTGTTATATGAGCTTGGGGGTTCTGTTTTCAGAGTCAACAGCTATAACCAGTGCCAAAACATATTGACCAAACTACTTAGATGCGCTGCGACAAGATATGCGGGAGCGCTTGAGGGGGGTGTTTCCATATTTGTATGGGGATATGAGCTGAAATATCCATATTGAAGATCATTCCGTGCAGTGTACAGTCTTGTCCTTCTATGATCTAAACCCCTCTTATTTTTTAATTATACGCGGGCGAAGATGTGCAGACCAACCCGTGCAGACTATTTTAAGGTAACCCAGGCATCCATGATGCAAAAATGAAGTCATTCAATTAATGCCATGCCATTGGCCACGCGATGATCAAGGCCAATAAATATACGCTTGTCGAGTCGTATCTGTCTGGCGCTAGTTAGTAAGTATGAATTCCAGATATGCCGGCTGTCAATTGGTTTTCAGCCAACGTTGTGCAAAGTACGATGACGTAATGAACATATGATTTATTGAGCATATTTGCTACATAGAGCAATGGTGTTGTACAGAACGGTTTTTCCACTTAAAAGTAAACCAATAGCTATAAGTGAGCTTGTTTTATTATATCTGATGCTTGCTTCAATATCTTCAAATGTGGAACATTCCCTATAAGTAATATTCCGGGAGTTCCAATTCAAGGTAAGATCAATGACGTCATTGAGGTTGAGATCAGCGAGATGAGCATATGAATGAGGCGTTCAACAAGTTCTCTGCCGGGGAAGGAAAACAGCTAAAAAGGAACCTATGGTCAGCATTTCATCTCCTGCATCCATCACTCGAAATCTAAACAGCATGAGTCGACCACCTCAACGGAAGGGGAACTTTCGAACGTTTTTAACAGGGTGAGAATGTGAGAGCTGTTGCAACCAAATCTACTTCCTAAATTTTCAGATCTTTACATCAAGCTTTACTCAATACCTGATTTACATATTGATTTATTGTACTATTTTTCATGTCCCTAAAGGTTCTGAAAATCGCTGTAATCGAGCCAATACTTACAGAAAATGCAACTGCTTACCACCCAATTAGCATATTGCCATATCTCCCAAAAATCCAATTCAAAATCATAATCCACGCATGCTTTCTCTAATTAATAATGCTATAAGTTACGACGCTCAGGCTGGCATCTAGAAAAACGGAAGCAAATTGGCTTCTGCAAGGTGAATATGATCTAGTATGCATTGACCCTTAAGAAGCTTTCGACACTGTAAATAGTAATGTGCTTTTTATGAGAAATGTGATATCATCTTTAGATCCTATCGAATGCTTCATTCACATTTATCTGCCCGAAAACAATCCACGAAAATGCGGAACACTTCATCAACTTATTGGAACATTGGTTTAAGGGTGCCCAGGGATCCATCTTTGCCCCATTTTTTATATTCTAAATGTATGCATTACCCATTGCTTACCGCCGCCGAGGCGTGTACTATATGCAGACGGCACTGTTTCCATATTTGAAAGCAAGAATATAAATGAGCTTCAGAAGCAAGTAGACTAATCGCTCGTGCTCATCACGGAGTGGTTATGAGACAGTTATCTGCCTTCCTGGTCAGAGACGCGATCAGGCGCTGCTTCTGCATCACCAGGTGTAGAGTACAGCACCAAAGAGCGTTACCACTGCGCATACGTGCGCGCAGGTCAAGTAGGAAAAATGTGTGGACGGTCGTGTATGTGTGTGCATGTGCGTGTACGTGTGAGACCACGAGAGAAAAAAGGGAAGTGACACAAAGATCGAAAGAGAAATGGAGACCGAGGCAGATGCAGAAAGAAAGAGCGAGAGAGATAGAGATAGAAAGAGAGAGAGAGAGAGAGAGAGAGAGAGAGAGAGAGAGAGAGAGAGAGAGAGAGAGAGAGAGAGAGAGAGAGAGAGAGAGAGAGAGAGAGAGAGAGAGAGAGAGAGAGAGAGAGAGAGAGAGAGAGAGAGAGAGAGAGAGAGAGAGAGAGAGAGAGAGAGAGAGAGAGAGAGAGAGAGAGAGAGAGAGAGAGAGAGAGAGAGAGGGAGAGAGAGAGAGAGACCTTTTTGATCACAAGATCATGTACACAAGAGGCACAAAAGTGTGACCCAAGTGAGCTTTCATTCCGGCAAACCCACCAGGGCCTGGCGGCATGCGAGCTTCAAGACCGGGATATTAATCTGCACATGGAACTTTGTGGTATATTACACTGTCGTTTTGTTACACTCTTCTTGGGTTAGTGTATTAGTGGCTCGCCCGCTGTCATCCATGGGAGTGGCTAGTTTCAACTATTTCATATTAACAGATGCTGTAATGACATGAATTGTAGCGTAATCGCTCCTTAATTTAGGTTGATTTTTATGCTGGTTAGTAGGTTCCACATTTTTAACAACGAGTACTGCACCTTCAAGGCGCGAACTACGTAATCGCCCGGTGTGATCAGGTTGAAGTAGTGCGTTTGTGGTGCGCTCGTGGTCTTTTGTGGTGCGCAAGTGCGCTCATTTTGAAGTAGTTTGTGATGGGGTGGCCACACCCGCACTGATACTCTACTCTCTTTTAACCTGAGTGTCCTACCGTTTCAACACTCAAGCCTCAAAGGCTCGTGAAGGGCTTGGGACTTTTGCAGGTGGAACCACTGGACGCAACTCAGCAGCTGGATCCTGTGGCGCTTGAGAGTTCTATGAGGCAACAGGAATTCGTCACAACACTGGATCACCCCATGGGGCTACACGAGGACACCGGCTCGCTAATTGACGACCAGCAAACACTTGCAGGTAAGAATGCCGCAGTGCAAAATAATATACGAGGACACCGGCTCGCTTATTGACGACCAGCAAACACTTGCAGGTAAGAATGCCGCAGTGCAAAATATACACGGGGCGGACAGCTTGTTAAAGACGCAAATGCAGGTGCTCAAGACAACAGTTGCTGATTCACCATGCTATTTGTCCTTGCTTGATTCATACGGGTTGCCACTTGACGCGGGCGCGCCAGCGTCGATGCCCCTCTCACAGCCGCACGTGTCGTGTTTCAGAAGCCGGTGGAAACGACCCTCGTTTTCTTGTCTACACGCGAACGGTTCACAAGACGATATTGAGTACTTCGACAAATGCCAACCTCATCGAAGAATTGAATGTGCTCTGCATCCCAGTAGCCCTCGCGCAGTCGCTTCCGCTCTGCTAAGAGAAGATCACATGACGAAAGTCATTGGCAGCAACGTTGTGGTTGAAAAGCGTCGACAGGCAAGTGTTAAACTGACATGGCGCCTCGGGCTTTGGCACAAGAAAGCATTTCAGAAAGAACGTTCATGGTCTGGGAGGTCAGCATAAATATTCACCGAGCATGCATTGGCATCATTCTTTGTATGCCACGTGTGGAAACATGCTACGATGAGCCGTATTGCTATTTGTGTTGATAGCGTTCCTTCGAGAACATGTAAAACCCCCAATCTTCATAGGCGTGGGTCTCAACAATGCTAGTTGCAACGAGAGCTTTTAATTATTTCTGTAGCTGCCATCCACCGCTGCTGCAATATCATATTGCGTTGAATGCGACTTTGGAAAATACTTTGCACCCATATATATATATATATATATATATATATATATATATATATATATATATCCTGTCGAGTGTTAAGTGAAATTTAACAAAAGCTTGCACAGGAAGTAGCTGCATAGGACTAGCAGACTTGTTTGAATGCGTTCTAACTGTTATTGTTACCGTTTTGGGTGATGGGTGCGCTGCGGTTGTTTGTCCGCCATCGCCCTCTGATGCAGTGAAATAAACGTTGAAGACTGTAACTGACAATGTCTTTTGAACTTAATCTGGACTGAAAACGCATTTGTCGACATTTCATCATAAAAAGGCATTTGCTACGAGCAAAGTTAACAAACCAGTGCTACTATCAGTTCCTATCTTTCATCAGTGAAGTCATCAGTCACTCCTTGTTGAATGGACTTTTGAAATAAAACAAGTATGAAGCTGTAACCAATATGACATACGGCGCCGATTTCAGGAACAGGTTCTTACCTTTGACATGAAATCCTCTCACCATCTTTGACAACAAAGCCTGACATCACCGCTGCAGAGGTGAGTTAGCAAAAACACCACCAGTGCGTTCTCAAATATTTGTCGAGGTTGATAGGTCAGGTCAGTAACTGATTCCTCGATAAACATAAAACAAATGCAATTTCCATGCAAGATATTTAGATATTTCAAACCTAGCCAAAAAAGCCTACATGCAACACACCCGGTTTAGAAAGGCAAAGAAGTATCTAAGTATTCAGGGACCCGGTCATTGGGGCCAGATAAACGTTTGATCATTGGATTCTTTCCTGCGGTGGGTCAGACTGATACTGAAGAAACAAGGGCAAAGCCAAGGTTATCGACATCGCAGGTGGATCCCATCTGTCTCGCTGCGCAAAGCGGTGATACCTTTGGCGCCACTTGCGCCACCATCAACGGCGTAACGTTGACTCGTGTCTAACAAAGGTGAAGAACATGAAGTATGTTTGAGTTGCTTTGATAGGCTTTTAAGCGCTCATGGATAACTCCGTTATGTTGCTGGTGCAACGCTGCCCACGGACTCAGGACAGCAAAAATATATCGCTTTATTACGGTTCACTTTTGCTTCGCTGCGTGAAGAGAAGGCACCGTTGGCGTTCGTATAGCAACATGTCAATTTGCATGACATTGCGTCTTAGTGATGAACATTAAGCTCTTTCACGGCAACTTATTTCACGGCAACTCACACTTCACGGGCTGACTGTACAATCCGCTGCAGGCTTCCACCACTCCACTCCAGTGTGTGCGTCATTGGGGCTTTACGACGAACTCAGGTGCTGGGGCTATATGGCGTCGCCTGCCTCTCACCCTGGCAGGAAGGGCGGGCACCGCGGGGAATCGAACCCCGTACCTCTGGTTTCTCAGACAGTTGTTCCCAGACTTTTTTCCCAGACTTCACAGTTGTCAGCTGTTGTGTACTGAGGTGCTACGTATGAAGTCCGCAGGTCTGCATCGCGCAGGTAAAAAGAGCCCAAAGTTGGTAGCCTTAGGCTGCAGCAGCTCAAGTCTGCAGAAGAGGGTGTTGACAAGTGACCTGTGTATTGGTCATAAGCTGGGACGCCACATGTCTATGTACTGGCGTTTGTGACGAGGTCGTCACCTGATGAATATGGAGGGAGCCGGTGGGCCACGACCACCGCAAGAAGATTGCTTAAGAACTGGCCTTAGTATGGTGAGACAATGCAGCAACCACATGGACAGAGATCACAGTCTGTCGCGGTGCTGAGTTGGCGACACTCCCACATTACAGAGAGTGCTCCACATTTGGTGTCATGGGTTATGGGGATTTGAACTGAAATGTCCGTCTTGAAGAGCAGGCAGTGCAGCTCACAGCTATGCCCTTTTGAAGGAAATGTACCGCAGTTCAAGACATTGAGATAGGCATCAGATATAATGGAAAAAGCTTATTTGCAACTATTGGTAAGCTTTCAACTTAAAAACTGCCCTAAGTAGCACAATTTCAAAGTTTCCGAAAATGCGCCCCATAACATTCGATGGCGTCATGGAATGGTTTTGTGACGACGGCAATACCTGGCAGCATCTGGCAGCCAGACCTCAGAATACCCCGAAACGCACAAAAGCTGACGCCAACAAGCCATTCTCGTCTCGGGTGCTGTGTTGAGTGGCGGATTACTGAATGGCTTGTTTGTGGATTTTTTGGTTTGTTACTGGTCGGAAGAAAAGCTTTGGTGGGCTGTTTGACATACACAGCGTAGCGATCGCCAGCTTTTAAGGCAGATTATTGACACGTGCTCGGGTGGGGTGAAGGTCAAACTGACCTCCCTGAAAGTTTTTCTAGAATGGCTTCCGAACGGCGCGGCGTAGCCGCGCTTAATTTTGCATAGCTGTAGACAACTGAATAGCAGATCGTTTGAATTTTAAAAAAATTAGATGTAGCTCGCAAGGTAACTGACCTCGCAGGTGAAAGTCAGGACATCGCTTTAGCGAAGGCAATTTCTGGGACATCATTCAATCTGATCCAACAACGGAGTGTTTGATGAATCTATACATCTCTGAGATGCTTTCTTAGGCAGCGCAAATATTGAATGGGCAAATTACGTTGGCCTTTGGTGAGGTATTAAGGTCAGACCAAGGTCAAATCCAACCTGATTTATTACTTTAGGGCTTGCTGTATGGGATAGCTTCTGGTGCTCATTTCGCATTTATTGACAGCAGGAAACGCATTATACATCTTCCATTGACTTCTTTGAGGTCAGAACAGGTCATTGACCTGAGATAACCCGGGTCGACATTTTGTTTTATGAACATACTGCCCAGCGTAATCTTTGTCGCTCATTCAAACGCAAAACTCAGAGCAGTCTTGTATGATTTTGGTCACCATGACCTTGAAAACGTCGAACAGGTCACTGACCTCAAATGGGCTTGTGACTTTTTGCTTAGAAATAGTTGCCTAGGCTCTGGGGCAATTTGGAGACCATCATGGAATTTGACCTTGTTTAACCTTATTTGACCTGAAGGTCATGACCTAGGAGGCTCAAGCTTTGACCTAAGTGATTTTACGTACAGATCAACACACCCTGTACATTTGGTGTCTAGCTTTCTTAGTTCCCGAGATTTCAGGGGGTCAAATTGACCCCCAACCCGAGCGAAGCGTGTCTAGCCGGCGACCAGGGCGCGTGTAAATATTAAAGCACGAGACGCTGTGAAGGCTGTTATATAGCGTCATGAGCCTCCTACCGAAACCTGCAAAGGACTGTCGAGGATGCCACTACCGTATTGTCGCCTTACCCTTGCCTGCAGTGCTGTAGTCCTGACATTCATATCATGTGATGTGTACAGTTGCTACTTTCTTTGTTATTTGTAGCTTAAAATGCAGTTGGATGCAAAAATTAATGAATCTCTGACATTGCTATGAACTGATAGGCAAAGTACTGTTATTGCTATGGTAAAGCTGGTAAGGTTGAACTGCCGAAAATGTTTTTCTTGCTTAGTATTAGCTATGCCATTACTAGTTTACCCTTCTATGACCATTGTGGTGCAACAGTATTCTCGCAGGTGATAGTCCTTTGGCGTTGCCAAATCAGTTGTTATCAGTCATTCATAAATTATCAGCTGCTATCTCATAGACTTCACAAAGAGTATCAACCAGTGTGGTACATTGTGTAATAGCACGGGCCAACAGTGTCCTTGTGGCCCAATCCATGTGCTGTACTGTGGCACAGCATAATAAACAATGATACGGTTTTTGTACCGCAATCCCTGATGCTTTTATAATAAATTCCATTATGAAAATATGGGTCAAGCCTGCATTCTTGTATTAACTCTGCATCTAACATATGACTGACCAAAAACGCATGATACAATATACACATCACTTTCAGTAAAGCACACAACCAATAAGTGACATCACTTGCTCAGCCTGTTTTAGGAATCCACAAAACATAGATGATAAAGATGTAAAGACGTCTTCTGCCTCCGCAGCCATGCAACATGCTGTAGCCATCAGGCCGCTTCACTCAATGATATTGTTTGCACAAGTGATAACACATGTATAACAAGAGAATGTGACGTATAGTAAATTGGCACTGCAAACTTGTTGACTTTGCACAATGTTGGAGACATGACAAGTGCATGTAGCTGTTGTTAGATGGGCGAAATTCAGGGAGGTGATGAAGGTGCCGGTGCACACAAGGCTCAAGATAAAAATATTATTAAGTGCTATCTAAGAAACCAACAGCAATACGTTTCCACCTTCCCCAGCACCCAGCATCCCACACAAGTTGCAGTGACTGACAATGATGACTCACAAGCGATGCTTGCCTGCGTACAAAATTTGTTAAGACAGCAGTTTGTGCATCTACATTCGTACAGCACCATACTTTCAGAATTTTTAAGTGAAACACAATTTTGTAAAGCTGTATCATGCAAGCTTCTACCAAGCATGTGCATTAATGAGCTGTACTGGACTGCCCATTCTGCCTAAATGAATTGCTAATAGAATGGCATGCAATGGGTCAATTACATGCTGCAGCACCTCAACACGTCCAAAACGTTGGCAAGATCATACTGAAGCAGCAAAGTGCCTTTGAACACCCCTGCGGCATGGAGGCTAGTGTTCCTTTCAGTGTGCCGACGTCATTATCTTGTCATGCTTAAGTGTCGACCTTAAGGTAGAGGCAGGTATCAATATATCACATTTTGTTGGGAGTCATTAGAGTTAAAGAATACCAGAGCAATGTCCTCTCTCAGAAGCACAAACCTCGCACGCGCACTCCCCATCACAGCAAGATCAGTACAAGCCACTGGCACGCACCACCAGTGATCACACCCATTTCAAGAGCCTGATTCACACTCTAATGTCACATAAGTGTGATCACACACTTGCACAATCCGCGGAACCATCAAATTAAAGGTTTTCTCGCAATTTCCGCACAGGCTTTCAGTTATACCACCACATTTCACCGTGAGCTCCCCTCAAAAGGAAGTTCCATCGGGGGTTCATGGCGATGCAGCTCGAGAGGTTGAGCTTGTAGCACACAATTTTTTGTTTAATACTTAAATTTGTCCTTTGATGTATGTTAGATGTTTAGCACAAATGTATCTAAAAGAACTGTAATATTTCTCTAACTTTATAATGCCTTGCTAAGCCATAAACCTGTGCAAGGTTCTTTGCTGCGGTACACGAGGCGCAAACCGGGCTGTCTGTAAGAAACAAATCAGTGGAGAAAAAAGTGGGAATAAAAGGCAGCTTTGCATTCGGGTCTTCTTTTTTGCAACATTCGGGAGAGTGCCGTTGTTTTTTCGGTGCTGTACTTTGTATGCAGACGGTGGCGTTCTCTTTTTATAGCATTGACCTATGGCCTAGAAATAAGGAAAAATGCCCCGTTTGCGACGAAGTGCCGCACAACCCAAAAGTGCTCACGCTTACGTTCGAGACACGCATCCGGCAGCGAAATCTTACTAACAGCCAATCACCTTTCGTAGAATGTATCATACGTGCGGCATCATGGCTCTTGCGAATGTATCAGCGGCCATGCTGTTGTGGCCATAAGCAGAAAACAACCTGTAATATAACGGCAATTGTGTGACAATTCTTTGACGACATTAGTGCTAAGGTGACTTTGAAGTATTTTCCCAATAAGCATTTTCGCACTTTTGCGGGTGCACAACTCAGGAATCTGAGGGTTTTGGGTCTTAAAAAGGAAGTGACCGTGAATTGCATCAAATGGTCCTCCAGATGGCTATTTCAGTTCAAAGCCCCGTGTCAAGGTGGCACATTCATTGTAAGGCTTAAAACCCTCTGATTTTAAGCTTGACGCCCCAAACTTGTACAGAATATTTCATAGACTTTTCAAGATCACCCAGACATGCACGGCACCATCGAAACGCCACGCGAATAACGCCACCGCATTGACCATGGAACACTCAAAGTCAGAACAAATATTATCATTGAATAATTCGTGCCTGGCGTGCGTCAGCATGATTCATGGCATCAACAGTCGCCAGACTGCGTCCTAACGTTCTACGTTTTTCACATTGTACACCCACATATGTCAGCACCCAAATAGGGTAGAGACGGGAATCCAATTTCAAGGCGTCGATCAATGTACTGTCTGCAAGTCATGTGGCCAAGACAAACTCTGTGATGTGCAGTGGCGCCAGCAATTGTCGGGCAAGCCGGGAATGTCGCATTTTAGGAAAAGGGATCACAAATGCAGCAGCTGTCGTCAAAACTGTACCGGGTTCAAGCCGAAATTCACCTTATCGCACGCATCGATTCATTACTGGTATTTGCCACCTATTTATTCGTCATGTTCTGCATGATCCCGCCCAAACATTTTCTTTGCCTAAAAGGCTGCGATCTCATATTTTTGCGCTGTCAAAATTCCACCGCTTGATCGCTCAGTCGTTGCCGGCGAGCATTTTAAGTACATTAACGAAGCGCGCGCGTGCCGTATGTTTCCGTCGGTAGAATCAGTCAGAGACTGGGTTCCGGTGTCGTTAACATCACAGGGCAGAGGAAGTAGTGTCGTCACAGTTTTAAACCTCATAAAACCCGGGTTGGCAGGATGATCAACCCCTTCACATCGGGAAAAACTCACCCTCTGCACCGTTTTTTTCATAGGTTGGTAGTGCGCTTTACACAAAAATTTCAAGAAATGTCTGGTTGATTTAAATAGTAACGATCATCGGAACCCAGCTTCACTCTACACGGCGCTTGCATTTTATTTTATGTACTCATTTTGTTTCGATTATTAATCCAGCACAGTGACGAGATTCTGTTTTACGACCGAGTTGGAAGTTACTGAAATAATAAAGGCAAAGCTTGGGAGAAAGCACCTGTATCAGCGTAAAGATGGGGGATGTGCCAACATCTGCTAATAAGTACTGGCCGAGATAAGAAATTAATCATACGATGATGTTCCCTTTTAAAGAGTGTCTCACCTTAAAAATTTAGTTCAAGAAAATAATCTGATGAACTCTCAGAACCTGTCATTAATATCAGTAACACTGAGGAGCTGAACTGCATCATTAAAAGGATATTATTCGGAAACTAGCTATATTTTTCGAGTCAAAATTACCGGATCAATATCTCCGAACAGCGCAGGACTTCTTCCTTCTTTCAATATCGCCACATGCCATTCCGTGCATGGAAGCTGCGTATTTCTAAGGCCTTGCACCAGATGCGCGTGTTAAACGATTTAAGGAAATTAATCACCGACGCTCTCCACCTTACAACGGTCCAGTGGACTGTTTCTAACCTGATTGAACTCAGAAGCTTTGTCATGGTTCTCATCTGTGATCTATAGAAATATTAAGGAAGCTGCGAACCTAGATTGTAGATCAAAATTGGCTATTAATTTGCATTAGTATGACCGAGGCATGTTTATCTTGAGGTGTTCAACATTCAGATAGAATCCATTGCTGATACAAATCATGCGATATAGTATTGGACATTCGCGCTCACAAATCTTAGCAACAAAAATCTCGACGCTGGGCGTTGCAGTTTCCATGGTCCGTGCATTGTCGGCTCAGTGGCTAACACTGAGTCGTGAACAAGATGTGGACGAAAATGATGACACATCTGAAAAAAATACCTTAAAACGCTTTAAGACATCAAATCTTACACTTTGCAGGTAATTTTCGAGCATATATTTCAACGGTGCGATTTTTAGATTGATAATAAGAACGAACTAGCTTTTACAACACCGCGAATTGGTGCTGGAATCTGGTGAACTGGAAGAGTAAGGGTAGGATCTCTGTTTCCGCGTTGCTGTAACTGTTAATCTGTCCAGAGGACAACCTCAAAGTTGTAAAAAAGATAGGCTCAGCCTTATCTTTGAACGATACGACTTAGCTTTGAAAGACCCTCGTGGCCATCATTTCACGACGGTCGTTCTCGCACGCATGGCACTCACCACCTAGTGTGACTTGCAGTTGGCAACGCCGTTCGGCTTTATAGCAGCTGCAACCCAGGCCATCGCTGTCCCGGCTCCCGAGAGTACTGGCGCGCATGCTCAAACGTTTTAATGTCATTTGTTTAACACGCTCCCGGGTGGCCGGTTAGATACCCCCCGCTAGGTTGGGGGGTCAATTTGACACCCCTCCCTTAAACCTCAAGAATTCTAAGACATCTAAGGGCACGAAATTCAAAGAGCATATTGGTATTTATGTAAATGTCATTGTGACAAAATTATAGCTTCTTAGGTAATGATCTTGTGGTTTATCAAGGTCAAACGAGGTCAAACTCCGGATTGAGTCTCGAGTGTCCAATACCTTTTTATGCAACCACCATCAGCCTATATACCTATTCCAAGTAAGAGGCTAATGGTGTTCAGTTAAGGTCAGTGACCTTGTTTGACCTTTCAAGGTCAATTTTACCAAATACCTACAAGCACCAAATGCCTACAAATCCTCATAGCTTCACTGTCTTCCGGGATGTTAGGCACCTCTGACCGATACAGGAGTCCCGCATTGTTCCAAGGGCCCTGACCAATGTAAATCATTGGCCCGACCTTGTCGCTGTGTGGGAAATAGGCCCTCAGAGCTCAGACCGACACGGAGCCAACTCGAGAGACCCTTCAGCCCCTCTTTGGGCGACTAAAACGCCGCTCCTGGTCGACTCGAAGCCACGTCCCGCCACAGGACCTATGTTGGGCACTGTGGCCCTTGACCGACACAGGAGCTCCTCATTATCTCAGGGACCCCGAAAATTACAAAGTGCGGGCCCAAGCCTCATGCCCGCCTGGGAAATGGGTCCCAAGGGTTCAGACGGGCATGGAACCGATAGCCTGGTTCCGTGCCGAGGCACAGTGTAATGGAGATAGAGGACCCTAATAAGGGGCCCTAATAGAAGCCCGTTGACCGAAATTTCAGGTCACAGCACCACGAGTGATCACAGGGCCAGGGCTCGATCGGCCCCTTGATCTTTGGTCCCGAGGGGCGTTTCGGGTCCCTCTCACGGCTCGTAGTGACTCTGGCCACATACTGACACAGGACCCCTGTCAGGCACTTTAAGGCCCCTGACGGACCCCATCATAGTTCCAGTGAACCCAACTGAAGCAGATCGCGGGCCAAGCCTCGCTTGTGCCTGGGAAATGGACCCCAGGGCTCATATCGACACGTAGCCGGCTGTTTGGTATTGGTGGTCTCTGGCTGAAATAGATGCCCGCACTCCCCCAGGGGTCCCCAACCGATGCAACAGACCCTCTTACTGATATTTGAGGTCACGGCGTTACGGGCGGGATGACACCATCAGTGTTGCCTATGGTCAGTCTTTCTGGCCATTCAGTCTTTCAATCGGGCTCTTAATCTTTGGTCCCGAGGGGCCCTTCGGCCCCTCTTCGGGTCTCCTTAAACAAAGAATGTGACCGACCAGGGGACACTAGTCGACACAAGACCCCTTGGTTGACACTGTGGGCCCCTGGCCGGCTCAGAGGCCACAATCACTGTTTCAGGGACCCGGACCAATACAAGTCGTGGCCCTCGACCCGACTCATCAAACACTGCCCTTGCTCAGCTCGGGGCCCGTAGTGAACAAAGGACGTTCTGTTCGGCGCTGTAGGCCCGTGACGTACGAAGGCCCCAACCAGTGTAAATCGCTGGCTCCGGCTTTGCAGCTAAATGGGAAGTAAGCCCTCAGGCCCATACCGACACGGAGGTGACTGTGCGGTACCGATGGTGCCTGATGGACATATAGGCCCATATCGACTCAGGGGGCCTCCGATTGCCCCAAGTGGCCCTCTGGCTGTCATTTGAGTGCCCGTCCCCGCGAGCCGGGCCCCTGAATAAGTCTCCGGCCAACCATTTGTACCCCTAGACCCCCAATCGGGCCCTTGATTGTCGGACCCGATGACCCCTCCAGGCTCTTTAGGCCTCCTCGAACACTGCTCCTGGCATACTTGGGACCCCTTGCTAACACAGGGCTCGTTAGGCGCTGTGGGGGCCTGACAGATGCTGGGACCCCAACCAATGTAAATCGCTGGCTCTGGCTTTGTTCCTGCGTGGGAAATAAGCCATCAGGCGCATGCCGCTTCGGAACCTACTGTGCATTACTGGTGGTGTCTGGCCGACATATAGACCCTTGTGGACTCAGGGCGGCCCTGATCAACGCGCAGGGTCTTTCGGCTGGCATTAGAGCGTGCGGTTCTGCGAGCCGGGCCCATGATTACGACCTCCGGCCGGCCTGTGTGTGTGTGTGTGTGTGTGTGTGTGTGTGTGTGTGTGTGTGTGGGTGTGTGTGTGGGTGTGTGTGTGTGTGTGTGTGTGTGTGTGTGTGTGTGTGTGTGTGTGTGTGTGCGTGCGTGCGTGTGTGTGTGTGTGTGCGTGTGTGTGTGTGCGTGCGTGTGTGTTTGTGTGTGCGCGTGCCTGCACAAATCTACTACGACTATTTGCATGTTTTTAACACGTAAATGGCGGCTCTGTCTTTCCATCGCCCACCTGCTCAGCTTCTTCAGTCTGGTGGGCGGCTGGAATTGGAGCCCTGGACTCGGATCCCTCGGACCAGACCTCTGCCCTTACCAGCGTGCGTGAATGTTGTACTACTGATATCGTGTGAGTGAGTTACTTTCCCAGGTGGGCATTAGCGGCCAGTCGTATGGTGCCGTTGGCTACAACCACAATTTTGCCTTCCTTGTTTATTTCTGTTAATGACTAGCGTAGCATCCTAGTGGGCTTTGCAGCCTTGTCCTCTTATTTTTGTTTTTTCTTCCACCTCTTGGCAGGGAGTGTCGCAACTTGCGTTCATTATATTTGGTGTTAACATAAGGTCCGGTGTGTCGCTGGGCCAGTGGGAGGTGGCCCATGGTCGACTGTGAATAGGTGGCGGTTCAAACAAATATAGTATTTCAATGTACCGAGAGGTGGCCGTGGCAGCACTGCAGGTGTGGCCGTTGCAGTGATGGTGCTAATTTCGTCATGTGCCTTTGTTTTGGCCCTTTTTCGTGGTGTCCTTACATATTTATCCGTGATCTTAAGGTGCTTGCATGCATTCACACTCTCGGTTATGGCGCTCCTCTGAACTTATTCGATTACAAGTCTTATTCCCGCAATAGCTAGCAAGGATGTCCCGCTTTTTGCTGCAGGTGACACAAAACGTGATTCGCCATTGAAAGTTTGATCCTGCTATCCTCTTTCTTGCTTTATCCTGCATCCTTGCGGTACCCTGCATACCTGGGGCAAGCTGCATGCGCCAACAACGAGTGGGCCGAGAGACCCCGGGAGGCGACAGCCGTCCGGGCGCCCGGCGCACATCCCGAAGACGAGTCCCTGCGTGGGTTAGGTCTCGGCGGTTTGGGCTCCAGACACAGGTAAACCTGCCACACCGTCATCTATTCTTCTTTATCCCATAGCCCTGAAAAGACCGTTACTGTTCAAAGCGACTCCAATTCAAATAGTCACATGACAAAATCGTGATTAAAACTGGCTCAGCCTGCTGAACGTCGTTTGACAGCTAGTTGACGTCCATTACATCTGAAAGCCATGTTCACAAACGCCAGATATGAACGGCTCGACGTGCATAGTCTCGTTGGCCTTGAATGCCGCATGGTAAATGAAGTGACGTGATTTGAATGACATTCCTTTGGTGTCATGCATACCTGAATGACCTTGAAATAGTCTGCACGATATAGCCTGCACATCTTCGTGGGCGTGCAGCTCAGACACTAGAAGGCTTATGCCTAAAGAATGGCAAGGATGTGAACTGCACAGAATAATCTTCCAGATGGCTATTTCTGTTCAAAACCCCATACGACTGTGGAACACCTCCTTTCATGCGCAGAATCTCGTCGCACTGTCAAGTTTGATTGTTTTTGAGGCCTCATGAATTCTCCGCGGGGGATGCGGCATGAGACAAACCACCTGTCGTCGCCGGGGTAAGAGATGTGTTACACCACCTGCATCTCCCGGTGAAGGCAACAAGCCTGGAGCCGACGGGAAGCGAGAGGGGTAAACTTTGCGGATCGTTCCCTTCGCCACCGCCCACCCGTCAGATCACCGGCGCCGACATGGCGCCTGCCATCTCGCGCGCCGTGCCGGCGGCGGCGGCGGCGGCGGCGGCGGCGCAGGCGCCGGCTGCGGCAGCGCGTCGGTCTCCGATCGATACGGCACCGGTCGGCCGGCGTCACCAGTGCCCCGGCCGTGCCGGCGTCGGCCGACCCCGCCAGCTGACGGACGGGCCAGCCGCCGAGTCGTACCTCCGCCACACGTTCCTCCGTCAGGTGGGTGCGGTGGAAGGCGAGCGGCCCCGGTGACGCGTCGCCGTCGACGGTCGCTCTCTGGCTTTAGTGGGTGGCGGCTCTATGTGGGCTCAGGTCGAGACATTTCGGCCGGGAGCGTTGGTTTGTCGGCGGGTCAAAGAAGCGTTGTAGCGCACTGTTTTCCTCTCACTGGTGTGGCTGATCTATACCAATATCGGCGGCTGACTTCGATGCCACCTTTCCTACAAAATAGATTCATGAGTCGTTGCACTTACACTTTCCGTGAATTTGCTTGTCTTGCGTATTTTACATTTTTACATCACGCTTTATTATTTTCTCTTCTCAGCGGTTAAACATGCAAAAATTCAGATCACCGATTAGCGACTGAGGAATAATATGCCAATGACCGAGGTGTACGTATTTAATATTTTTACTGTAAGGCATGTTTTTACTTACTGAGTCCTTGTGTTGCCATCTCAAGTTCACAGCAGATCAGAGGATCGGTGCGCATAAGCGCAGCGTGCAGTAGCAAACGTTTTGTCTCGAACCCTTGACCTGTCGGTAATCTGGCCAGTAATCAAGCCCCTTACTCGGTCGTATCCAAGTCACAGTCCTGCTTGTATTTACTCAGGATACTAGCCGCTTCTACGGGGGACAAACAAGAGACCAGAAAATATGCCAACTTGCGCTCAGCGTCATGCTGCGGGCCATCCATCCCTTTCAACCAATGCCTGAGGGCACGGATCCCATGGCGTCCTTTGTGACCAACCTTTGTCTGTCAATAGCCACCTAGCATCATCCTTGTTCTGTGGGCAGGTACCGATCGGTCACCTTCGAAGAAGGCGGGGCGCGCGTGGGTGACCGCGAACGACGAAACCCGACTCGCGGCGCTCGCGCGCTTCGGAGCCGATTTAGCGCCAGCGTGCTGCAGCAACCGCAGGCAACCTTCCCGGCCAGCCGCGGCCGCTCTGTGTCCCGGGTCAAGAGGTTGCGCGGAGGAGTGAGCACGACGCCACGCTCCAGACACCATGGCGGGAACCGGCGGTACGTGTCCTAGCTGTCGGATTCGCTGTTTGATGTTATGTCGTTTCGCTGTTCTGCTGTCCTTCTAGTCTGCTTTTCGGCCGAGGCGGGCTGTTGGATTATGCTCAGCTGGATGGGTTCAAGTCCCTCTCTCTCACCGACTTGCGGTTCAGCCCGATATTAGATTTAATTCGACAGAGGACACTGCATCATTGACTTCACGCGCATGCAAAAAAGAAAAAAAGTAACAAAACAACACTGCAACGGAGGGCGAATATGAACTATTACTTCGATCTTATTCCAAAAGATAAAGAGTTGGCCACGTCCGAGGACGAAACTGCATACCGCGGGTGCCGCGAGTTCATCGACTCCGTGCAGAGACCGCGCAGTTTGCTTTGCGAAACGACGCCCTTGACCTGAGCTAGCTCTGCGAAACATCAGTCGAGGGCTCTGTAGAGCGGCACCGTCAGCGAATGACCTCTCTTATGAGGGGTCCGGAGCAGCGGCTCCCATTGCTCAGCTGCAGGTAGTCGTCCTATCACGACCATGGCCTGAAAAAGTACCGACGATATACCTAATACCGTAATCATACAGCACGCCGATTCGTTATGGTGGTATTTCTATGCACTTCCAGGACGCAGATTTATGTTATCATTTCTGTTGTGTTGGCTCATGCATGCATCAGATCCACCGACAGTTAGTTGCGCTGATATTCATTTTATTTTGCAGGACATCGCGTTAATATCGAAGACACTGCCGGCAGCTATTCAGGTAAAGCCTTCATATACTGGCTATCTGGTTAAGTACCAATTTCACCTCAGTTTCAGTGAGAGCTTTGCACTGGAAAAATGCTAGTAGCTCGCGCAAGACAGGCCGCTTTATATGACTCAGTGCGGCCTGGCTATGTCTACTAAGAGGACATCGTGAAGTTCATGTCGAGGACTTTTGAAAGAGACCGTGGAGTTATGCTTTTGACATGGTGTATCATAGGGTCCAGGCAACAAGATATGCAAGGGTGTGCTATACACTATGCGCTCCAAACAGTTCCATAGAAGTTCAAAACAATGAACAAATCATTAACGCCCGTGTCATAGGCTTTCAAAAATCTCTGAGCGGCGAAATTAACATAATCATGGACAACTGTTTCCAACCATGAATATAATCTTCGCATAGATATTTGGAGGGGGCAGGGTCTCCAGTGCACGGGTCAGTTCTGAAGTCTATCAAGAGACACAAGGGCCTCGTGTTGGAGCCATCGATCCAACATACATCCACCCCGCCCTCGCAGCGGTTTTTGAACCCGTCCCACCTCCGTCTCTGACACATCACGCCATAGCCTAAGTTAAAATTCACACACATTCACACCCTTTCCGCCGCCGATCTGGGCGTAGCGTGATCCTAGCTACACTCTACCACGTCCCTGATCTGCCCGCAGGCCTGAGCGAGGCGGAGAAGGTGCGCGTGCGCCGCGAGGTGCTGCAGGAGCCGCAGGTGCAGGAGTCGGTGGAGGACATGCGGGAGCGACTGCGCCTCATGAAGACCATCGTGGATGACACGCGCGAGGTGATGAGCGGCGCCGGGGGCGCCGAGGCGCGCCCCAAGGGCATCGCCATCGACGGCGCCATGATGGGCGCCATCTTCACCGTTATTTTGGCTGTCATCCTCGGCGCGTCGGCGCACGCCTTCCAGAATCTCTACTACGCCGTGCTTAAGCGCTTCGGTCGGTAATGGCGCGACTGGGGCGGTCGGAACGCAGAATAGCGGCGCGGCGGGGGCGATCGCGGCGCGGCGGGGCGATCGCGGCGTAGCGGGGCGATCGTGGCGAAGTCGGAGCGACGTCTGATGCCGGGACGTGTGGCCCAGGGGTGCAGCGAGCCCCGCTGAAACCGGCTGGAATTGGCGGCTAGGAAGGAGGCCAGTCATTCCAGAGACGGGAGACAGCCGGCAGCTCACTGGCGACAAGACGCGATCGTGCCTGGCAGGTCTGATCTGATCTTCGAGGCGTGATCATGCCCGGCAGGTCTGATCTGGTCTGCACGGCGCGATAATGCCCGGCAGGTCTGATCTGATCTTCACGGCGTGATCATGCCCGGCAGGTCTGATCTGATCTACACGGCGCGATAATGCCCGGCAGGTCTGATCTGATCTACACGGCGCGATAATGCCCGGCAGGTCTGATCTGATCTTCACGGCGTGATCATGCCCGGCAGGCCTGATCTGATCTACACGGCGTGATCATGCCCGGCAGGCCTGATCTGATCTGACCTGAGGCGTTGCGAGCCGTTAGGCCAGTCTTGGTAGAGTGTCGCCGCAGGCCGACCCCTTTTCAGCGGGTAAAGGCTGGTGTCATTAGCTCCCAGTGACATGGGGCTCGTGAACTCATCTGTAATGTGCTTCCTTCACTAGAATAACTCCGCCCTGGGCTTTGCACATCACACGTACCTGCCAGACAAGGCTAAGGGCTTTGCTGCATGACTTCTTGCGGTCGACACGCCCTCCTCCCTCCCTCCATCCCCCCTCCGTCCTCGACCACCAATCTAAAAGCTTGTTTACGACGGATCCAACGCGCTTTCTGAAGACGTTGGGAACAACGTGTTGTGCGTCGGCCACACCCCGCTTTCGTGCCAGTTAAGATGCTTAGGGAACAGGTCTGTAGAGGCGCTCAGTATGTGTTGCTCGAGAATTTTAGCAAAGTATGAATGTTAAAACGCGAGAGGCTCAACTATAGATGCAAATAAGAGAGCAAGCTACACGTAGTGCTGCCACTCAAAGCATGTCCAACCCAGGGTTCGTTTGAACGGTCACAGCACATTGCGAACATGCTAAGCACCAGCGGAAAGTCCGTCACTTGGCGATTGTCAACCATCATTTGAAAATTTGTTGAGCTTTTGTGTCCTGCATTTCGCTTTGATCACCATTTCTCAGGGTTGCACGTGTCCTGCTTTGTTGCTTGGGTGTTGCCAAGTTTTTGTCTGATTCCATTTCAAGGGATTGAGACCACGAGGAAAGGTTGTTTGTTCAACCTGCACACGTATACAGTTACCCAATAATCTCATATTTTTCGATAAATTTCCCTTTGCCAGAGATATTATGTTAGCGTTGTAACCAATATGATAATTTTTAACCCGTTCGCGGAAAAATTTAGTTGTAAATTCGAAAATTGTCAATAATCCAATGCTCTTAAAAACCACGACCCCCAGTTGAAGAACTAAGATGAGTTTTACCTTCTGGTCGTTGTTCTTGTGTAACTGAATGAGTATAGCCCGTGCGTTCGGCTCTAACGACCAAGTGCGTAAAGCTCGGCTCGTTCTGCCAGATCCCAGGGTGACAGATGCCCTCCAATAACACCGCCAGATGATAGCTCCTCCAAACAAGCGAAAGCTTACTGCTGCATGTCATTCGCCCGTCTTTCCTCAGTTATTGATTTACCCTTAATCGTCTCAACGCTTTGTTTATCGGGGACGATCTGCATGCATCATCCATCAGCGGGCTTTGGTGCTTCGGTGGCAGGAGTCTCGTCCGAACGCCCCGCGTCAAGCCCGATGACTCCCTGTGTCCCTGCGCGATGTAAGTCTCGGTGGCAGAGGACTCCCAGGTGGCCAGACGCTCATAGCCTTGCCCCGTCACACTCCATTATCACCCATCCCATAGCCTTGAAACGGTTATTGCTTGCGCAAAAAGGCCCTTCTCCAAAAAAATATGTCAATACTTCGCCTTTGATCACCGAGATCGCACATCTGCTTGTGTTCCTCAGCCGTCCCTGACTGCTGGCTGCGTCCCTGGCTGCTGGCTGCAGCCTTCACAAGCCACCTCCGGCTGGGCTGGTGAATAATGCATGCCGATAGTGTCGCACTCAGTGGGGCCCGACGCACCATACCTACTTTCTTGTTCCGTTTACATTGTAACTACAGCTAACTATGAGTGAGGAAAGAAGAAAAACGTGCAGTTCTACCAGATTGTTATTTCATTTTATTGTCTTTTGTTGTTATTTATTATCATTATTATTATTTCACATTATCATTATTCGTGGTCCTCGTCATGACCGCGAGTTCTTTAATTTATAGCAAGGCTGTCATTCTTCATGAGCTTTTTCCAAACGCAGCTTGTCGTTCGGAAGCTGTTCGTAGGGGTATGGCGCTCATGAACCGCACCACGGGCAGCAAGTCGCGGGCCACCAGGTGATTAGTGCCGAATGAGTGGGCAGTGACCGTTCCAGTGTAGTCTCTCTCGCACAAGGTCGGTGACGAAAGTAATTGAAGAACACTTCTACTCTGTGCATTTTAGACACATTTTCAACGCATGTATAAGTACGTTGTCTGCAATGCCAGCTGTCACTGGATGTGAAACATAGACGTAAAATTCGCGACACCAGTGGAGCAATGCCCTGCGAAAGGGAGGTTTCGTAACTTTTCAGATAGCACAGTTTATGAAAAGATTAGGATGACAATCGTGAACCAAATGTATGCTTGGTATCGCTGAGTGCTGAGCTGTCCAATGATCTGCGTCGTGTTCTCCCGCAATCCAGCCGTCCTCGGCGGCCCGTGGGATGAGGCCACCGGGCGCGGGCCCGCTCTTCCTGTGCTGTCCCTCGTCCTCGGTACCTATTCAGCCCATGACGTCACGGGCGCTGCGCATGCGCAGGGTGGCCGCGAAGCGCCCGGTCGCGGCTGGGGGGCGCGGGTGTAGCTGCCGCTGGGGTCAGAAGGAGCCTGACCACAGTCACTTGCGAGCAGGTTGGACCATTTTTGTCTTTTGGACATACGAAACGACACAAAAATAGACCTGCACCCCAGACCACCGAGGGCGAAGCTACGTGCGTGGTGCTTGGACTGGTGGTCACGGCTGCGTCCGTACCGTGTGCGCCTGACGGGGTATCCGCAGGCGTAGCTCCCCGACCCGGTGACGGTGTGGGGGCCCAGCGAGCCGACCGACGCCGCTTCAATAATACTCAGCTCGCGTCCGGTGTTTCTTTCTCTCGGTGCAGTTGTACGACGCGGTCCCCGATGCGATGCGATGGCGGTGCGGTGCCGCTCGTTCCAGCAGGTTTGCGACAGCACGGTCAGCGTCACTCGCCCACCGCGGCTGGGGACGGTCGCCTCGCCCCATGATGACATTCGGCCCACTCCGACTGGCTGTCGCGGGCAACGGTTCTGCTCAGGGGAGGACCGCCACCGAGGACGGCGGTCCTCGCTGCGAGAACAACGCCCATGCCCCGGGCGAACACACGACAGTTCAAAAATAGCAGTTGCAATCAACATGAACGAAATCGACACCAGAGCAAAGCCCCGTGCGAACATATAAAACTAATATGCGGTAGGCGCAAAACTGCAGTCACACGCATTTGACAGGATTCGCTCTTCATCCAGGTGTGTGTAGCTAGCTCGGTTTCCTCGCTGACTCCGCGGCTCCGTTGAGCCACACACACGCCTGTTCTGGTGAACAATCATGCAGGCGAAACGTCAGGAACTCGAAGTGGGCCCACACAGGCATTTGCCCATACGTTGGCCTATGGCTGTGCACCTGATGCGAGTTACTCGGCAGCTGAGAGATGCTCCCCAGGTGACAAACATGACCAGAGCACGTACGGGCTGGGCGCACCGCATCAGTTCGAGTAATTCTTCACAATGCCCTTACAGAACAATTTTAACATTGAGGACGTAGAAACGGAATCTGATCTGAAAGAGAATGCAGCTCATGGACGTGGCAACTCACGCACACTGCGCAGCACGATCGACAGAGGTGCACGAAGTGTTAGCGTGCGAATGCGACACGCGCGAGTTGAGCGTCCCAGTATTGTAGGGAAGATGGTACCCAAGCAGGAATATTTCCTTCACGTCGTAATTCGCCCTTTCCAGTTGCCATGTCTGCCTTCGCATCGATCAGTAACGAACAAAATCAGCGATGAGTAAATCTTCGTTATCAGCGCGATACACCCGTAGTTCACTTATACGCTGCATACAGGAGTGACTTCCAAATGATGGAAACTGTTGTTTTTGTTGCGCGGGCGTTAATTCCCCACGCGACGTCCGACGATCTGAGCTTTTCACACGACACGCCGGCGCGGCAGAAACCGAACAGGTCGAGATGAGAACGTCGTCGAGAACGTCGAGACCTTAGGCCGTCTTAACTAGAGGACTTCGCCGGTTGGGAAAACCCAGGGTACCCGTGTGCAATGAGTATCGGGCTGGATTGGGTACAGATTGCGGCAAAACTGCAAGTAGGAGTGTATGTATGGGTCAGTTACGAAATCTTGATTGAATGCTTCGGTAGCGCGCGGGCACGGGCACAGCCTCATGGTTAGCGGGTGGGCATGGGCACAGCCTCGTGGGTAGTAGGTAGGCATGGGCAAAGCCTCGCGGGTAGCGGGCGGATTGGGCAAAGGAAATCGTACGCGCAAAAGGCCTATCGTACTATCGCTGTAACGTCGGGCGCCCGCGGCGCTGGGAGCCGGCCTTTGCCCTTCAGCCGACCTCCACAGGGGTCACCCGACACCGACACCGGGCCACCTCCAGCTGGGCTGCGGCGCGGCCCGCCGACAAAGCGCCCGACAAGAATAATATCTGCGCACGGCCCCTGACCTATGCCTGTCCGGTTCACGTTGCGGCTTCCTCCCAGTCTACCCACCGGCAGCGTGCTGGCGGCCGGCGGCCTGACCCCGACCCAACGGTCACACAGCACAGACTCGAGACGTGTTTTATTAACCCATGTACAGTTCGTCGGTGAACACTGCCGACCACTCCCCACACTGATGCCACCTCGCCGGCGTGCGGCCTCCGCGTGCCTCCACATTCTCAGACTCCTCAGCCTCCCGCCGTCTGCCTCCCCGCCTGGCACCGCTGCCCTAAGGGGCGGTGCCAGGCCGCCTCCCTCCTCGCGCTCAGTCGTCACCGCCCTCCTGGCCGTCGTCGCCGTTACGTCGGTCCGGAGAGCCGGCATCGGCGGGCGCGTCGCAGCGCGAGCCGGAGCCGGAGCGGGAGCGGGAGCGAGAGCTGTCGGCAGATGGCGCGCCCGATCAGTCGCCAGAGAGCGGTGGCCGCCGTTGGGGATCAGCCAGCCAACGGGAGGGGCTCTCAGATGAGCGCCGCAGCTGCAGCAGCGAGACGGCACCGTTCGGCGACATGAATAGCATCAGAAGCAGGCGGTGGTGATAATGCAGCAAAGAGACATAGAGAACAAGCACCGAGCAAGACAGGCAGGGACGGCACAATGGTCGGCCACATCGGTGGGCGGCGATGCGAGAACCGCGAGGTGGTGCGAGCTCGGCGCAGTAGCGTGGAGACACGGACCTGCTGCCGCCGCCAACACTGGGCATAAACATACAAGCGCTCGGACAACACTGCGCAGATGGGGAGAAAAACGGATGGCTGTACCAGAAGGTAGAGAGCTTGTAGGTTAACAAACAAACCCAACACACAAGCGTCCATTGTTCCAGGGTGCACCAAGCTACACCACACTAGCATCTGGTGCAGCCGCACTGGGGCTGGACATGCCATGGGAGGTGGGAGAAAACGCCGCGACGCACATCCTCCTTCGGGATATGCATGATGCACAGACACCACAGGGCGGAAAACTGAAGCACATTTTGTGGGGTACATCCGCTTGTTGGACAGTTCAAAGCACAATTAGGTCTGGCTGCCACTTCGTAGTGAACTAGCACTGAAGGACGACGCAAGGTATCCATAGAAAAAACGAGAAGACTCATAGCAGCCAAACAAAGTAATCCGCATGAGGTTATGTCCCCATTTCGAGAGATATCTTTTAAGTCGCCCAGCGATAACCCGTCCGTTCGATATCTTCAAAACATGCGCCAGACCATGGACACCGTCTCCAAGGACAAGCATCGCCGTCCTGGGCGTCTGAGGTCTTGGCGCACAGCACGACGTCTGCGCCGAGCAGCCACCCGCCGCCGGACCACCCCACAGGCGGACAGCACGCGCAACCCCGCGGCACGACCGCGTGCGGCGCCAGCCGAGCGCACGCCACCGCCGGCACCGGACTGGCCCCGACCCGGCACGGTTCGGTGCCCGACGCCCCACACCCCAACCCCGGCGCGGCACTCACACCGGGCATGAGACGGCCCCACTCCGTCTACCCGCTGCCGAAACGGCGTCAATGACTGATGCAAGAGCCCAGTTCGGCTGCAGCCGCCCGATGCCCCACCGGAACCCTGGCACGCCCCAGTTAGCATCGCGTCGCTGTCCCGTGAGCACCCCGACACGGCACCAGCATTTACTCCCAACCCGCTGTGACACTCAGCAGCTCTCCATTATTCCACAGGATTTTGAAGGCGCTAACGCAACACCGTGCGGACAAAGAACAGAAAGAGCCAAGCCTTACCGGGACTTGCTCCTGGACTTGGACTTGGAGCGGGACTTGGAGTGCGACTTCCTGCCATTGTCCTTGGACTTGGACCTGGATCAAGCCAAAACTCTGGTCAGGAACCCTGCACCTCAGTCCACATCGCTAACACAGCTGTAAGGAAATGACGTGCCGCATGTCGGGCATGCACGAACGTTCCTTCCGAAACCTGGGAACGAACAGTAACCGAGCAACTAAACAGTGATTTCGATTAGCTGATATAGCACCAAACCAATGAACAAAAAGGCGTCTCGAGTAATCAACAACTCAAGTGTTGCATACAAGTACTTCGAACCCATAACAAACCGCGGAACATCGAGCGCCAGAAAGTGCGTCCGAATGGTGCGCACACCGGCGCGCAGCAGCCGCCTCCGTGCCAGCAATAGCTCAGCGGAACGCAGCCTCACACACACGCAGGCGGGCGGCACGCCAGGGGTGGGGACGGGACGGGGGGCGTCTCAACCGGCCGTGCCCGCCCGCCGGCCTCTCGGCGCTGGGCCGTCTGCCGGCCGCCGCGGCGCTCGGCCGAGCCACAAATTTAGCTGACCTGGACTTGCGCTCGGCGGACTTGGACTTGCGCTCGGCAGACGCCGACCTGCGCTCGGGCGACTTGGACTTGCGCTCGGCCGACTTGGACTTGGATCTGCGTTCCTTGGACTTGGACCTGCGATCACCGGACTTGGATCTGCGGTCTCCGGACTTGGATCTGCGATCTCCAGACTTGGATCTGCGATCTCCAGATTTGGACCTGCGGTCGCGGGACTTGGACCGCGACTTGGATCTTCGCCGGCAGGGGACAGACGGTGTGCGTCAGCAAAGCATCGCCAGCCGCGGCCCGAGCTCCAGGGCGGGCGCTCGGCAGGTGGGCTGCACAGTCGACACAAGCCACAAACTACCACGAACAAACTCAAAAGACTACGGCACTACACACTGTACAGCCGCCGGCGGGGAAGGGGCGCGGCGGCGGCGGCAAAACAGCCAAGCCGAACAGAGGAAAGCGGGCCAAGCCGGCGGCACCGCCAACCCCGCCCGGCCCCGGGTGGCGACAGCTCACCTGGAGCGGTCGCGGCTGCGGTCCCGGCTGCGACTGCGGCTGCGGCTGCGGCTGCGACTCTTGCTGCGGCTCCTGCTGCGCGAGCGGCGGCGCGAGCGCGAGCGGCTGCGGCTGCGGCTGCGGCGGCGCGACGAGCGCAGAGAGTCGTCGATGAGCCGGATGCGGCGGCCGTTCAGCTCCGTGTCGTCCAGCTTGTCGATGGCGTGCCGCACGTCCGAGTAGGAGGCGAACTCCACCACCCTGGGGCAGGTCGGCCGTCACCACTGGGGTGCTACACCACGCGGCCGTCAGGGCAGCGCGGCCAACTCCGACGCCACCCAGGCATCACGTGGTATCCACCGCCCTGGCGGACAGAAACGGTGACGAGGGGGCACTACAGCTGCGACGTACGCCGCCAGAGACCGAACTCCACCATGCTGGTGGAAGTGGGGAGTCATCAGAGGTTATGCCACGGTAGTTAGCACGGCATGACACCCGAGGCCTGCCGGCCACTGGCAAGAGGGCGTCACTGAAACCGGACACATGTGTTGCGGGCATTCGAACCGCAGCAATGCTGAGTGCGGCCCACAGCGACGACCAGCGGCCCATGCCACTGTGGTAATACGCACAAAGTGTTAGGAAGTCGAGCAAACAATTCAACAACGTCACATTAACTGGTCAAGGCAAGTACAAAGATATTAAACCAGCCTTGAACTCGAAGGCAAACTGCACAGACCACGAACTCCAATGCAGACAGAGCGTCACCCAGCCCACAGGCTCGGCAGGCTTCACGGTAGCGTGCCGACCCCGAGCCGGACCGCCTGCCGCCAGCGCCGCACGGCCGGCGGCGCGCGCGCCACTCACCCCTCTCCGCGGTGGTGCTTGTGTGCGTCGGCGTAAGTCACCTCGCCCGCCTGGCGCATGTAGTCCTTGAGGTCCTGGCGACCGGGGACAGGCGACACGGCGTCAGGCGATCGGCTCGCGCGCGGCGCCAGACGGGCAGACAGACCGGCGGCCGCTTAGAGCGCAGAGCGCGCGGAGGGCGCGCCTCCAGGGACGCAGCACCAGCAAGCGAGACCGCGCTTTGTCCGTGATGCGCGCAAACGCGGCAGATAAGCGGACATACTAGGATGCTGCTTGACGTATGCTAGCGACGTGAGCACCACGTGAGAGAATGCACTGAGCAACCAGCACCCTACCGTTCTGACTAAGCGACACACGGTCTGCTAATGATACATTTGATATCAAGAGCGGAGGCTCGGCGGCCGGGTCTACGCGCCGAGGCCGGTGAACACGGAAAGCGAACAAGGACGCCGGTGTCGGGCTCAGCGGGACGGCGGTCCGAGGACGCGGGCTGGTCGGCGGCCGCCGCGGGCGGGGGCCGCCGGGTCGGGACGGACGCGGGCCGGGGCGACAGACAGAAAGACGGATGCGGAGAGAAAGAGAGAGACACAGAGAGCGAGAGAGAGAAAACGGATCTGCGGCGCCGGCTACAGGGCGCGTCGGCGGGCCGTACCTGGGAGTCAGCGAGCCGAGCCAGCCAGCGGACCCTCAGAGCACACACACACGCGCCTCGCATCGCACAGCACCAGAGCGCCCGTCCGCGGCGGCGGCCGGCGGCGGCGGCCAGCCAGCGCCGACCCTCTCGTCACCGACTACCCTCAGTCATCAGTGGGGACATCTCAGGCTCCGCGTGGCCATCGGACACTCTTGAAGAGAACGGTCAGCTTCAGTGGCCAGTCCACAACCGCACACAACGCCCATCGGCAACAGAGGCCGCGCGCACGGCAGACAGCGCTCAACGACATGGCGGCGAACGCATGGCAACGGCATAATCCAGTCTCAGCACGAGTGACACACAGACTGAGGCCCGCGAGCGCCGCCGCGGCGCCCGGACGGCGCCGGGCGCGACAGGCGGCGACACCGGCGCGCGGCCGACCCGCGACCGCCGTCGGCCAGCGCGCGTACCTGCCAGCTGACACGCGAGCTCAGGTTCTCGACGATGAGCCGGTTCTCGGTGCGCGTGGGCGGTCCATACCTGCCGGCACAGCCAGCCCGTCACAGTCGGCACGCCGCCGCCGCCGGCGCGGCCGCGCGCGAGCGACGCGGCCGACGAGTCGTCGCCTCCCCAGCCGCCGGCCTGCTCGCGGGCGCCGACCGGCCGACGTCGTGGCGGGTGTCACGTCGCGCTGCAGTGGAGGGCTGCCGACTCCGGGCCGCCTCGGACCAGTGAGCTGGTCCAGCGCCGAGCGGAGTCAGACGCGGTTCAGGCCCGGGCTTTCAGGGTCAGTCGGGGCGCTCCGGTCGGCGTCAGGGGCTCTGACCAGGATCAGGGGCTCAGGCTGTGCGCTGTCCGGTCGCCCGGATGATCTAGGGGCACCGACAAGTGCTCCGGTCAACGCAAGTTCACGTCACAGGCACGTGGCCAGGCAATCGCCAAGAGATCAGGCGACCGTCAGGTGTCCAGGTCAGCGGGTACTCATGTCCTCGCCAGGAGATCGGGTCACTGTCCCGGTCGGGCGAGTACTCAGGTCACCGCGAAGCGCTCCAGTCGGGCCCCTGCCAGATGAGCTCACGACCCCGCCAGTCGGCGGCAGCGGTTCATGCCGTCGGCAGTGACCCACGTCGGGACGGACTGGTGTCTCCATCCGCAAGTGCGTGCCGCACCACACCTCCGTCCACCTGCTTGACCTCGCGTCCGGGTAACCGGCCGCGGCCGACGTCGACGGGCCGATGGCGCAGCGTGACCCCCGGCCCCGCCCCGAACCGACCCGACCCGCCCCACCGCTCCTGTGGTCGCCGCCGTGGCGCCGCGCGCGCCGGCGCACACCTACTTGGTGTTGCGTCCGGGCGACGGGCTCGGCCGCGGCTGCCGCCGCCGCCGAAGCGGTCGCGGTTTCTGCGGGCCGCGCGCCCGCTCCAGCGTCACTCTGCGGGCCAAGAGAGGGGCGGTCTGAGCTAGGCGGCCGGCTCACTCACTTGTTGCTCCAGGCCGAGGGGCGGCGCGCGCCGTAGTAGTCGTCGTAGCGGCGCGACGGCCCGCGCGCCGACTCCACCGTGACCCTGGCGGCACGGCGCGGGCGGCCGGTCAGGCCGGCGAGGCGCGCGGAGGAAACCGGGCAGGTCGGAGCTGGGGCAAAGGCCAGGGGCGGAACTAGGCAGAAGGGACACGGCTAGGAAAGGGGAGGGGGAGGTGAAGCAGAATGGGGGAGGGGGGGCTACGTGAGCAGGACGGGTCGAGCAGCAGGGAAGGTGGAATGTGTCAAAGGAGAGAAACACCTGTAACGGTTTGAGCCTTTGGGTGCAGCAGCTACTTAGGTTAAGAAACATGGCACAACACACATGATAGGGAGAGGTAATGGCAGAGGACAAATGGGCCACCTCGAACATGCGGTGCAGGACGCTTAGGGGGTCGTGCCTGCAGCAACAAGGGAAATGATGACAGACAGGTCAGAGGATATGCCACTGGCAGAGCACATGATGGGTGAGGAATGACAAACAGGACAGGCTCAATGGCATGACTCCAGAAGGCAGGGCAGACAGGACCTGGCAGGCAAAAATGATCAGGTTATGGCTGAGGTTGGAACAGCAGCCAATCCAGAGCCTCTGCATGGAGAGAGGGCTCCTACTGGAAACCTTCAGCTGCCTTCATGTAGTGTGTGATGAGCTGGTTGTTGTCGGAACGGTGCAGCATTTTTGCACCCGGTTCCAGCTCCTGTGTGAAGAACACCCAGCAGCACCAACCATCCTGATCTGCATCCCAAAAAGGAAGTGGCTGGTCAGTCAGCTCCTCAGCATCCCCAGCAGTCTGTAGTGCATTCATAACATGGAAAATGATCACAGTTGGATGATTACACTCACATGACCATGAATGAACAGGATGAGCCTGGTGTGTTAAGCTACAAACTGGGAACTACAACAGTTGCTAGGTGCATATGTTGATGTAAGACATACCTGGCACCCAACAGTTCTCTTCCATTCAGCTCATACACTGCGTCGTCAGCATCCCTATTATCTTCAAATTCCTGTAACAAGGACATATGGAGGGTCTGTCAGACTTTTTGTGAGGGGTTGACAGTAAAAGCTGTGTATGGTAAGCATGGCAGTATGGTACATCAATATATTACAACAAAGAGGCATCCACAGGATTATGTCTGGACCACACCTGAAATACAAATATATTATCACACTGATACATCCTTTGTGTAACCAAGAACAGAAAGTATGTACAAAAAGGCCAAGCAATAAGCTATAATACTAAACCTTCAACTTACCACAAACCCAAATCCATTCTTAATGAGAACATCCCTGATTCTTCCATACCCTTTGCAGAACCTTTCAATGTCTCTTTCTCTGCAGCCATGTGTCAGGCCACCTATGTAAACTCTTGTCCCTGGCATCTGAAACAACAAATGGTTAATCAGCTGAGTGAAGCTGCCTTCAGTGATCTTCAAGCCTTGGTTTGTACACCAAACACATCACAGGATATCTGCTATGCTTCATATGTAGCCTAACTCACCAAATATATCTTTGGTCTCACTCACTACAGTATTTCATTAACCATCCTCACAACCTATGCAAATAAATATTGCTGAATGCTTTCCTACCTACTTGTAGGCTTTCTTGGGAGGCAATGAAAGGCATTAAAATACTTAAATATTTTTTCACTGTACCTGGCAATTCCAACTTCTGCTGCCAAAATGTTAGAAATCATCAAAATGAATGCCCTGCTTTACTGGCCATGTAACACAAATGGTTGTCATACCAGGGACCATATCATTAAGATATTTCTGGTGCAGTCCATACTGGACTCGCAAGGAAAGCCACAGCAATCCTGCCTAAAAGCACAAGCCTCCCAAGCATGATTCCTGTTTAAAGATCATGTCAACCATGCAACTGTCTAATCAAGATTGATTGGGCTAACTGTCAATAAAAAAACTGAGGATCTAGTCTACACCTCCAAAATTCACCACAGTTTGAGTGGCAAGGGGTCAAGTTGGTCTTCAGTGCAAATATTTTACATTGACACTAAATGCCATTGGAGCAAAGTTTGCATGCCTGCTGACTTGTCTCAGAGATATACACCATGCAAATGGGGAAAGGGCATTATGGGAAAGTCAATGCCAAACTATGTATGACAGTCATATCTGGTCACTGAACATTTATGAGAATGATTTCCAGATAAAACTGTTGTCAAATAAGCTCTCAATCAGTGTTGTGTAACATAACACAGCAATGTCATAATCAAACTGATACATCAGGGAGTATTTTCACTGCACAGAGAACTGTGCTGTCTGTAGCAATCTTTTCCACCTAAAAATTATACATTTACAAGTGGGCTTGCTGTATCATATCAGATGATTGCTTTCATACCTTTACCTAACAAACATTCCCTTAAAATATACTTGGTATAATTGCTTCTCAGAATGCAAATCAAAGCACCTTAACATTTACTAACTATCCAAATCCAAGCACGGAAAAAAAACAATCCGAGACAGGAAAAAATTCACCCTGGGAACGCTGAGCCAATATTCATTCTTCTGACACACACCATTAGAATTGTTATTGTATTGTGCTACATGACTGACCAGTTCAGACATATTTGCACAACACATTAGTTATGGCAATTATCATTCCAGCTACTTATCTTAAGATGTTCACATTTCTTGAATGATGGCCAGAAAAAATTGGATTCAGTTCAGACTATATTCTTACATGTGCTGATTGCGAAACAATCAACCACCCATCATCTAATGTGCAAGAAATTAGTTAAGGACACTTAAGTTGTATGCAACATCAGTATGCTGAACCATGTGCTCATGTTAGCCACACTCAGGCAGGCAAGGCCAACTATGCTGGATTTTCTAACAATTTTCATGTGATAATATTTTGGAGGTATGTTCATCTGATATGATATTTGAAGTACAATTCCTTCAAGCATTGACTCTCTTTGTGATGAAATTAATACAATGAACTCTGAATGCTTAGATTTACAGTGTATACCTAGGTATGTACATGTAGATGTCAAATGTAGGTATGAGCTGGAATTGTTGCTGTGATTGCACTTCTATGCAAACATGATGTGTGTAACTAGCACTTTCTATCTACCAATCATTAATCAAGCATACCAAAGTGCATTTACAATGCAGTAATTGCCAGACATGAGTAAATTCATAAATACATGTGCATCTCATGACAGCACAGGGCAAATAGTGATCAGGGTACTGATGTCACCTGCGGTATCATACCAGATGTCAAAATGTGATTTAAACTGCTGTAACTGGCAAAAATGAGTCACAAATCAGTTTTGTTTCAGAGGACGATGTCAAATCCCTTGTCAACAGAACAGTAACACAAACAACAGGAGGCAAGTATATGAGTGGTGTTCATGGCAAAATCCACTTAGCAAATATCCAAGCATAGCAAGGTTATACTGCAGGTTAGAAACAGCGTACAAATTGAGACCTGAAGATAGCCAAAAACGGAGCCATGCTGTCTGGTCAACGGATCACAAAAGTGCGCCCAAATATGGATACATAGACGCTCCCTCTGCGCCAGCTCCCCACGCAAATCCGCGACTAATCTCACCTTGTATCTGGATATCAGCCACCGTCCGCGCACTAACACTTCCTCTGCAGGCCCAGAAGTAACTTAAAGCATCCGATGAATGCAATAATTAACGGTTGCTCTATAGCCACGATCTTACGGCCCCCGCTCCAATGCGCACTTCCCTGACCGGAAACAGCTAGAATCCCGCTCAATATGGCGCGGTTTCCACAACAATCCGATTTAGAGGATGGAGACGCTTACAGCCATAAACGCACTTGCATTTAATTCTGACAGTCCTGGTGGTCAGAGCGACTTAAAGCCGAGTCAGGCAGGAGTATTTCACGTAAAGTTAGTAAAAGTATTACAAGAAGCATTCATACAAACGATGTCTTCACCAAAACCATATAGCGGCAGAAGGCGTAAAGAAACGCTTCATCTCTATTTTAATGGCGATGCTAGGCCTGGGGGCGGCGTGTGGCCGGGTTTGGGGATGGGGATGTAGTCTTTGCCAGACAACTCAAATAATAAAATGTCATGTTAACGTGCTTCATCTTAGATCTGGACATACGTGTCCTGCACGTTGGTGAAGCTGATCACGATTATGAAATATATGTCTTTGAGCCCAGCCAACTTTTTGTCGTTAGTAATGTCATAGAATGATGCCCGTGATCCTGACAATTTATTTCACCATCGATTAAGCGACTAGCTCCGATTTCGATGAACGCACTCAAAACGGCTAATGATAGCACATCACCAAACATGACGCCTAGTTCGCGACACCACGCGCCATTCGAGGTCTGATGACGGGGAACTCAAATCACTCAAAAGTCCCCGGCCGATTTCGGACTTAAAGCATCATCATTTACCAGCGCATAAATAGCGTTCGTTAGAAAGACTGGGCCTCTCCAGGTCTGGCCTTCAAGGTCGAAATGAGTACGCGGTCGAAGGGTGGGGAAATCCATATCAGCCGGGGCTGCCGCGCGATATTAGGACTTGGATTAGGCCGCCCCCATGGCCTCAGGATGATCGGCAGCGCATGAATAGGCGTCCATGTAAGAATCCATGACATCTGAAGATCACCTTTCGCGCCATTTTAAGTAGGCTCAAAACGACGGGGAGCTTCATGCCATCTAACGTTGGCAGGCTTATTTTACCTCGGTAAAAATAAGAATATTCACCAGCACGTGAACGTCCATCAACCTCCTGAGGTTTCAAGGTCAGTCATCAAGGGCTGACAACAGGACTACTTCACAGCCGTTAGTTAAAGCGCTGAAGATGATGTTGGTGCTTGAAAATTCGAAATTGGTTAGTAACTTTTCAATGGTGTGGATTTTGGGTAATTTGACATTAAAGTATTACCTTGCAAACCAGGATGGTTTGGCGAACGCCAGTTCATGCACTGGTGAATATTCTGATGTTTAAAAATCCGAAATCGGCCGATATCTTTCGGGTGATAATGAGCTTCCCGTCCTTTTAGTACGCGCGTAATCTAGCCATAAATCTAAACTTGAAGAATGATTTTGAGAGATTAGCACTACTTGGCCGGTGTTAAATTGAGGCTTAAGCGTACAAGCCGATTCTGGGAGCTAAGAAAATACGAAATCGTCCTGTTTACTTTTGGATGACTTTGGATTCGGGTAACAACACGTGGGATTTTCGTCATGTGAGCTTGAAAGTTGACTTGAGGGGTCAGTACTTTTTGACGGATGCTAGTTTTTGCACTGGGGGGTTAAACTGAAGATCCAAGGACGGGGGTCGATTTCTCAAAAAAGATTGGGGGGGGGGCAGAATCTTGGAAGTCGCCGAGGAAGACAGGTGAACGAAAACTTGTCGAATATAGTGCACTTATGTTCTGATTTCTAACTAATCGATCTAAGCATATGTGCACGCCCCACCCCACCCACCCCACCCACCCACACCCACCACCCACCACCCACACCCACAACCACAACCCACCCACCCAGTCGCCGACCACACACACCAACACACACAACACACACAGCGACACACACACAGCACCACATCACGCACTCACGCACGCAACGCACGCACGCGAAGCACACCACACGCACACATCACACCACACACACACACACACATATATATATATATATATATATATATATATATATATATATATGTGGGTTTTGTTATGTGCAAGGACAATTGGATATTTAATCAAGCATCCTTCCGCTGTCCAAACTCTGTTGTCTACTCTACTGCAAACTCTACTGGAAAACTCAATGTCATTAATTGGTGTCGCAATGGTGTCACCGCTCATATGTTGTTTGCAAATATAAGCATGTGTTCGCTGTAGGATCGTGTCTTTAAAAGCCTGAAGCCTTAAACCAAACATATTCTGCAGATATTTAGATGATATATTTCATGATGTCGGAGACGAGGCCCACCGCCACCAATGGCAGGCCACCATGCAACGACAACCGCCATTACGATTTAGAACTAGCCTGAGTGTTGACAACCATTCACCCTTTCTTGACATCTATGCGGATGGGAACAACGGATCTTTTGCCACAATAGTGCGCCATAAACCTACTGATGCTGGCAAATGTACAACGCGGCTAGCGAATACCCAGGGTATTACCGCACGGTCGTCATCCTTTCGTTTCTGCAACATGCCATAAAATATTGCCTCAACTGATCCACGACGCACCACGAACCTGAACGGCGTAAGCAATTACCCGCTAATAATGACTGTTCGAACAGAGCAATTGAAGAGATTGAGGCCACCTTAAATCGACGAAACCAGAAACAACTTAACAACAGACCAACCCATCAACTTTTTGTCGAAATCTAATAAAACGTGGATAACGTCATAAAACGTCGATGACAAATTTGCCGAACATCGGGACAAAGATCACACCGACTGACGAAGACACTGAATATAAGGCTTACCATATTTTACAAGAGAATAACAATTTCCAGCCTTTTAATGAAAAGCAGCCCGGCAGGAGACCAAAACCAACTAAAGCGCACCAATATAGTGCATGAATTGAAATGCCCGTAAGGAGACCGCTGGCTCCGCAACTTCACTTGCACTGGAATGACCACAACAACCCTATCACGACACGCGACTATGCAGCTGCAGGAGTGAGCGCCAGATAAACATATGCGCAAAACCCGCAACCAAAAACTCCTACGCTCTGATCTGACTGAAAACACACTGATTCTAAAATCGCGTGCGAACAAACGCCGTCTACAAGTCCTTGAAGCCATTCTCATCAGAAAAGGAGTGCCTGGTATAAACAAACGGCTTAGGTCATGTGTCACTTTGGACCTGTTCAGTCATCCAATGAAAGCATGGCGATTGGATATCTTCACTCTTCCATGGAGTGAAACTGGATGGAAAAGTGATTGATGTATGTTTGTATGTACTTTGTAACTTGACCAGACATTTGGAGGTATAATGTGCTAAATGACGTCCACTTTTGATTACATCCCGCAGAGCATGCCTCTTATTTTGTCTTATTCGAATATTTTCTGTACGACCTTCTTGCATTCCTTTGAGAACGGGGAACGAATGTCCTTGAAGCGTTAGCTAGCTTAAACTAATGCATATGATTATAGGTGAGTTGACGCATGACTTATAGAGAAAAACGGAGGGCTTGATTCGAACAATCGAACAAACACGCAAGAAATTAAATAAATGCACATTTACCCTCCCATATAATGAAGCATGCATTAGTGAAAGCTTACTGCCCATGAAGAATATATATATATATATATATATATATATATATATATATATATATATATATATATATGTATGTGTGTGTGTGTATGTGTGTGTGTGTGTGTGTGTGTGTGTGTGTGTGTGTGTGTGTGTGTGTGTGTGTGTGTGTGTGTGTGTGTGTGTGTGTGTGTGTGTGTGTGGTGTGTGTGTGTGTGTGTGTGTGTGTGTGTGTGTGTGTGTGTGTGTGTGTGTGTGTGTGTGTGTTTATTGGTACTAAACTACACTCCACCACATATTTTCGTAAGGTCATGTACGTAGCCTAAAATCACACGTAGAAGTCTGGCAGGCTGCATGAGCTTTGTAAAACGCAATGATTTTGTGAAGCTTAAGGGGTGCAGTTGCAACTCGCTCTTTGCCACTGGAATTTATGTATTAACGAGAATGGTGCCTACAATATGTCTGGCATTGCACCCCATCCATATGAAGCTTCTTGACATTCCGAAAATGTCATCGATAAACCATATGCAACTCAGTTAATGTTAAACAAAACACAAGCACTCCTCCGCGCATCATTTCACGAAATGGTTCTTAACCTTTCTCCGAAAACGCTTAGGTGCATGCCCTACTCTTGATTAATATCTTTCCCGCTAACTTCATCAAACGCGCGTCACGATCTAGCTGTAATTCAGGGAGGCACTGTGCCAAGCTGTTGTGCCACTGAGGGGAAAACGGGAAAAACGGGAAAAGAGGAAAACCCACTTCAGTTCCAATGTATTGCAAATGAAACGACCAGAATGTCAATGTCACTCGTAATGAAGGTTGACTGCAGAAGTGTTGCTGGCTGACCTGGCTCCTCAGCGACCATGGTCGTCTAGAAAGATTCAGCCTTTGCTAAGAATTTAGAAGTGGACGAATTACATAGCGTAGCTTTGACCACGCGAACTATTCAACCTTGGAACAAAGACCCTGATGATCGGCATTGCATTCTCTGTAGACCGCGTGACGTTAGTCCACTTGCTGATATCAGATGGTGGCCGGTGAGTGGATGACAACGGCAAAATTTCTGAAAGAAATGCCTTTGAACACTATGGGATGTCAATTCGTACGTTTAGAACGGAATCCGGGGCATGTTTCACCTGCGCAGTTTATATATCTATAATAAGAACGGATTAGCATTCACAGCACTGCAAACGGGTGACGGAGTTTAGCGTTGGAACTAGACAAGTAAACATGAAATCCCTGTTTTCTTGTTGCTGGCGCTTTTTATCTGTTCAGAGAACATTCTCAAATTTTACATGTGAAATTTATTCCCCAGCCTTATGCTTGAACAGTACGAATTCATCTTGAAAGGCTTTCTGATGTCCATGATGCGTCCATGATGGCAAGACTGAACTTAAAAACAAATATTTGGTCGGTTTTAAAATTGTTTTAGTGTCGTGGAATTACTTCCAGTTCAAAGTTGATGTGATTGCTAATGACGATATAAGAAGAAGAAATATTTCTGTATAAATAGATATACCAATATATCTATACATCGTGATGCTTTAGGATCTCCTGTACCCGCAGTTCAGACACTACCCGCATTTCACTGGCTCAGTTTTTTTTTCTTTTTCGCTCATATGCATTGGGGGCGAGGATTCAAAAGAGCATTGAAGGTGCTTGAAGAGGGTGTTCCACATTTGTGTGGTATTTTGAACCGAAATAGCCAATTTGAAGATCGTTCGGTGCAGTTCACAGTTCTGCTCTTCTTAAGATCTAAAATCCGCTGGTTTCTTAGCTGAACGCTGGCGAAGATGCTCGGTGTTTTCGTGCTAACTACTTCAATGCCATTCAGACATGCTTGACGCGATAGTAACGCTATTCAAATCGTGCCACGTCATAGGCCATGCAGCGTTCAAGGCCAAGAAGAATATTTTGGTTGAGCCATTCAGATCTGGCGTCCGTGAGCATGATTTCCAGCTCTAGTGGACGTCAGTTGGCTCTCATTCTATATTGAGCATGTTGTAGGAGTTTCAAGCACGAATCACGTTTTGCGCTTCGTAATATAAGAGGTTCAGCATGGTTGGTAGTTTTACGGCAATGAGGCCTATAATCGGATAACTAAATAATAGCACCGTTAGACACAAGTAAACTTCCTAAACTCACCGAAAATGCCGAAAAAACATCACGATGAACGGCCAAAAACAAGACCTTCTAACACCATTTGGCTCAGCGAACACTTCCAGCACTGCTCCTGCCATCTTCGACGGGTTGAAATGGGATATGTAAGAGTTAGGATAGCAATCTCGCACAGCAGTTTGGCCATATCTCATCGTCATGCAAACGTTCCATAACGCCATAAAACAATGACGTATTGAGAAGCATGTTTATTAACTTGAAAAGTGTTGTCATTAAGAGCAGGCTTTTCACTTAAAGACACACCAATAGTTAGAACTTAGCTGATTCCATCACATCTAATGCTCGCTTTATGTTTTCAAATTTGGAACATTCCCTTAAAATCAGATAATTACGAAGGTGGGGGGGGGGGGGGGCTCAAGCACTCCGAAAGCATGCCAAGTGACACCCCTAGACAAGCCCCTTTTACAGTCTGACTAGCTCAGTCAGCTGCGCTCAAATGGACATGACTCAGCAAAACAATGGATAGAAATCTTCCTCGAAATTTGTATGGTTCTGATTTTCCATTTGTAATGTCCTGCTTAACCTTGGCTTCGGAGGGTAGGGGGCAAATTCACCGTGGGGGAGCGGGGCAAATGGGACATTGGGGGCCAGCAGTCGACCCAAAGGAATACAGATCGACACCTGGGCTGAGATACCTTAGGTCCCAGATCGACAGGTAACTTTTTGATAACAATGCCTGACTGACCGTGAAGGGTCACCTTGGAAGGTCAGGGCTTTTAACGAACGCTGTAATTCATGGGCTGGTGATTACTCTGATGTCTAAAAATCCCAAATCGCCCGGCTAGTTTTTGCTAATTTGTGGCCTTTGAGCCTGAATTTCACTGAAGGCCGTGTGATATTGAAAAAAACTTCAAGTTCGGTGTCCTCGTGCCTATATTGCCATTGGGCATGATGCATCGAGATTGGAACCCGTCGCTAAATAAATCGTTTGTTAAAGCGCGAATTCTGAAAATGACCTGATGACTGCAGTGCGGGAAGTAAACCGACGTTAAGTCCGCGACCATAAAATATTTTTGTGATACAAACGTGATCTCATTTGGATCAGTGATGAGATAAATGAAGCTGATGCCAATGACACCATTAGATTAAAACCAGACAGTGGTCAAAATTTTCGTCAAAGGAATGCCCCTTTTTCTTCGAAATCCTCTAAGTTGGCACCGACCGTCAGTCAGGATCTTGTGCACGTGTGTTGGATCGGAAAGGGGCCATGATCCCTTGCCCCGCGCTACATCTTGGCTACGACGATTAGGGGTGCCTG
>NW_023596136.1:38848448-38922518 GCF_011947565.3 Pollicipes pollicipes
CAAGGTTCTGTTCATCTCCGAGGAGCATGAGCTGTGTCTGATATGGTTGCAGAAATTGGGCAAGGTGACTTTCCCATCTTTGGCTAAACATGCGTATGAACGCAATAGAATGTTCACAAATCCCTCTTACAATACCTTGATTCCATTAAAGGAAATTTGATAAACATATATTATTTTTCAACAACAAGCTGTTTGGCATTTGAGATGAAGAAGACCCTGTCATCGTTGCTGACCATATCATCAACGTGTGTGATGAAAGCGTCTCCAAATTTTCATACGTGAAGACCTCAAAACCAACAGCTCTTGAAGCCTTTGGCTGCACCACGCTGTTATCATTCATTGCTAACAAACAAAATACTTGTTATATGAGCTTGGGGGTTCTGTTTTCAGAGTCAACAGCTATAACCAGTGCCAAAACATATTGACCAAACTACTTAGATGCGCTGCGACAAGATAGGCGGGAACGCTTGAGGGGGGTGTTTCCATATTTGTATGGGGATATGAGCTGAAATATCCATATTGAAGATCATTCCGTGCAGTGTACAGTCTTGTCCTTCTATGATCTAAACCCCTCTTATTTTTTAATTATACGCGGGCGAAGATGTGCAGACCAACCCGTGCAGACTATTTCAAGGTAACCCAGGCATCCATGATGCCATAATGAAGTCATTCAATTCATGCCATGCCATTGGCCACGCGATGATCAAGGCCAATAAATATACGCTTGTCGAGTCGTATATGTCTGGCGCTAGTTAGTAAGTATGAATTCCAGATATGCCGGCTGTCAATTGGTTTTCAGCCAACGTTGTGCAAAGTACGATGACGCAGTGAACATATGATTTATTGAGCATATTTGCTACATAGAGCAATGGTGTTGTACAGAACGGTTTTTCCACTTAAAAGTAAACCAATAGCTATAAGTGAGCTTGTTTTATTATATCTGATGCTTGCTTCAATATCTTAAAATGTGGAACATTCCCTATAAGTAATATTCCGGGAGTTCCAATTCAAGGTAAGATCAATGACGTCATTGAGGTTGAGATCAGCGAGATGAGCATATGAATGAGGCGTTCAACAAGTTCTCTGCCGGGAAGGAAAACAGCTAAAAGGAACCTATGGTCAGCATTTCATCTCCTGCATCCATCACTCGAAATCTAAACAGCATGAGTCGACCACCTCAACGGAAGGGGAACTTTCGAACGTTTTTAACAGGGTGAGAATGTGAGAGCTGTTGCAACCAAATCTACTTCTTAAATTTTCAAATCTTTACATCAAGCTTTACTCAATACCTGATTTACATATTGATTTATTGTATTATTTTTCATGTCTCTAAAGGTTCTGAAAATCGCTGTAATCGAGCCCATACTTACGGAAAATGCAACTGCTTACCACCCAATTAGCATATTGCCATATCTCCCAAAAATCCAATTCAAAATAATAATCCACGCATGCTTTCTCTCATTAATAATGCTATAAGTTACGACGCTCAGGCTGGCATCTAGAAAAACGGAAGCAAATTGGCTTCTGCAAGGTGAATATGATCTAGTATGCATTGACCCTTAAGAAGCTTTCGACACTGTAAATAGTAATGTGCTTTTTATGAGAAATGTGATATCATCTTTAGATCCTATCGAATGCTTCATTCACATTTATCTGCCCGAAAACAATCCACGAAAATGCGGAACACTTCATCAACTTATTGGAACATTGGTTTAAGGGTGCCCAGGGATCCATCTTTGCCCCATTTTTATATTCTAAATGTATGCATTACCCATTGCTTACCGCCGCCGAGGCGTGTACTATATGCAGACGGCACTGTTTCCATATTTGAAAGCAAGAATATAAATGAGCTTCAGAAGCAAGTAGACTAATCGCTCGTGCTCATCACGGAGTGGTTATGAGACAGTTATCTGCCTTCCTGGTCAGAGACGCGATCAGGCGCTGCTTCTGCATCACCAGGTGTAGAGTACAGCACCAAAGAGCGTTACCACCGCGCATACGTGCGCGCAGGTCAAGTAGGAAAAATGTGTGGACGGTCGTGTATGTGTGTGCATGTGCGTGTACGTGTGAGACCACGAGAGAAAAAAGGGAAGCGACACAAAGATCGAAAGAGAAATGGAGACCGAGGCAGATGCAGAAAGAAAGAGCGAGAGAGATAGAGATAGAAAGAGAGAGAGAGAGAGAGAGAGAGAGAGAGAGAGGAGAGAGAGAGAGAGAGAGAGAGAGAGAGAGAGAGAGAGAGAGAGAGAGAGAGAGAGAGAGAGAGAGAGAGAGAGAGAGAGAGAGAGGAGAGAGAGAGAGAGAGAGAGAGAGAGAGAGAGAGAGAGAGGAGAGAGAGAGAGAGAGAGAGAGAGAGAGAGAGAGAGAGAGAGAGAGAGAGAGAGAGAGAGAGAGAGAGAGAGAGACCTTTTTGATCACAAGATCATGACAAAAGGCACAAAAGTGTGACCCAAGTGAGCTTTCATTTGGCAAACCCACCAGGGCCTGGCGGCATGCGAGCTTAAGACCGGGATATTAATCTGCACATGGAACTTTGCGGTATTTACACTGTCGTTTTGTTACACTCTTCTTGGGTTAGTGTATTAGTGGCTCGCCCGCTGTCATCCATGGGAGTGGCTAGTTTCAACTATTTCATATTAACAGATGCTGTAATGACATGAATTGTAGCGTAATCGCTCCTTAATTTAGGTTGATTTTTATGCTGGTTAGTAGGTTCCACATTTTTAACAACGAGTACTGCACCTTCAAGGCGCGAACTACGTAATCGCCCGGTGTGATCAGGTTGAAGTAGTGCGTTTGTGGTGCGCTCGTGGTCTTTGTGGTGCGCAAGTGCGCTCATTTTGAAGTAGTTTGTGATGGGGTGGCCACACCCGCACTGATACTCTACTCTCTTTTAACCTGAGTGTCCTGCCGTTTCAACACTCAAGCCTCAAAGGCTCGTGAAGGGCTTGGGACTTTTGCAGGTGGAACCACTGGACGCAACTCAGCAGCTGGATCCTGTGGCGCTTGAGAGTTCGATGAGGCAACAGGAATTCGTCTCAACACTGGATCACCCCATGGGGCTACACGAGGACACCGGCTCGCTAATTGACGACCAGCAAACACTTGCAGGTAAGAATGCCGCAGTGCAAAATAATATACGAGGACACCGGCTCGCTTATTGACGACCAGCAAACACTTGCAGGTAAGAATGCCGCAGTGCAAAATATACACGGGGCGGACAGCTTGTTAAAGACGCAAATGCAGGTGCTCAAGACAACAGTTGCTGATTCACCATGCTATTTGTCCTTGCTTGATTCATACGGGTTGCCACTTGACGGGGCGCGCCAGCGTCGATGCCCCTCTCACAGCCGCACGTGTCGTGTTTCAGAAGCCGGTGGAAACGACCCTCGTTTTCTTGTCTACACGCGAACGGTTCACAAGACGATATTGAGTACTTCGACAAATGCCAACCTCATCGAAGAATTGAATGTGCTCTGCATCCCAGTAGCCCTCGCGCAGTCGCTTCCGCTCTGCTAAGAGAAGATCACATGACGAAAGTCATTGGCAGCAACGTTGTGGTTGAAAAGCGTCGACAGGCTAGTGTTAAACTGACATGGCGCCTCGGGCTTTGGCACAAGAAAGCATTTCAGAAAGAAACGTTCATGGTCTGGGAGGTCAGCATAAATTCACCGCATGCATTGGCATCATTCTTTGTATGCCACGTGTGGAAACATGCTACGATGAGCCGTATTGCTATTTGTGTTGATAGCGTTCCTTCGAGAACATGTAAAACCCCCAATCTTCATAGGCGTTGGTCTCAACAATGCTAGTTGCAATGAGAGCTTTTAATTATTTCTGTAGCTGCCATCCACCGCTGCTGCAATATCATATTGCGTTGAATGCGACTTTGGAAAATACTTTGCACCCATATATATATATATATATATATATATATATATATATATTTATATTTACATATATATATATATATATGTATATATATATATATATATATCCTGTCGAGTGTTCAGTGAAATTTAACAAAAGCTTGCACAGGAAGTAGCTGCATAGGACTAGCAGACTTGTTTGAATGCGTTCTAACTGTTATTGTTACCGTTTTGGGTGATGGGTGCGCTGCGGTTGTTTGTCCGCCATCGCCCTCTGATGCGGTGAAATGAACGTTGAAGACTGTAACTGACAATGTCTTTTGAACTTAATCTGGACTGAAAACGCATTTGTCGACATTTCATCATAAAAAGGCATTTGCTACGAGCAAAGTTAACAAACCAGTGCTACTATCAGTTCCTATCTTTCATCAGTGAAGCCATCAGTCACTCCCCGTTGAATGGACTTTTGAAATAAAACAAGTATGAAGCTGTAACCAATATGACATACGGCGCCGATTTCAGGAACAGGTTCTTACCTTTGACATGAAACCCTCTCACCATCTTTGACAACAAAGCCTGACATCACCGCTGCAGAGGTGAGTTAGCAAAAACACCACCAGTGCGTTCTCAAATATTTGTCGCGGTTGATAGGTCAGGTCAGTAACTGATTCCTCGATAAACATTAAAACAAATGCAATTTCCATGCAAGATATTTAGATATTTCAAACCTAGCCAAAAAAGCTACATGCAACACACCGGTTTAGAAAGGCAACGAAGTATCTAAGTATTCAGGGACCCGGTCATTGGGGCCAGATAAACGTTTGATCATTGGATTCTTTCCTGCGGTGGGTCAGACTGATACTGAAGAAACAAGGGCAAAGCCAAGGTTATCGACAGTCGCAGGTGGATCCCATCTGTCTCGCTGCGCAAAGCGGTGATACCTTTGGCGCCACTTGCGCCACCATCAACGGCGTAACGTTGACTCGTGTCTAACAAAGGTGAAGAACATGAAGTATGTTTGAGTTGCTTTGATAGGCTTTTAAGCGCTCATGGATAACTCCGTTATGTTGCTGGTGCAACGCTGCCCACGGACTCAGGACAGCAAAATATATCGCTTTATTATGGTTCACTTTTTGCTTCGCTGCGTGAAGAGAAGGCACCGTTGGCGTTCGTATAGCAACATGTCAATTTGCATGACATTGCGTCTTAGTGATGAACATTAAGCTCTTTCACGGCAACTTATTTCACGGCAACTCACACTTCACGGGCTGACTGTACAATCCGCTGCAGGCTTCCACCACTCCACTCCAGTGTGTGCGTCATTGGGGCTTTACGACGAACTCAGGTGCTGGGGCTATATGGCGTCGCTGCCTCTCACCCTGGCAGGAAGGGCGGGCACCGCGGGGAATCGAACCCCGTACCTCTGGTTTCTCAGACAGTTGTTCCCCCAGACTTTTTTCCCAGACTTCACAGTTGTCAGCTGTTGTGTACTGAGGTGCTACGTATGAAGTCCGCAGTCTGCATCGCGCAGGTAAAAAGAGCCACAGTTGTAGCCTTAGGCTGCAGCAGCTCAAGTCTGCAGAAGAGGGTGTTGACAAGTGACCTGTGTATTGGTCATAAGCTGGGACGCCACATGTCTATGTACTGGCGTTTGTGACGAGGTCGTCACCTGATGAATATGGAGGGAGCCGGTGGGCCACGACCACCGCAAGAAGATTGCTTAAGAACTGGCCTTAGTATGGTGAGACAATGCAGCACACCACATGGACAGAGATCACAGTCTGTCGCGGTGCTGAGTTGGCGACACTCCCACATTACAGAGAGTGCTCCACATTTGGTGTCATGGGTTATGGGGATTTGAACGAAATGTCCGTCTTGAAGAGCAGGCAGTGCAGCTCACAGCTATGCCCTTTTGAAGGAAATGTACCGCAGTTCAAGACATTGAGATAGGCATCAGATATAATGGAAAAAGCTTATTTGCAACTATTGGTAAGCTTTCAACTTAAAAACTGCCCTAAGTAGCACAATTTCAAAGTTTCCGAAAATGCGCCCCATAACGTTCGATGGCGTCATGGAATGGTTTTGTGACGACGGCAATACCTGGCAGCATCTGGCAGCCAGACCTCAGAATACCCCGAAACGCACAAAAGCTGACGCCAACAAGCCATTCTCGTCTCGGGTGCTGTGTTGAGTGGCGGATTACTGAATGGCTTGTTTGTGGATTTTTTGGTTTGTTACTGGTCGGAAGAAAAGCTTTGGTGGGCTGTTTGACATACACAGCGTAGCGATCGCCAGCTTTTAAGGCAGATTATTGACACGTGCTCGGGTGGGGTGAAGGTCAAACTGACCTCCCTGAAAGTTTTTCTAGAATGGCTTCCGAACGGCGCGGCGTAGCCGCGCTTAATTTTGCATAGCTGTAGACAACTGAATAGCAGATCGTTTGAATTTTAAAAAAATTAGATGTAGCTCGCAAGGTAACTGACCTCGCAGGTGAAAGTCAGGACATCGCTTTAGCGAAGGCAATTTCTGGGACATCATTCAATCTGATCCAACAACGGAGTGTTTGATGAATCTATACATCTCTGAGATGCTTTCTTAGGCAGCGCAAATATTGAATGGGCAAATTACGTTGGCCTTTGGTGAGGTATTAAGGTCAGACCAAGGTCAAATCCAACCTGATTTATTACTTTAGGGCTTGCTGTATGGGATAGCTTCTGGTGCTCATTTCGCATTTATTGACAGCAGGAAACGCATTATACATCTTCCATTGACTTCTTTGAGGTCAGAACAGGTCATTGACCTGAGATAACCCGGGTCGACATTTTGTTTTATGAACATACTGCCCAGCGTAATCTTTGTCGCTCATTCAAACGCAAAACTCAGAGCAGTCTTGTATGATTTTGGTCACCATGACCTTGAAACGTCGAACAGGTCACTGACCTCAAATGGGCTTGTGACTTTTTGCTTAGAAATAGTTGCCTAGGCTCTGGGGCAATTTGGAGACCATCATGGAATTTGACCTTGTTTAACCTTATTTGACCTGAAGGTCATGACCTAGGAGGCTCAAAGCTTTGACCTAAGTGATTTTACGTACAGATCAACACACCCTGTACATTTGGTGTCTAGCTTTCTTAGTTCCCGAGATTTCAGGGGGTCAAATTGACCCCCAACCCGAGCGAAGCGTGTCTAGCCGGCGACCAGGGCGCGTGTAAATATTAAAGCACGAGACGCTGTGAAGACTGTTATATAGCGTCATGAGCCTCCTACCGAAACCTGCAAAGGACTGTCGAGGATGCCACTACCGTATTGTCGCCTTACCCTTGCCTGCAGTGCTGTAGTCCTGACATTCATATCATGTGATGTGTACAGCTGCTACTTTCTTTGTTATTTGTAGCTTAAAATGCAGTTGGATGCAAAAATTAATGAATCTCTAACATTGCTATGAATTGATAGGCAAAGTACTGTTATTGCTATGGTAAAGCTGGTAAGGTTGAACTGCCGAAAATGTTTTTCTTGCTTAGTATTAGCTATGCCATTACTAGTTTACCCTTCTATGACCATTGTGGTGCAACAGCATTCTCGCAGGTGATAGTCCTTTGGCGTTGCCAAATCAGTTGTTATCAGTCATTCATAAATTATCAGCTGCTATCTCATAGACTTCACAAAGAGTATCAACCAGTGTGGTACATTGTGTAATAGCACGGGCCAACAGTGTCCTTGTGGCCCAATCCATGTGCTGTACTGTGGCACAGCATAATAAACAATGATACGGTTTTTGTACCGCAATCCCTGATGCTTTTATAATAAATTCCATTATGAAAATATGGGTCAAGCCTGCATTCTTGTATTAACTCTGCATCTAACATATGACTGACCAAAAACGCATGATACAATATACACATCACTTTCAGTAAAGCACACAACCAATAAGTGACATCACTTGCTCAGCCTGTTTTAGGAATCCACAAAACATAGATGATAAAGATGTAAAGACGTCTTCTGCCTCCGCAGCCATGCAACATGCTGTAGCCATCAGGCCGCTTCACTCAATGATATTGTTTGCACAAGTGATAACACATGTATAACAAGAGAATGTGACGTATAGTAAATTGGCACTGCAAACTTGTTGACTTTGCACAATGTTGGAGACATGACAAGTGCATGTAGCTGTTGTTAGATGGGCGAAATTCAGGGAGGTGATGAAGGTGCCGGTGCACACAAGGCTCAAGATAAAAATATTATTAAGTGCTATCTAAGAAACCAACAGCAATACGTTTCCACCTTCCCCAGCACCCAGCATCCCACACAAGTTGCAGTGACTGACAATGATGACTCACAAGCGATGCTTGCCTGCGTACAAAATTTGTTAAGACAGCAGTTTGTGCATCTACATTCGTACAGCACCATACTTTCAGAATTTTTAAGTGAAACACAATTTTGTAAAGCTGTATCATGCAAGCTTCTACCAAGCATGTGCATTAATGAGCTGTACTGGACTGCCCATTCTGCCCTAAATGAATTGCTAATAGAATGGCATGCAATGGGTCAATTACATGCTGCAGCACCTCAAACACGTCCAAAACGTTGGCAAGATCATACTGAAGCAGCAAAGTGCCTTTGAACACCCCTGCGGCATGGAGGCTAGTGTTCCTTTCAGTGTGCCGACGTCATTATCTTGTCATGCTTAAGTGTCGACCTTAAGGTAGAGGCAGGTATCAATATATCACATTTTGTTGGGAGTCATTAGAGTTAAAGAATACCAGAGCAATGTCCTCTCTCAGAAGCACAAACCTCGCACGCGCACTCCCCATCACAGCAAGATCAGTACAAGCCACTGGCACGCACCACCAGTGATCACACCCATTTCAAGAGCCTGATTCACACTCTAATGTCACATAAGTGTGATCACACACTTGCACAATCCGCGGAACCATCAAATTAAAGGTTTTCTCGCAATTTCCGCACAGGCTTTCAGTTATACCACCACATTTCACCGTGAGCTCCCCTCAAAAGGAAGTTCCATCGGGGGTTCATGGCGATGCAGCTCGAGAGGTTGAGCTTGTAGCACACAATTTTTGTTTAATACTTAAATTTGTCCTTTGATGTATGTTAGATGTTTAGCACAAATGTATCTAAAAGAACTGTAATATTTCTCTAACTTTATAATGCCTTGCTAAGCCATAAACCTGTGCAAGGTTCTTTGCTGCGGTACACGAGGCGCAAACCGGGCTGTCTGTAAGAAACAAATCAGTGGAGAAAAAAGTGGGAATAAAAGGCAGCTTTGCATTCGGGTCTTCTTTTTTTGCAACATTCGGGAGAGTGCCGTTGTTTTTTCGGTGCTGTACTTTGTATGCAGACGGTGGCGTTCTCTTTTTATAGCATTGACCTATGGCCTAGAAATAAGGAAAAATGCCCCGTTTGCGACGAAGTGCCGCACAACCCAAAAGTGCTCACGCTTACGTTCGAGACACGCATCCGGCAGCGAAATCTTACTAACAGCCAATCACCTTTCGTAGAATGTATCATAACGTGCGGCATCATGGCTCTTGCGAATGTATCAGCGGCCATGCTGTTGTGGCCATAAGCAGAAAACAACCTGTAATATAACGGCAATTGTGTGACAATTCTTTGACGACATTAGTGCTAAGGTGACTTTGAAGTATTTTCCCAATAAGCATTTTCGCACTTTTGCGGGTGCACAACTCAGGAATCTGAGGGTTTTGGGTCTTAAAAAGGAAGTGACCGTGAATTGCATCAAATGGTCCTCCAGATGGCTATTTCAGTTCAAAGCCCCGTGTCAAGGTGGCACATTCATTGTAAGGCTTAAAACCCTCTGATTTTAAGCTTGACGCCCCAAACTTGTACAGAATATTTCATAGACTTTTCAAGATCACCCAGACATGCACGGCAACCATCGAAACGCCACGCGAATAACGCCACCGCATTGACCATGGAACACTCAAAGTCAGAACAAATATTATCATTGAATAATTCGTGCCTGGCGTGCGTCAGCATGATTCATGGCATCAACAGTCGCCAGACTGCGTCCTAACGTTCTACGTTTTTCACATTGTACACCCACATATGTCAGCACCCAAATAGGGTAGAGACGGGAATCCAATTTCAAGGCGTCGATCAATGTACTGTCTGCAAGTCATGTGGCCAAGACAAACTCTGTGATGAGCAGTGGCGCCAGCAATTGTCGGGCAAGCCGGGAATGTCGCATTTTAGGAAAAGGGATCACAAATGCAGCAGCTGTCGTCAAAACTGTACCGGGTTCAAGCCGAAATTCACCTTATCGCACGCATCGATTCATTACTGGTATTTGCCACCTATTTATTCGTCATGTTCTGCATGATCCCGCCCAAACATTTTCTTTGCCTAAAAGGCTGCGATCTCATATTTTTGCGCTGTCAAAATTCCACCGCTTGATCGCTCAGTCGTTGCCGACGAGCATTTTAAGTACATTAACGAAGCGCGCGCGTGCCGTATGTTTCCGTCGGTAGAATCAGTCAGAGACTGGGTTCCGGTGTCGTTAACATCACAGGGCAGAGGAAGTAGTGTCGTCACAGTTTTAAACCTCATAAAACCCGGGTTGGCAGGATGATCAACCCCTTCACATCGGGAAAAACTCACCCTCTGCACCGTTTTTTTCATAGGTTGGTAGTGCGCATTACACAAAAATTTCAAGAAATGTCTGGTTGATTTAAATAGTAACGATCATCGGAACCCAGCTTCACTCTACACGGCGCTTGCATTTTATTTTATGTACTCATTTTGTTTCGATTATTAATCCAGCACAGTGACGAGATTCTGTTTTACGACCGAGTTGGAAGTTACTGAAATAATAAAGGCAAAGCTTGGGAGAAAGCACCTGTATCAGCGTAAAGATGGGGGATGTGCCAACATCTGCTAATAAGTACTGGCCGAGATAAGAATTAATCATACGATGATGTTCCCTTTTAAAGAGTGTCTCACCTTAAAAATTTAGTTCAAGAAAATAATCTGATGAACTCTCAGAACCTGTCATTAATATCAGTAACACTGAGGAGCTGAACTGCATCATTAAAAGGATATTATTCGCAAACTAGCTATATTTTTCGAGTCAAAATTACCGGATCAATATCTCCGAACAGCGCAGGACTTCTTCCTTCTTTCAATATCGCCACATGCCATTCCGTGCATGGAAGCTGCGTATTTCTAAGGCCTTGCACCAGATGCGCGTGTTAAACGATTTAAGGAAATGAATCACCGACGCTCTCCACCTTACAACGGTCCAGTGGACTGTTTCTAACCTGATTGAACTCAGAAGCTTTGTCATGGTTCTCATCTGTGATCTATAGAAATATTAAGGAAGCTGCGAACCTAGATTGTAGATCAAAATTGGCCATTAATTTGCATTAGTATGACCGAGGCATGTTTATCTTGAGGTGTTCAACATTCAGATAGAATCCATTGCTGATACAAATCATGCGATATAGTATTGGACATTCGCGCTCACAAATCTTAGCAACAAAAATCTCGACGCTGGGCGTTGCAGTTTCCATGGTCCGTGCATTGTCGGCTCAGTGGCTAACACTGAGTCGTGAACAAGATGTGGACGAAAATGATGACACATCTGAAAAAAAGTACCTTAAAACGCTTTAAGACATCAAATCTTACACTTTGCAGGTAATTTTCGAGCATATATTTCAACGGTGCGATTTTTAGATTGATAATAAGAACGAACTAGCTTTTACAACACCGCGAATTGGTGCTGGAATCTGGTGAACTGGAAGAGTAAGGGTAGGATCTCTGTTTCCGCGTTGCTGTAACTGTTAATCTGTCCAGAGGACAACCTCAAAGTTGTAAAAAAGATAGGCTCAGCCTTATCTTTGAACGATACGACTTAGCTTTGAAAGACCCTCGTGGCCATCATTTCACGACGGTCGTTCTCGCACGCATGGCACTCACCACCTAGTGTGACTTGCAGTTGGCAACGCCGTTCGGCTTTATAGCAGCTGCAACCCAGGCCATCGCTGTCCCGGCTCCCGAGAGTACTGGCGCGCATGCTCAAACGTTTTAATGTCATTTGTTTAACACGCTCCCGGGTGGCCGGTTAGATACCCCCCGCTAGGTTGGGGGGTCAATTTGACACCCCTCCCTTAAACCTCAAGAATTCTAAGACATCTAAGGGCACGAAATTCAAAGAGCATATTGGTATTTATGTAAATGTCATTGTGACAAAATTATAGCTTCTTAGGTAATGATCTTGTGGTTTATCAAGGTCAAACGAGGTCAAACTCCGGATTGAGTCTCGAGTGTCCAATACCTTTTTATGCAACCACCATCAGCCTATATACCTACTCCAAGTAAGAGGCTAATGGTGTTCAGTTAAGATCAGTGACCTTGTTTCACCTTTCAAGGTCAAGTTTACCAAATACCTACAAGCACCAAATGCCTACAAATCCTCATAGCTTCACTGTCTTCCGGGATGTTAGGCACCTCTGACCGATACAGGAGTCCCGCATTGTTCCAAGGGCCCTGACCAATGTAAATCATTGGCCCGACCTTGTCTCTGTGTGGGAAATAGGCCCTCAGAGCTCAGACCGACACGGAGCCAACTCGAGAGACCCTTCAGCCCCTCTTTGGGCGACTAAAACGCCGCTCCTGGTCGACTCGAAGCCACGTCCCGCCACAGGACCTATGTTGGGCACTGTGGCCCTTGACCGACACAGGAGCTCCTCATTATCTCAGGGACCCCGAAAATTACAAAGTGCGGGCCCAAGCCTCATGCCCGCCTGGGAAATGGGTCCCAAGGGTTCAGACGGGCATGGAACCGATAGCCTGGTTCCGTGCCGAGGCACAGTGTAATGGAGATAGAGAACCCTAATAAAGGGCCCTAATAGAAGCCCGCTGACCGAAATTTCAGGTCACAGCACCACGAGTGATCACAGGGCCAGGGCTCGATCGGCCCCTTGATCTTTGGTCCCGAGGGGCGTTTCGGGCCCCTCTCACGGCTCGTAGTGACTCTGGCCACATACTGACACAGGACCCCTGTCAGGCACTTTAAGGCCCCTGACGGACCCCATCATAGTTCCAGTGACCCCAACTGAAGCAGATCGCGGGCCAAGCCTTGCTTGTGCCTGGGAAATGGACCCCAGGGCTCATATCGACACGTAGCCGGCTGTTTGGTATTGGTGGTCTCTGGCTGAAATAGATGCCCGCACTCCCCCAGGGGTCCCCAACCGATGCAACAGACCCTTTTACTGATATTTGAGGTCACGGCGTTACGGGCGGGATGACACCATCAATGTTACCTATGGTCAGTCTTTCTGGCCATTCAGTCTTTCAATCGGGCTCTTAATCTTTGGTCCCGAGGGGCCCTTCGGCCCCTCTTCGGGTCTCCTTAAACAAAGAATGTGACCGACCAGGGGACACTAGTCGACACAAGACCCCTTGGTTGACACTGTGGGCCCCTGGCCGGCTCAGAGGCCACAATCACTGTTTCAGGGACCCGGACCAATGCAAGTCGTGGCCCTCGACCCGACTCATCAAACACTGCCCTTGCTCAGCTCGGGGCCCGTAGTGAACAAAGGACGTTCTGTTCGGCGCTGTAGGCCCGTGACATACGAAGGCCCCAACCAGTGTAAATCGCTGGCTCCGGCTTTGCAGCTAAATGGGAAGTAGGCCCTCAGGCCCATACCGACACGGAGCTGACTGTGCGGTACCGATGGTGCCTGATGGACATATAGGCCCATATCGACTTAGGGGGCCTCCGATTGCCCCAAGTGGCCCTCTGGCTGTCATTTGAGTGCCCGTCCCCGCGAGCCGGGCCCCTGAATAAGTCTCCGGCCAACCCTTTGTACCCCTAGACCCCCAATCGGGCCCTTGATTGTCGGACCCGATGACCCCTCCAGGCTCTTTAGGCCTCCTCGAACACTGCTCCTGGCATACTTGGGACCCCTTGCTAACACAGGGCTCGTTAGGCGCTGTGGGGGCCTGACAGATGCTGGGACCCCAACCAATGTAAATCGCTGGCTCTGGCTTTGTTCCTGCGTGGGAAATAAGCCATCAGGCGCATGCCGCTTCGGAACCTACTGTGCATTACTGGTGGTGTCTGGCCGACATATAGACCCTTGTGGACTCAGGGCGGCCCTGATCAACGCGCAGGGTCTTTCGGCTGGCATTAGAGCGTGCAGTTTCTGCGAGCCGGGCCCATGATTACGACCTCCGGCCGGCCTGTGTGTGTGTGTGTGTGTGTGGTGTGTGTGTGTGTGTGTGTGTGTGTGTGTGTGTGTGTGTGTGTGGTGTGTGTGTGTGTGTGTGTGTGTGTGTGTGTGTGTGTGTGTGTGTGCGTGCGTGTGTGTGTGTGTGTGTGCGTGTGTGTGTGTGCGTGCGTGTGTGTTTGTGTGTGCGCGTGCCTGCACAAATCTACTACGACTATTTGCATGTTTTTAACACGTAAATGGCGGCCCTGTCTTTCCATCGCCCACCTGCTCAGCTTCTTCAGTCTGGTGGGCGGCTGGAATTGGAGCCCTGGACTCGGATCCCTCGGACCAGACCTCTGCCCTTACCAGCGTGCGTGAATGTTGTACTACTGATATCGTGTGAGTGAGTTACTTTCCCAGGTGGGCATTAGCGGCCAGTCGTATGGTGCCGTTGGCTACAACCACAATTTTGCCTTCCTTGTTTATTTCTGCTAATGACTAGCGTAGCATCCTAGTGGGCTTTGCAGCCTTGTCCTCTTATTTTTGTTTTTTCTTCCACCTCTTGGCAGGGAGTGTCGCAACTTGCGTTCATTATTTTTGGTGTTAACATAAGGTCCGGTGTGTCGCTGGGCCAGTGGGAGGTGGCCCATGGTCGACTGTGAATAGGTGGCGGTTCAAACAAATATAGTATTTCAATGTACCGAGAGGTGGCCGTGGCAGCACTGCAGGTGTGGCCGCTGCAGTGATGGTGCTAATTTCGTCATGTGCCTTTGTTTTGGCCCTTTTTCGTGGTGTCCTTACATATTTATCCGTGATCTTAAGGTGCTTGCATGCATTCACACTCTCGGTTATGGCGCTCCTCTGAACTTATTCGATTACAAGTCTTATTCCCGCAATAGCTAGCAAGGATGTCCCGCTTTTTGCTGCAGGTGACACAAAACGTGATTCGCCATTGAAAGTTTGATCCTGCTATCCTCTTTCTTGCTTTATCCTGCATCCTTGCGGTACCCTGCATACCTGGGGCAAGCTGCATGCGCCAACAACGAGTGGGCCGAGAGACCCCGGGAGGCGACAGCCGTCCGGGCGCCCGGCGCACATCCCGAAGACGAGTCCCTGCGTGGGTTAGGTCTCGGCGGTTTGGGCTCCAGACACAGGTAAACCTGCCACACCGTCATCTATTCTTCTTTATCCCATAGCCCTGAAAAGACCGTTACTGTTCAAAGCGACTCCAATTCAAATAGTCACATGACAAAATCGTGATTAAAACTGGCTCAGCCTGCTGAACGTCGTTTGACAGCTAGTTGACGTCCATTACATCTGAAAACCATGTTCACAAACGCCAGATATGAACGGCTCGACGTGCATAGTCTCGTTGGCCTTGAATGCCGCATGGTAAATGAAGTGACGTGATTTGAATGACATTCCTTTGGTGTCATGCATACCTGAATGACCTTGAAATAGTCTGCACGATATAGCCTGCACATCTTCGTGGGCGTGCAGCTCAGACACTAGAAGGCTTATGCCTAAAGAATGGCAAGGATGTGAACTGCACAGAATAATCTTCCAGATGGCTATTTCTGTTCAAAACCCCATACGACTGTGGAACACCTCCTTTCATGCGCAGAATCTCGTCGCACTGTCAAGTTTGATTGTTTTTGAGGCCTCATGAATTCTCCGCGGGGGATGCGGCATGAGACAAACCACCTGTCGTCGCCGGGGGAAGAGATGTGTTACACCACCTGCACCTGCATCCCGGTGAAGGCAACAAGCCTGGAGCCGACGGGAAGCGAGAGGGGTAAACTTTGCGGATCGTTCCCTTCGCCACCGCCCACCCGTCAGATCACCGGCGCCGACATGGCGCCTGCCATCTCGCGCGCCGTGCCGGCGGCGGCGGCGGCGGCGGCGGCGGCGCAGGCGCCGGCTGCGGCAGCGCGTCGGTCTCCGATCGATACGGCACCGGTCGGCCGGCGTCACCAGTGCCCCGGCCGTGCCGGCGTCGGCCGACCCCCGCCAGCTGACGGACGGGCCAGCCGCCGAGTCGTACCTCCGCCACACGTTCCTCCGTCAGGTGGGTGCGGTGGAAGGCGAGCGGCCCCGGTGACGCGTCGCCCGTCGACGGTCGCTCTCTGGCTTTAGTGGGTGGCGGCTCTAGTGGGCTCAGGTCGAGACATTTCGGCCGGGGGCGTTGGTTTGTCGGCGGGTCAAAGAAGCGTTGTAGCGCACTGTTTTCCTCTCACTGGCGTGACTGATCTATCCCAATATCGGCGGCTGACTCCGATGCCACCTTTCCTACAAAATAGATTCATAAGTCGTTGCACTTACACTTACCGTGAATTTGCTTGTCTTGCGTATTTTACATTTTTACATCACGCTTTATTATTTTCTCTTCTCAGCGGTTAAACATGCAAAAATTCAGATCACCGATTAGCGACTGAGGAATAATATGCCAATGACCGAGGTGTACGTATTTAATATTTTTACTGTAAGGCATGTTTTTACTTACTGGGTCCTTGTGTTGCCATCTCAAGTTCACAGCAGATCAGAGGATCGGTGCGCATAGGCGCAGCGTGTGGTAGCAAACGTTTTGTCTCGAACCCTTGACCTGTCGGTAATCTGGCCAGTAATCAAGCCCCTTACTCGGTCGTATCCAAGTCACAGTCCTGCTTGTATTTACTCAGGATACTAGCCGCTTCTACGGGGGACAAACAAGAGACCAGAAAATATGCCAACTTGCGCTCAGCGTCATGCTGCGGGCCATCCATCCCTTTCAACCAATGCCTGAGCGCACGGATCCCATGGCGTCCTTTGTGACCAACCTTTGTCTGTCAATAGCCACCTAGCATCATCCTTGTTCTGTGGGCAGGTACCGATCGGTCACCTCCGAAGAAGGCGGGGCGCGCTTGGGTGACCGCGAACGACGAAACCCGACTCGCGGCGCTCGCGCGCTTCGGAGCCGATTTAGCGCCAGCGTGCTGCAGCAACCGCAGGCAACCTTCCCGGCCAGCCGCGACCGCTCTGTGACCCGGGTCAAGAGGTTGCGCGGAGGAGTGAGCACGACGCCACGCTCCAGACACCATGGCGGGAACCGGCGGTACGTGTCCTAGCTGTCGGATTCGCTGTTTGATGTTATGTCGTTTCGCTGTTCTGCTGTCCTTCTAGTCTGCTTTTCGGCCGAGGCGGGCTGTTGGATTACGCTCAGCTGGATGGGTTCAAGTCCCTCTCTCTCACCGACTTGCGGTTCAGCCCGATCTTAGATTTAATTCGACAGAGGACACTGCATCATTGACTTCACGCGCATGCAAAAAAGAAAAAAAAGTAACAACACAACACTGCAACGGAGGGCGAATATGAACTATTACTTCGATCTTATTCCAAAAGATAAAGAGTTGGCCACGTCCGAGGACGAAACTGCATACCGCGGGTACCGCGAGCTCATCGACTCCGTGCAGAGACCGCGCAGTTTGCTTTGCGAAACGACGCCCTTGACCTGAGCTAGCTCTGCGAAACATCAGTCGAGGGCTCTGTAGAGCGGCACCGTCAGCGAATGACCTCTCTTATGAGGGGTCCGGAGCAGCGGCTCCCATTGCTCAGCTGCAGGTAGTCGTCCTATCACGACCATGGCCTGAAAAAGTACCGACGATATACCTAATACCGTAATCATACAGCACGCCGATTCGTTATGGTGGTATTTCTATGCACTTCCAGGACGCAGATTTATGTTATCATTTCTGTTGTGTTGGCTCATGCATGCATCAGATCCACCGACAGTTAGTTGCGCTGATATTCATTTTATTTTGCAGGACATCGCGTTAATATCGAAGACACTGCCGGCAGCTATTCAGGTAAAGCCTTCATATACTGGCTATCTGGTTAAGTACCAATTTCACCTCAGTTTCAGTGAGAGCTTTGCACTGGAAAAATGCTAGTAGCTCGCGCAAGACAGGCCGCTTTATATGACTCAGTGCGGCCTGGCTATGTCTACTAAGAGGACATCGTGAAGTTCATGTCGAGGACTTTTGAAAGAGACCGTGGAGTTATGCTTTTGACGTGGTGTATCATAGGGTCCAGGCAACAATATATGCAAGGGTGTGCTATACACTATGCGCTCCAAACAGTTCCATAGAAGTTCAAAACAATGAACAAATCATTAACGCCCGTGTCATAGGCTTTCAAAAATCTCTGAGCGGCGAAATTAACATAATCATGGACAACTGTTTCCAACCATGAATATGATCTTCGCATAGATATTTGGAGGGGGCAGGGTCTCCAGTGCACGGGTCAGTTCTGAAGTCTATCAAGAGACACAAGGGCCTCGTGTTGGAGCCATCGATCCAACATACATCCACCCCGCCCTCGCAGCGGTTTTTGAACCCGTCCCACCTCCGTCTCTGACACATCACGCCATAGCCTAAGTTAAAATTCACACACATTCACACCCTTTCCGCCGCCGATCTGGGCGTAGCGTGATCCTAGCTACACTCTACCACGTCCCTGATCTGCCCGCAGGCCTGAGCGAGGCGGAGAAGGTGCGCGTGCGCCGCGAGGTGCTGCAGGAGCCGGAGGTGCAGGAGTCGGTGGAGGACATGCGGGAGCGACTGCGCCTCATGAAGACCATCGTGGATGACACGCGCGAGGTGATGAGCGGCGCCGGGGGCGCCGAGGCGCGCCCCAAGGGCATCGCCATCGACGGCGCCATGATGGGCGCCATCTTCACCGTTATTTTGGCTGTCATCCTCGGCGCGTCGGCGCACGCCTTCCAGAATCTCTACTACGCCGTGCTTAAGCGCTTCGGTCGGTAATGGCGCGACTGGGGCGGTCGGAACGCAGAATAGCGGCGTGGCGGGGGCGATCGCGGCGCGGCGGGGCGATCGCGGCGTAGCGGGGCGATCGTGGCGAAGTCGGAGCGACGTCTGATGCCGGGACGTGTGGCCCAGGGGTGCAGCGAGCCCCGCTGAAACCGGCTGGAGTTGGCGGCTAGGAAGGAGGCCAGTCATTCCAGAGACGGGAGACAGCCGGCAGCTCACTGGCGACAAGACGCGATCGTGCCTGGCAGGTCTGATCTGATCTTCGAGGCGTGATCATGCCCGGCAGGTCTGATCTGGTCTGCACGGCGCGATAATGCCCGGCAGGTCTGATCTGATCTTCACGGCGTGATCATGCCCGGCAGGCCTGATCTGATCCGACCTGAGGCGTTGCGAGCCGTTAGGCCAGTCTTGGTAGAGTGTCGCCGCAGGCCGACCCCTTTTCAGCGGGTAAAGGCTGGTGTCATTAGCTCCCAGTGACATGGGGCTCGTGAACTCATCTGTAATGTGCTTCCTTCACTAGAATAACTCCGCCCTGGGCTTTGCACATCACACGTACCTGCCAGACAAGGCTAAGGGCTTTGCTGCATGACTTCTTGCGGTCGACACGCCCTCCTCCCTCCCTCCATCCCCCCTCCGTCCTCGACCACCAATCTAAAAGCTTGTTTACGACGGATCCAACGCGCTTTCTGAAGACGTTGGGAACAACGTATTGTGCGTCGGCCACACCCCGCTTTCGTGCCAGTTAAGATGCTTAGGGAACAGGTCTGTAGAGGCGCTCAGTATGTGTTGCTCGATAATTTTAGCAAAGTATGAATGTTAAAACGCGAGAGGCTCAACTATAGATGCAAATAAGAGAGCAAGCTACACGTAGTGCTGCCACTCAAAGCATGTCCAACCCAGGGTTCGTTTGAACGGTCACAGTACATTGCGAACATGTTAAGCACCAGCGGAAAGTCCGTCACTTGGCGATTGTCAACCATCATTTGAAAATTTGTTGAGCTTTTGTGTCCTGCATTTCGCTTTGATCACCATTTCTCAGGGTTGCACGTGTCCTGCTTTGTTGCTTGGGTGTTGCCAAGTTTTTGTCTGATTCCATTTCAAGGGATTGAGACCACGAGGAAAGGTTGTTTGTTCAACCTGCACACGTATACAGTTACCCAATAATCTCATATTTTTCGATAAATTTCCCTTTGCCAGAGATATTATGTTAGCGTTGTAACCAATATGATAATTTTTAACCCGTTCGCGGAAAAATTTAGTTGTAAATTCGAAAATTGTCAATAATCCAATGCTCTTAAAAACCACGACCCCCAGTTGAAGAACTAAGATGAGTTTTACCTTCTGGTCGTTGTTCTTGTGTAACTGAATGAGTATAGCCCGTGCGTTCGGCTCTAACGACCAAGTGCGTAAAGCTCGGCTCGTTCTGCCAGATCCCAGGGTGACAGATGCCCTCCAATAACACCGCCAGATGATAGCTCCTCCAAACAAGCGAAAGCTTACTGCTGCATGCCATTCGCCCGTCTTTCCTCAGTTATTGATTTACCCTTAATCGTCTCAACGCTTTGTTTATCGGGGACGATCTGCATGCATCATCCATCAGCGGGCTTTGGTGCTTCGGTGGCAGGAGTCTCGTCCGAACGCCCCGCGTCAAGCCCGATGACTCCCTGTGTCCCTGCGCGATGTAAGTCTCGGTGGCAGAGGACTCCCAGGTGGCCAGACGCTCATAGTCTTGCCCCGTCACACTCCATTATCACCCATCCCATAGCCTTGAAACGGTTATTGCTTGCGCAAAAAGGCCCTTCTCCAAAAAAATATGTCAATACTTCGCCTTTGATCACCGAGATCGCACATCTGCTTGTGTTCCTCAGCCGTCCCTGACTGCTGGCTGCGTCCCTGGCTGCTGGCTGCAGCCTTCACAAGCCACCTCCGGCTGGGCTGGTGAATAATGCATGCCGATAGTGTCGCACTCAGTGGGGCCCGACGCACCATACCTACTTTCTTGTTCCGTTTACATTGTAACTACAGCTAACTATGAGTGAGGAAAGAAGAAAAACGTGCAGTTCTACCAGATTGTTATTTCATTTTATTGTCTTTTGTTGTTATTTATTATCATTATTATTATTTCACATTATCATTATTCGTGGTCCTCGTCATGACCGCGAGTTCTTTAATTTATAGCAAGGCTGTCATTCTTGATGAGCTTTTTCCAAACGCAGCTTGTCGTTCGGAGGCTGTTCGTAGGGGTATGGCGCTCATGAACCGCACCACGGGCAGCAAGTCGCGGGCCACCAGGTGATTAGTGCCGAATGAGTGGGCAGTGACCGTTCCAGTGTAGTCTCTCTCGCACAAGGTCGGTGACGAAAGTAATTGAAGAACACTTCTACTCTGTGCATTTTAGACACATTTTCAACGCATGTATAAGTACGTTGTCTGCAATGCCAGCTGTCACTGGATGTGAAACATAGACGTAAAATTCGCGACACCAGTGGAGCAATGCCCTGCGAAAGGGAGGTTTCGTAACTTTTCAGATAGCACAGTTTATGAAAAGATTAGGATGACAATCGTGAACCAAATGTATGCTTGGTATCGCTGAGTGCTGAGCTGTCCAATGATCTGCGTCGTGTTCTCCCGCAATCCAGCCGTCCTCGGCGGCCCGTGGGATGAGGCCACCGGGCGCGGGCCCGCTCTTCCTGTGTTGTCCCTCGTCCTCGGTACCTATTCAGCCCATGACGTCACGGGCGCTGCGCATGCGCAGGGTGGCCGCGAAGCGCCCGGTCGCGGCTGGGGGGCGCGGGTGTAGCTGCCGCTGGGGTCAGAAGGAGCCTGACCACAGTCACCTGCGAGCAGGTTGGACCATTTTTGTCTTTTGGACATACGAAACAACACAAAAATAGACCTGCACCCCAGACCACCGAGGGCGAAGCTACGTGCGTGGTGCTTGGACTGGTGGTCACGGCTGCGTCCGTACCGTGTGCGCCTGACGGGGTATCCGCAGGCGTAGCTCCCCGACCCGGTGACGGTGTGGGGGCCCAGCGAGCCGACCGACGCCGCTTCAATAATACTCAGCTCGCGTCCGGTGTTTCTTTCTCTCGGTGCAGTTGTACGACGCGGTCCCCGATGCGATGCGATGGCGGTGCGGTGCCGCTCGTTCCAGCAGGCTTGCGACAGCACGGTCAGCGTCAGTCGTCCACCGCGGCTGGGGACGGTGGCCTCGCCCCATGATGACATTCGGCCCACTCCGACTGGCTGCCGCGGGCCACGGAGCCGAGGGGAGGACCGCCACCGAGGACGGCGGTCCTCGCCGTGAGAAAAACGCCCATGCCCCGGGCGAACACACGACAGTTCAAAAATAGCAGTTACAGTCAACATGAACGAAATCGACACCAGAGCAAAGCCCCGTGCGAACATATAAAACTAATATGCGGTAGGCGCAAAACTGCAGTCACACGCATTTGACAGGATTCGCTCTTCATCCAGGTGTGTGTAGCTAGCTCGGTTTCCTCGCTGACTCCGCGGCTCCGTTGAGCCACACACACGCCTGTTCTGGTGAACAATCATGCAGGCGAAATGTCAGGAACTCGAAGTGGGCTCATACAGGCATTTGCCCATACGTTGGCCTATGGCTGTGCACCTGATGCGAGTTACTCGGCAGCTGAGAGATGCTCCCCAGGTGACAAACATGATCAGAGCACGTACGGGCTGGGCGCACCGCACCAGTTCGAGTAACTCTTCACAGTGCCCTAACAGAACAATTTTAACATTGAGGACGTAGAAACGGAATCTGATCTGAAAGAGAATGCAGCTCATGGACGTGGCAACTCACGCACACTGCGCAGCACGATCGACAGAGGTGCACGAAGTGTTAGCGTGCGAATGCGACACGCGCGAGTTGAGCGTCCCAGTATTGTAGGGAAGATGGTACCCAAGCAGGAATATTTCCTTCACGTCGTAATTCGCCCTTCCCAGTTGCCATGTCTGCCTTCGCATCGATCAGTAACGAACAAAATCAGCGATGAGTAAATCTTCGTTATCAGCACGATACACCCGTAGTTCACTTATACGCTGCATACAGGAGTGACTTCCAAACGATGGAAACTCAGTTGTTTTTGTTGCGCGGGCGTTAATTCTCCACGCGACGTCCGACGATCTGAACTTTTCACACGACACGCCGGCGCGGCAGAAGCCGAACAGGTCGAGATGAGAACGTCGTCGAGGACGTCGAGACCTTAGGCCGTCTTAACTAGAGGACTTCGCCGGTTGGGAAAACCCAGGGTACCCGTGTGTAATGAGTATCGGGCTGGGTTGGGTACAGATTGCGGCAAAACTGCAGGTAGGAGTGTAGGTATGGGTCAGTTATGAAATCTTGATTGAATGCTTCGGTAGCGCGCGGGCACGGGCACAGCCTCATGGTTAGCGGGTGGGCATGGGCACAGCCTCGTGGGTAGTAGGTAGGCATGGGCAAAGCCTCGCGGGTAGCGGGCGGATTGCGCAAAGGAAATCGTACGCGCAAAAGGCCTATCGTACTATCGCTGTAACGTCGGGCGCCCGCGGCGCTGGGAGCCGGCCTTTGCCCTTCAGCCGACCTCCACAGGGGTCACCCGACACCGACACCGGGCCACCTCCAGCTGGGCTGCGGCGCGGCCCGCCGACAAAGCGCCCGACAAGAATAGTATCTGCGCGCGGCCCCTGACCTATGCCTGTCCGGTTCACGTTGCGGCTTCCTCCCAGTCTACCCACCGGCAGCGTGCTGGCGGCCGGCGGCCTGGCCCCGACCCAACGGTCACACAGCACAGACTCGAGACGTGTTTTATTAACCCATGTACAGTTCGTCGGTGAACACTGCCGACCACTCCCCACACTGATGCCACCTCGCCGGCGTGCAGCCTCCGCGTGCCTCCACATTCTCAGCCTCCTCAGCCTCCCGCCGTCTGCCTCCTCGCCTGGCACCGCTGCCCTAAGGGGCGGTGTCGGGCCGCCTCCCTCCTCGCGCTCAGTCGTCACCGCCCTCCTGGCCGTCGTCGCCGTTACGTCGGTCCGGAGAGCCGGCATCGGCGGGCGCGTCGCAGCGCGAGCCGGAGCCGGAGCGGGAGCGGGAGCGAGAGCTGTCGGCAGATGGCGCGCCGCATCAGTCACCAGAGAGCGGTGGCCGCCGTTGGGGATCAGCCAGCCAAAGGGAGGGGCTATTAGTTGAGCACCGCAGCCGCAGCAGCGAGACGGCACCGTTTGGCGGCATGAATAGGACCAGAAGCAGGCGGTGCTGATAATGCAGCAAAGAGAGAAAGAGGACAGCCACCGAGCAAGACACGCAGGGTCGGCACAATGGTCGGTCGCACTAGTGGACGGCGATGCGAGAACCGCGAGGTGGTGGTGCGAGCTCGGCACGGCAGCTTGGAGACACGAACCTGCTGCCGCCGTCAACACTGGGCATAAACATACACAAGCTCGGACAACACTGCGCAGATGGGGAGCAAAACGGATGGCTGTACCAGAAGGTAGAGAGCTTGTAGGATAACAAACAAAACCGAACACACAACCGTCCATTGTTCTAGGGTGCACCAAGCTACACCACACTAGCATCTGGTGCAGCCGCACTGGGGCTGGACATGCCATGGGAGGTGGGATACAACGCCGCGACGCACATCCTCCCTTCGGGATCTGCATGATGCACCGAAACCAAACGACGGAAAACTGAAGCACATTTTGTAGGGCATATCCACTTATTGGACAGTTCAAAGCACAATCAGGTCTGGCTGCCACTTCGTAGTGAACTAGCACTGCAGGAGGACGCAAAGTATTCGTGGGCATAACGAAAAGATTCATGGCAGCGAAACAACTTAATCCACATGAGGCTATGTCCCCATTTCGAGAGATATCTTGAAAGTCGCCCAGCGATAACCCGTCCGTTCGATATCTTCAAAGATGTGCCAGACGGTGGACAGCGTCTGAAGGACAAGCATCACCGTCTTCGGCGTCCGAGGTCCTGGCGCACAGCACGGCGTCTGCGCCGAGCAGCCACCCGCCGCCGGACCACCCCACAGGCGGACAACACGCGCAACCCCGCGGCACGACCGCGTGCGGCGCCAGCCGAGCGCACGCCACCGCCGGCACCGGACTGGCCCCGACCCGGCACGGTTCGGTGCCCGGCGCCCCACACCCCAAACCCGGCGCGGCACTCACACCGGGCATGAGACGGTCCCACTCCGTCTACCCGCTGCCGAAACGGCGTCAATGACTGATGCAAGAGCCCAGTTCGGCTGCAGCCGCCCGATGCCCCACCGGAACCCTGGCACGCCCCAGTTAGCATCGCGTCGCTGTCCGTGGGCACCCCGACACGGCACCAGCATTTACTCCCAACCCGCTGTGACGCTCAGCAGCTCTCCATTATTTCACAGGATTTTGAAGGCGCTAACGCAACACCGTGCGGACAAAGAACAGAAAGGGCCAAGCCTTACCGGGACTTGCTCCTGGACTTGGACTTGGAGCGGGACTTGGAGTGCGACTTCCTGCCATTGTCCTTGGACTTGGACCTGGATCAAGCCAAAACTCTGGTCAGGAACCCTGCACCTCAGTCCACATCGCTAACACAGCTTTAAGGAAATGACGTGCCGCATGTCGGGCACGCACGAACGTTCCTTCCGAAACATGGGAGAAAACAGTAACCGAGCAACTACACAGCGATTTCGATTAGCTGATATAGCACCACAGCAGTGAACAAAAAGGCGTCCTAAGTAATCAATAACGCAAGTACTGCATACAAGTACTTCGAACGCACAACAAACCGCGGAACATTGAGCGTCAGAAAGTGCGTCCGAATGGTGCGCACACCGGCGCGCAGCAGCCGCCTCATTGCTAGCAATAGCTCAGCGGAACGCAGCCTCACACACACGCAGGCGGGCGGCACGCCAGGGGTGGGGACGGGACGGGGGGCGTCTCAACCGGCCGCGCCCGTCCGCCGGCCTCTCGGCGCTGGGCCGTCTGCCGGCCGCCGCGGCGCTCGGCCGAGCCACAAACTTAGCTGACCTGGACTTGCGCTCGGCGGACTTGGACTTGCGCTCGGCAGACGCCGACCTGCGCTCGGGCGACTTGGACTTGCGCTCGGCCGACTTGGACTTGGATCTGCGTTCCTTGGACTTGGACCTGCGATCACCGGACTTGGATCTGCGGTCTACGGACTTGGATCTGCGATCTCCAGACTTGGATCTGCGATCTCCAGATTTGGACCTGCGGTCGCGGGACTTGGACCGCGACTTGGATCTTCGCCGGCAGGGGACAGACGGTGTGCGTCAGCAAAGCATCGCCAGCCGCGGCCCGAGCTCCAGGGCGGGCGCTCGGCAGGTGGGCTGCACAGTCGACACAAGCCACAAACTACCACGAACAAACTCAAAAGACTACGGCACTACACACTGTACAGCCGCCGGCGGGGAAGGGGCGCGGCGGCGGCGGCAAAACAACCAAGCCGAACAGAGGAAAACGGGCCAAGCCGGCGGCACCGCCAACCCCGCCCGGCCCCCGGGTGGCGACAGCTCACCTGGAGCGGTCGCGGCTGCGGTCCCGGCTGCGACTGCGGCTGCGGCTGCGGCTGCGACTCTTGCTGCGGCTCCTGCTGCGCGAGCGGCGGCGCGAGCGCGAGCGGCTGCGGCTGCGGCTGCGGCGGCGCGACGAGCGCAGAGAGTCGTCGATGAGCCGGATGCGGCGGCCGTTCAGCTCCGTGTCGTCCAGCTTGTCGATGGCGTGCCGCACGTCCGAGTAGGAGGCGAACTCCACCACCCTGGGGCAGGTCGGCCGTCACCACTGGGGTGCTACAGGCCGTCAGGGCAGCGCGGCCAACTCCGACGCCACTCAGGCATCACGTGGTATCCACCGCCCTGGCGGACAGAAACGGTGACGAGGGGGCACTACAGCTGCGACGTACGCCGCCAGAGACCGAACTCCACCATGCTGGTGGAAGTGGGGAGTCATCAGAGGTTATGCCACGGTAGTTAGCACGGCATGACACCCGAGGCCTGCCGGCCGCGCCAAGCGCGCACCGGCCACTGGCAAGAGGGCGTCACTGAAACCGGACACATGTGTTGCGGGCATTCGAACCGCAGCAATGCTGAGTGCGGCCCACAGCGACGACCAGCGGTCCATGCCACTGTGGTAATACGCACAAAATGTTAGGAAGTCGAGCAAACAATTCAACAACGTCACATTAACTGGTCAAGGCAAATACAAAAATATTAAACCAGCCTTGGACTCGAAGGCAAACTGCACAGACCACGAACTCCAATGCAGACAGAGCGTCACCCAGCCCACAGGCTCGGCAGGCTTCACGGTAGCGTGCCGACCCCGAGCCGGACCGCCTGCCGCCAGCGCCGCACGGCCGGCGGCGCGCGCGCCACTCACCCCTCTCCGCGGTGGTGCTTGTGTGCGTCGGCGTAAGTCACCTCGCCCGCCTGGCGCATGTAGTCCTTGAGGTCCTGGCGACCGGGGACAGGCGACACGGCGTCAGGCGATCGGCTCGCGCGCGGCGCCAGACGGGCAGACAGACCGGCGGCCGCTTAGAGCGCAGAGCGCGCGGAGTGCGCGCCTCCAGGGACGCAGCACCAGCAAGCGAGACCGCGCTTTGTCCGTGATGCGCGCAAACGCGGCAGATAAGCGGACATACTAGGATGCTGCTTGACGTATGCTAGCGACGTGAGCACCACGTAAGAGAATGCACTGAGCAACCAGCACCCTACCGTTCTGACTAAGCGACACACGGTCTGCTAATGATACATTTGATATCAAGAGCGGAGGCTCGGCGGCCGGGTCTACGCGCCGAGGCCGGTGAACACGGAAAGCGAACAAGGACGCCGGTGTCGGGCTCAGCGGGACGGCGGTCCGAGGACGCGGGCTGGTCGGCGGCCGCCGCGGGCGGGGGCCGCCGGGTCGGGACGGACGCGGGCCGGGGCGACAGACAGAAAGACGGATGCGGAGAGAAAGAGAGAGACACAGAGAGCGAGAGAGAGAAAACGGATCTGCGGCGCCGGCTACAGGGCGCGTCGGCGGGCCGTACCTGGGAGTCAGCGAGCCGAGCCAGCCAGCGGACCCTCAGAGCACACACACACGCGCCTCGCATCGCACAGCACCAGAGCGCCCGTCCGCGGCGGCGGCCGGCGGCGGCGGCCAGCCAGCGCCGACCCTCTCGTCACCGACTACCCTCAGTCATCAGTGGGGACATCTCAGGCTCCGCGTGGCCATCGGACACTCTTGAAGAGAACGGTCAGCTTCAGTGGCCAGTCCACAACCGCACACAACGCCCATCGGCAACAGAGGCCGCGCGCACGGCAGACAGCGCTCAACGACATGGCGGCGAACGCATGGCAACGGCATGATCCAGTCTCAGCACGAGTGACACACAGACTGAGGCCCGCGAGCGCCGCCGCGGCGCCCGGACGGCGCCGGGCGCGACAGGCGGCGACACCGGCGCGCGGCCGACCCGCGACCGCCGTCGGCCAGCGCGCGTACCTGCCAGCTGACACGCGAGCTCAGGTTCTCGACGATGAGCCGGTTCTCGGTGCGCGTGGGCGGTCCATACCTGCCGGCACAGCCAGCCCGTCACAGTCGGCACGCCGCCGCCGCCGGCGCGGCCGCGCGCGAGCGACGCGGCCGACGAGTCGTCGCCTCCCCCAGCCGCCGGCCTGCTCGCGGGCGCCGACCGGCCGACGTCGTGGCGGGTGTCACGTCGCGCTGCAGTGGAGGGCTGCCGACTCCGGGCCGCCTCGGACCAGTGAGCTGGTCCAGCGCCGAGCGGAGTCAGACGCGGTTCAGGCCCGAGCTTTCAGGGTCAGTCGGGGCGCTCCGGTCGGCGTCAGGGGCTCTGACCAGGATCAGGGGCTCAGGCTGTGCGCTGTCCGGTCGCCCGGATGATCTAGGGGCACCGACAAGTGCTCCGGTCAACGCAAGTTCACGTCACAGGCACGTGGCCAGGCAATCGCCAAGAGATCAGGCGACCGTCAGGTGTCCAGGTCAGCGGGTACTCATGTCATCGCCAGGAGATCGGGTCACTGTCCCGGTCGGGCGAGTACTCAGGTCACCGTCAAGCGCTCCAGTCGGGCCCCTGCCAGATGAGCTCACGACCCCGCCAGTCGACAGCAGCGGTTCATGCCGCCGGCAGGGACCCACGTCGGGACGGACTGGTGTCTCCATCCGCAAGTGCGTGCCGCACCACACCTCCGTCCACCTGCTTGACCTCGCGTCCGGGTAACCGGCCGCGGCCGACGTCGACGGGCCGATGGCGCAGCGTGACCCCCGGCCCCGCCCCGAACCGACCCGACCCGCCCCACCGCTCCTGTGGTCGCCGCCGTGGCGCCGCGCGCGCCGGCGCACACCTACTTGGTGTTGCGTCCGGGCGACGGGCCTCGGCCGCGGCTGCCGCCGCCGCCGAAGCGGTCGCGGTTCTGCGGGCCGCGCGCCCGCTCCAGCGTCACTCTGCGGGCCAAGAGAGGGGCGGCTGAGCTAGGCCGGCCGGCTCACTCACTTGTTGCTCCAGGCCGAGGGGCGGCGCGCGCCGTAGTAGTCGTCGTAGCGGCGCGACGGCCCGCGCGCCGACTCCACCGTGACCCTGGCGGCACGGCGCGGGCGGCCGGTCAGGCCGGCGAGGCGCGCGGAGGAAACCGGGCAGGTCGGAGCTGGGGCAAAGGCCAGGGGCGGAACTAGGCAGAAGGGACACGGCTAGGAAAAGGGGAGGGGGAGGTGAAGCAGAATGGGGGAGGGGGGCTACGTGAGCAGGGACGGGTCGAGCAGCAGGGAAGGTGGAATGTGTCAAAGGAGAGAAACACCTGTAAATGGTTTGAGCCTTTGGGTGCAGCAGCTACTTAGGTTAAGAAACATGGCACAACACACATGATAGGGAGAGGTAATGGCAGAGGACAAATGGGCCACCTCGAACATGCGGTGCAGGACGCTTAGGGGGTCGTGCCTGCAGCAACAAGGGAAATGATGACAGACAGGTCAGAGGATATGCCACTGGCAGAGCACATGATGGGTGAGGAATGACAAACAGGACAGGCTCAATGGCATGACTCCAGAAGGCAGGACAGACAGGACCTGGCAGGCAAAAATGATCAGGTTATGGCTGAGGTTGGAACAGCAGCCAATCCAGAGCCTCTGCATGGAGAGAGGGCTCCTACTGGAAACCTTCAGCTGCCTTCATGTAGTGTGTGTTGAGCTGGTTGTTGTTGGAATGGTGCAGCATTTTTGCACCTGGTTCCAGCTCCTGTGTGAAGAACACCCAGCAGCACCAACCATCCTGATCTGCATCCCAAAAAGGAAGTGGCTGGTCAGTCAGCTCCTCAGCATCCCCAGCAGTCTGTAGTGCATTCATAACATGGAAAATGATCACAGTTGGATGATTACACTCACATGACCATGAATGAACAGGATGAGCCTGGTGTGTTAAGCTACACACTGGAAACTACAACAGTTGCTAGGTGCATATGTTGAAGTAAGACATACCTGGCACCCAACAGTTCTCTTCCATTCAGCTCATACACTGCGTCGTCGGCATCCCTATTATCTTCAAATTCCTGTAACAAGGACATATGGAGGATCTGTCAGACTTTTTGTGAGGGGTTGACAGTAAAAGCTGTGTATGGTAAGCATGGCAGTATGGTACATCAACATATTACAACAAAGAGGCATCCACAGGATTATGTCTGGACCACACTTGAAATACAAATATATTATCACACTGATACATCCTTTGTGTAACCAAGAACAGAAAGTATGTACAAAAAGGCCAAGCAATAAGCTATAATACTAAACCTTCAACTTACCACAAACCCAAATCCATTCTTAATGAGAACATCCCTGATTCTTCCATAGCCTTTGCAGAACCTTTCAATGTCTCTTTCTCTGCAGCCATGTGTCAGGCCACCTATGTAAACTCTTGTCCCTGGCATCTGAAACAACAAATGGTTAATCAGCTGAGTGAAGCTGCCTTCAGTGATCTTCAAGCCTTGGTTTGTACACCAAACACATCACAGGATATCTGCTATGCTTCATATGTGGCCTAACTCACCAAATATATCTTTGGTCTCACTCACTACAGTACTTCATTAACCATCCTCACAACCTATGCAAATAAATATTGCTGAATGCTTTCCTACCTACTTGTAGGCTTTCTTGGGAGGCAATGAAAGGCATTAAAATACTTAAATATTTTTTCACTGTACCTGGCAATTCCAACTTCTGCTGCCAAAATGTTAGAAATTATCAAAATGAATGCCCTGCTTTACTGGCCATGTAACACAAATGGTTGTCATACCAGGGACCATATCATTAAGATATTTCTGGTGCAGTCCATACTGAACTCACAAGGAAAGCCACAGCAATCCTGCCTAGAAAGCACAAGCCTCCCAAGCATGATTCCTGTTTAAAGATCATGTCAACCATGCAACTGTCTAATCAAGATTGATTGGGCTAACTGTCAATAAAAAAACTGAGGATCAAGTCTACACCTCCAAAATTCACCACAGTTTGAGTGGCAAGGGGTCAAGTTGGTCTTCAGTGCAAATATTTTACATTGACACTAAATGCCATTGGAGCAAAGTTTGCATGCCTGCTGACTTGTCTCAGAGATACACACCATGCAAATGGGGAAAGGCATTATGGGAAGTCAATGCCAAAACTATGATGACAGTCATATCTGGTCACTGAACATTTATGAGAATGATTTCCAGATAAAACTGTTGTCAAATAGCTCTCAATCAGTGTTGTGTACCATAACACAGCAATGTCATAATCAAACTGATACATCAAGGAGTATTTTCACTGCACAGAGAACTGTGCTGTCTGTAGCAATCTTTTCCACCTAAAAATTATACTACATTTACAAGTGAGTTTGCTGTATCATATCAGATGATTGCTTTCATACCTTTACCTAACAAACATTCCCTTAAAATATACTTGGTATAATCGCTTCTCAGAATGCAAATCAAAGCACCTTAACATTTACTAACTATCCAAATCCAAGCACGGAAAAAAACAATCTGAGACAGGAAAAAATTCACCCTGGGAATGCTGGGCCAATATTCATTCTTCTGACAAACATCATTAGAATTGTTATTGTATTGTGCTACACGACTGACCAGTTCAGACAAATTTGCACAACACATTAGTTATGGCAATTATCATTCCAGCTACTTATCTTAAGATGTTCACATTTCTTGAATGATGGCCAGAAAAAATTGGATTCAGTTCAGACTATATTCTTACATGTGCTGATTGCCAAACAATCAACCACCCATCATCCAATGTGCAAGAAATTAGTTAAGGACACTTAAGTTGTATGCAACATCAGTATGCTGAACCATGTGCTCACGTTAGCCACACTCAGGCAGGGAAGGCCAACTATGCTGGATTTTCTAACAATTTTCATGTGATAATATTTTGGAGGTATGTTCACCTGATATGATATTTGAAGTACAATTCCTTCAAGCATTGACTCTCTTTGTGACAAAATTAATACAATGAACTCTGAATGCTTAGATTTACAGTGTATACCTAGGTATGTACATGTAGATGTCAAATGTAGGTATGAGTTGGAATTGTTGCTGTGATGCACTTCTATGCAAACATGATGTGTGTAACTAGCACTTTCTACCATCTTATCAAGCATACCAAATGCATTTACAATGCAGTAATTGCCAGACATGAGTAAATTCATAAATACATGTGCATCTCATGACAGCAACAAGGGCAAATAGTGATCAGGGTACTGATGTCACCTGCAGTATCAATACCAGGTGTCAAAATGTGGTTTAACTGCTGTAACTGGCAAAAATGATCGCAAATCAGTTTGTTTCAAGGACGATGTCAAATCCTTGTCAACAGAATCAGTAAACACAAACAACAGAGGCAAGTATATGAGTGGTGTTAATCATGGCAAAATCCACTTAGCAAATATCCAAGCATATCAAGGTTATACTGAAGGTTAGAACAGCGTACAAAATTGAGACCTGAAGATAGCAAAAACGGAGCCTGCTGTCTGGTCAACGGATCACAAAAGTGGCGCCCAAAATATGGATACATAACGCTCCTCTGCGTCAGCTCCCCACGCAAATCCGTGACTAATCTCACCTTGTATCTGGATATCAGCCACCGTCCGCGCACTAACACTTCCTCTGCAGGCCCAGAAGTAACTTAAAGCATCCGATGAATGCAATTATTAACGGTTGCTCTATAGCCACGATCTTACGGCCCCCGCTCCAATGCGCACTTCCCTGACCGGAAACAGCTAGAATCCCGCTCAATATGGCGCGATTTCCACAACAATCCGATTTAGAGGATGGAGACGCTTACAGCCATAAACGCACTTGCATTTAATTCTGACAGTCCTGGTGGTCAGCGCGACTTAAAACCGAGTCAGGCAGGAGTATTTCACGTAAAGTTAGTAAAAGTATTACAAGAAGCATTCATATAAACGATGTCTTCACCAAAACCATATAGCGGCAGAAGGCGTAATGAAACGCTCCATCTCTATTTTAATGGCGATGCTAGGCCTGGGGGCGGCGTGTGGCCGGGCTTGGGGATGGGGATGCAGTCTTTGCCAGACAGCTCAAATAATAAAATGTCATGTTAACGTGCTTCATCTTAGATCTGGACATACGTGTCCTGCACGTTGGTGAAACTGATCATGATTATGAAATATATGTCTTTGAGCCCAGCCAACTTTTTGTCGTTAGTAATGTCACAGAATGATGCCCGTGATCCTGACAATTTATTTCACCATCGATTAAGCGACTAGCTCCGATTTTGCTGAACGCACTCAAAACGGCTAATGATAGCACATCACCAAACATGACGCCTAGTTCGCGACACCACACGCCATTCGAGGTCTGATGACGGGGAACTCAAATCGCTCAAAAGTCCCCGGCCGATTTCGGACTTAAAGCATCCTCATTTTTACCAGCGCATGAAATAGCGTTCGTTAGAAAGACTGGGCCTCTCCAGGGCTGCCTTCAAGGTCGAAATGAGTACGGGTCGAAGGGTGGGGAAATCCATATCAGCCGGGCTGCCGGCCGGTATTAGGACTTGGATTAGGCCGCCCCCATGCCTCAGGATGATCGGCAGCGCATGAAATAGCGTCCATGTAAGATCCATCACATCTGAAGATCACCTTTCGCCATTTTAAGTAGGCTCAAACGACGGGGAGCTTCATGCCATGTAACGTTGCAGGCTTATTTTAACTCGGTAAAAATAAGAATATTCACCAGCACGTGAACGTCCATCAACCTTCCTGAGGTTTCAAGGTCAGTCATCAAGGGCTGACAATAGGACTACTTCACAGCCGTTAATTAAAGCGCTGAAGATGATGTTGGTGCTTGAAAATTCGAAATTGGTTAGTAAGTTTTCAATGGTGTGGATTTTGGGTAATTTGACATTTAAGTATTACCTTGCAAACCAGGATGGTTTGGCGAACGCCAGTTCATGCACTGGTGAATATTCTGACGTTTAAAAATCCGAAATCGGCCGATAACTTTCGGGTGATAATGAGCTTCCCGTCTTTTTAGTACGCGCGTAATCTAGCCATAAATCTAAACTTGAAGAATGATTTTGAGAGATTAGCACTACTTGGCCGGTGTTAAATTGAGGCTTAAGCGTAAAAGCCGATTCTGGAGCTAAGAAATACGAAATCGGCCTGTAACTTTTGGATGACTTTTGGATTCGGGTAACAACAGCGTGGATTTTCTTCATGTGACTTTGAAAGTTGACTTTGAGGGGTCAGCACGTTTTGACGGATGCTAGTTTTTGCACTGGGGGTTAAACTGAGATCCAAGGACGTCGATTTCTCAAAAAGATTGGGGGGGGGGGCAGAATCTTGGAAGTCGCCGGAGGAAGACAGGTACGGAAAACTTGTCGAATATAGTGCACTTATGTTCTGATTTCTAACTAATCGATCTAAGCATATGTGCACGCCCACACCCACCCACCCACCCACCCACACCCCACACCACACCCACACCCACACCCACCCACCCACACACACACACCACACACACACACACACACACACACACACACACACACACACACACACACACACACACACACACACACACACACACACACGCACGCACGCACGTACGCACGCACGCACACACACACACGCACACATCACACACACACACACACACACACACACACACATATATATATATATATATATATATATATATATATATATATATATATATATGTGTGTGTGTGTGTGTGTGGGTTTTGTTATGTGCAAGGGCAATTGGATATTTAATCAAGCATCCTTCCGCTGTCCAAACTCTGTTGTCTACTCTACTGCAAACTCTACTGGAAAACTCAATGTCATTAATTGGTGTCGCAATGGTGTCACCGCTCATATGCTGTTTGCAAATATAAGCATGTGTTCGCTGTAGGATCGTGTCTTTAAAAGCCTGAAGCCTTAAACCAAACATATTCTGCAGATATTTAGATGATATATTTCATGATGTCAGAGACGAGGCCCACCTCCACCAATGGCAGGCCACCATGCAGCGACAACCGCCATTACGATTTAGAACTAGCCTGAGTGTTGACAACCATTCACCCTTTCTTGACATCTATGCGGATGGGAACAACGGATCTTTTGCCACAATAGTGCGCCATAAACCTACTGATGCTGGCAAATGTACAACGCGGCTAGCGAATACCCAGGGTATTACCGCACGGTCGCCATCCTTTCGTTTCTGCAACATGCCATAAAATATTGCCTCAACTGATCCACGACGCACCACGAACCTGAACGGCGTAAGCAATTACCCGTTAATAATGACTGTTCGAACAGAGCAATTGAAGAGATTGAGGCCACCTTAAATCGACGAAACCAGAAACAACTTAACAACAGACCAACCCATCAACTTTTTGTCGAAATCTAATAAAACGTGGATAACGTCATAAAACGTCGATGACAAATTTGCCGAACATCGGGACAAAGATCACAACGACTGACGAAGACACTGAATATAAGGCTTACCATATTTTACAAGAGAATAACAATTTCCAGCCTTTTAATGAAAAACACCCCGGCAGGAGACCAAAACCAACTAAAGCGCACCAATATAGTGCATGAATTGAAATGCCCGTAAGGAGACTGCTGGCTCCGCAACTTCACTTGCACTGGAATGACCACAACAACCCTATCACGACACGCGACTATGCAGCTGCAGGAGTGAGCGCCAGATAAACATATACGCAAAACCCACAACCAAAAACTCCTACGCTCTGATCTGACTGAAGACACACTGATTCTAAAATCGCGTGCGAACAAACGCCGTCTACAAGTCCTTGAAGCCATTCTCATCAGAAAAGGAGTGCCTGGTATAAACAAACGGCTTAGGTCATGTGTCACTTTGGACCTGTTCAGTCATCCAATGAAAGCATGGCGATTGGATATCTTCACTCTTCCATGGAGTGAAACTGGATGGAAAAGTGATTGATGTATGTTTGTATGTACTTTGTAACTTGACCAGACATTTGGAGGTATAATGTGCTAAATGACGTTCACTTTTGATTACATCCCGCAGAGCATGCCTCTTATTTTGTCTTATTCGAATATTTTCTGTCCGACCTTCTTGCATTCCTTTGAGAACGGGGAACGAATGTCCTTGAAGCGTTAGCTAGCTTAAACTAATGCATATGATTATAGGTGAGTTGACGCATGACTTATAGAGAAAAACGGAGGGCTTGATTCGAACAATCGAACAAACACGCAAGAAATTAAATAAATGCACATTTACCCTCCCATATAATGAAGCATGCATTAGTGAAAGCTTACTGCCCACCAAGAATATATATATATATATATATATATATATATATATATATATATATATATATATATATATATATATATATATATATATATGTGTGTGTGTGTGTGTGTGTGTGTGTGTGTGTGTGTGTGTGTGTGTGTGTGTGTGTGTGTGTGTGTGTGTGTGTGTGTGTGTGTGTGTGTGTGTGTGTGTGTGTGTGTGTATGTGTGTGTTTATTGGTACATAAACTACACTCCACCACATATTTTTCGTAAGGTCATGTACGTAGCCTAAAATCACACATAGAAGTCTGGCAGGCTGCATGAGCTTTGTAAAACGCAATGATTTTGTGAAGCTTAAGGGGTGCAGTTGCAACTCGCTCTTTGCCACTGGAATTTATGTATTAACGAGAATGGTGCCTACAATATGTCTGGCATTGCACCCCATCCATATGAAGCTTCTTGACATTCCGAAAATGTCATCGATAAACCATATGCAACTCAGTTAATGTTAAACAAAACACAAGCACTCCTCCGCGCATCATTTCACGAAATGGTTCTTAACCTTTCTCCGAAAACGCTTATGTGCATGCCCTACTCTTGATTAATATCTTTCCCGCTAACTTCATCAAACGCGCGTCACGATCCAGCTGTAATTCAGGGGGGCACTGTGCCAAGCTGTTGTGCCACTGAGGGGAAAACGGGAAAAACGGGAAAAGGGGAAAACCCACTTCAGTTCCAATGTATTGCAAATGAAACGACCAGAATGTCAATGTCACTCGTAATGAAGGTTGACTGCAGAAGCGTTGCTGGCTGACCTGGCTCCTCAGCGACCATGGTCGTCTAGAAAGATTCAGCCTTTGCCAAGAATTTAGAAGTGGACGAATTACATAGCGTAGCTTTGACCACGCGAACTATTCAACCTTGGAACAAAGACCCTGATAATCGGCATTGCATTCTCTGTAGACCGCGTGACGTTAGTCCACTTGCTGATATCAGATGGTGGCCGGTGAGTGGATGAAAACGGCAAAATTTCTGAAAGAAATGCCTTTGAACACTATGGGATGTCAATTCGTACGTTTAGAACGGAGTCCGGGGCATGTTTCACCTGCGCAGTTTATATATCTATAATAAGAACGGATTAGCATTCACAGCACTGCAAACGGGTGACGGAGTTTAGCGTTGGAACTAGACAAGTAAACATGAAATCCCTGTTTTCTTGTTGCTGGCGCTTTTTATCTGTTCAGAGAACATATTCAAATTTTACATGTGAAATTTATTCTCCAGCCTTATGCTTGAACAGTACGAATTCATCTTGAAAGGCTTTCTGATGTCCATGATGCGTCCATGATGGCAAGACTGAACTTAAAAACAAATATTTGGTCGGTTTTAAAATTGTTTTAGTGTCGTGGAATTACTTCCAGTTCAAAGTTGATGTGATTGCTAATGACGATATAAGAAGAAGAAATATTTCTGTATAAATAGATATACCAATATATCTATACATCGTGATGCTTTAGGATCTCCTGTACCCGCAGTTCAGACACTACCCGCATTTCACTGGCTCAGTTTTTTTTCTTTTTCGCTCATATGCATTGGGGGCGAGGATTTAAAAGAGCATTGAAGGTGCTTGAAGAGGGTGTTCCACATTTGTGTGGTATTTTGAACGGAAATAGCCAATTTGAAGATCGTTCAGTGCAGTTCACAGTTCTGCTCTTCTTAAGATCTAAAATCCGCTAGTTTCTTAGCTGAACGCTGGCGAAGATGCTCGGTGTTTTCGTGCTAACTACTTTAATGTCATTCAGACATGCTTGACGCGATAGTAACGCTATTCAAATCGTGCCACGTCATAGGCCATGCAGCGTTCAAGGCCAAGAAGAATATTTTGGTTGAGACATTCAGATCTGGTGTCCGTGAGCATGATTTCCAACTCTAGTGGACGTCAGTTGGCTCTCATTCTATATTGAGCATGTTGTAGGAGTTTCAAGCACGAATCACGTTTTGCGCTTCGTAATATGAGAGGTTCAGCATGGTTGGTAGTTTTACAGCAATGAGGCCTATAATCGGATAACTAAATAATAGCACCGTTAGACACAAGTAAACTTCCTAAACTCACCGCAAATGCCGAAAAAACATCACGATGAACGGCCAAAAACAAGACCTTCTAACACCATTTGGCTCAGCGAACACTTCCAGCACTGCTCCTGCCATCTTCAACGGGTTGAAATGGGATATGTAAGAGTTAGGATAGCAATCTCGCACAGCAGTTTGGCCATATCTCATCGTCATGCAAACGTTCCATAACGCCATAAAACAATGACGTATTGAGAAGCATGTTTATTAACTTGAAAAGTGTTGTCATTAAGAGCAGGCGTTTCACTTAAAGACACACTAATAGCTAGAACTTAGCTGATTCCATCACATCTAATGCTCGATTTATGTTTTCAAATTTGGAACATTCCCTTAAAATCAGATAATTACGAAGGTGGGGGGGGGGGGGGGCTCAAGCACCCCGAAAGCATGCCAAGTGACACCCCTAGACAAGCCCCTTTTACAGTCTGACTAGCTCAGTCAGCTGCGCTCAAATGGACATGACTCAGCAAAACAATGGATAGAAATCTTCCTCGAAATTTGTATGGTTCTGATTTTCCATTTGTAATGTCCTGCTTAACCTTGGCTTCGGAGGGTAGGGGGCAAATTCACCGTGGGGGAGCGGGGGCAAATGGGACATTGGGGGCCAGCAGTCGACCCAAAGGAATACAGATCGACACCTGGGCTAAGATACCTTAGGTCCCAGATCGACAGGTAACTTTTTGACAACAATGCCTGACTGACCATGAAGGGTCACCTTGGAAGGTCAGGGCTTTTAACGAACGCTGTAATTCATGGGCTGGTGATTACTCTGATGTCTAAAAATCCAAAATCGCCCGGCTAGTTTTTGCTAAATTGTGGCCTTTGAGCCTGAATTTCACTGAAGGCCGTGTGATATTGAAAAAAACTTCAAGTTCGGTGTCCTCGTGCCTATATTGCCATTGGGCACGATGCATCGAGATTGGAACCCGTCGCTAAATAAATCGTTTGTTAAAGCGCGAATTCTGAAAATGACCTGATGACTGCAGTGCGGGAAGTAAACCGACGTTAAGTCCGCGACCATAAAATATTTTTGTGATACAAACGTGATCTCATTTGGATCAGTGATGAGATAAATGAAGCTGATGCCAATGACACCATCATTAGATTAAAACCAGACACGTGGTCAAAATTTTCGTCAAAGGAATGCCCCTTTTTCTTCGAAATCCTCTAAGTTGGCACCGACCGTCAGTCAGGATCTTGTGCACGTGTGTTGGATCGGAAAGGGGCCATGATCCCTTGCCCCGCGCTACATCTCTGGCTACGACGATTAGGGGTGCCTGTTCCGAACATCGGCTGGTTGAGGCGGCTTAGCCAATAAAGTTGGGCCAATCTTCCCAAAAACCCGACTTATTTATGCCCAGAGTCCCGCCGCAGCAATTGGCGTTCCCGATATAACAATCATTTTTCAGACACTTAATGGACTTCGAAACTGTTTTGCTGCGGACCTATGACTTCCTATCTCAAGGCGATCTCAAACTGCGTTTTTGTTGCTTAAAGCTTAAGATGGGGTGCAATACACAGAAAAGCATATCGGTAACTCAAGCCCATGAGGTCAATGAAAATAAGTGCCCTTCATCCAGAGGTCGAAAAGTATGCTGGGCTGTCTTCCAACTGTCCATTTTAGGCCCACAGCCCGTCTCCCCAGCCCGTTCAAGAAATAGGCTCTTAAGGTTAATTCCTGATCATTTTTTTAATTGCAGTTTGTACTTTACACGGTACCTAAAAGCTGATTTCCTAAAAATTCCCTCTATTACAAGCGCTGTGTTTTTGAGCGCGCTCATCTGCTGAGATTCCTTCCACGTGCGAGAGGCAGATGTAGCGATGTATCTGCATAACATAACATAACACCGAAAATACCACAAACAATAGGTTAACCCATATCTATGCTGCTTCGCTACCTACTACCTACCCCAAGTTTCTTACACAGCCTATGATGAATACAAGGCTGGGGTGTGCTATAAATGCCGCTAGCAAACAAAAACGGAGTTACTTTTACGAATAATCGACGCCTTTTACCCAAAAAGGACAAAAATATAAAAAAAACATTGTTGGCTTAGATCAAACCAATCTTCCCAACAGTTGGCCACTCAACATTCTGTAACGTCCATCTTCATCTTCCTCCCGCACCGCACATCTTCCTCCCGCACCAAAACCGCATTTTTCGGCAAAACACGGCTAGAGCCACGTTTGCTAACCATGTGCCTTTGGAGGTTTTTCCGTGCACCCTCGAAAAGACAACCATCATATCCACACTCCACTTCGTGACGTCACGGGAATGGCATCACTTGGACTCATGCGTCTGGGCCTCCCACGAACACGGCGCGCGGCTAAGGGAACCTGGTCCTTATCATCAGTGGAACGCGCGCACGCACATGTAGTTTATTACGCTTTCCATCTAGCTGTGAGCAGCATCGTGACAACAAGTCGTTTTTCCCCTGTGTTTTTTATTTTTCGATTTTCCAATGACGGCTTGTTTAATACTTTTGATAGCCATTTCTTTCAAAGATCATTTGTTTTAAACTGACGTCATAAGGCGCGATATCTTGGCATCACTGTCTCCCAAAAAATGAAACCGACGTAGAATTTGTATGGGTGAAATCCGTTCAGACACATTTGAAAGTCGACTAGTTTACTCTTACGCCCGTTGCAACCGCTAGGACTGCTCCGTCCAAGCGTCTCCGGTTCTGTCTCCTACGCAGCATTCGCCATGCCCGGGGGGAGGGGACAGAAGGCGGAGCGGGGCACGGCCAGTGGAATGTGCGCGAAGGCCGGACCGTCCGGCTATTTCCGCGGAAGAGACGGGGAGGGCATACGGGAATAACATGGCTGCGGACACGGGAATGCGCTGAGCGGTCGGGCTGGTGGAGTGTTCCGTCCCCTCGCTAGCCAAGCGGTTGAGAGGGCGACCATCACCGCGGGCAGGAAGAAGAGCTTTTTCAACACACTCCTGTGTCTCCTTGGCCTTTTTGCAGCGTCACAGAAAGGCCGCAAGTAGTGTTGCCCAATGAGAAAGTTTTTCGACCTCTGCCTTCATCGTCGATCGAAGGCAGCCCGAGGCGCCAAACCAACGGTTTTATGTGCAATTGCGTGTCCTGACAGGGACGGGCCAGAGCCTGTGACCATTTTCGAGTGCTACCACGATGCAACTTTAGACAAAAGTAAAACTGAACTTGCACGACCTCCTCAACAAGCATGTTGATAACTGGAAGGACAGAGGACGCAAAAACTGGTAAGCACATGGGTCTCCAGAGTGGCAGTCTTAATGGATAGTTTGACCGAAGCTTGGCATGTGCTAGGTGTTGGCATAAGCGAGAAAAGTGAGGAATTTGGGTTCATCGGGGTGATGAGTAGGGAGTTGTCATGTTGAAGCTAATCAAAATTCAGTGGGCTGGGAGGTAGTGGTTAGGCGACGTCATAAAAAAGCATTGGGTGTATTGAGGATGCTCGGCGTTCCGAAGCTGTGCTCCTGTTGAGAGTTCTTAAAAAATCTCGATCAACACCACACAATTTTTTCCCCTCTGCAACACACCGCACAAACTATGTTGCTTGTTTTCATCGAGACGCTGTTCGTGGTACCCAAGGATGGAATAACTGTCCCGACTAACGTCCACGTCTGAGTGGAAGTATGAACAAAACGTCTCGGCTCGTCAGATCTTCGACTGTCGTTAGGTGCATGAACTCCGGAAAAGGCAGAATGATATTTAACTACCAGCCACGTATGCGTCACAACCCGAATTACTTGCTTGACATAACTGGGTTGACTCCTTGCTCCTTGTAGAATCCTCCGTGCTCCGCTTGTAACTAAGTTTTCTCGGCCACCATATGCTTGGCGTCGCACTGCTTCCTTTTCAGCCTTTGGAATATGGCTACCGGCTTTGAATTTTGCGACGTGGCATTGAGATGCCAATCCCTCATTGAAAAACTATTACATGGGAGTAACTGAACATTACAAAAGTGGCTAGCCGGCAGGGCTAGAGCTGAGACAGCCCTCCCAAACTTCGCGTTAGTTCGGCGCTGTCGCCAAAATTGATGCTTTGAGGTTAGTGTTCATTGAACTATGATTCCGTACTCTCCGTGCGGCGTGCGTCGCCAGTCAGTGACGCAGTCCAGGAAGGTGATTTTGCGGCTCCGAGGGCCGATGCCTGGCACTTTTTGGCTTCAAACATAAAAGTGGCCTCCCAGTCATCAAGAAAGGAGCTTAAGCTCAAGAGGTATCCGCGCAATTTAAAAACAGGGCCCCGGAGCCGCGATCAGAGGATCCCTGACGCGTCGCAGAGGTTCCTGCCCACGGCTGTCACTCTCGATGGGGGCTTCAGTTCGCGATCTGCATTCGAGTTTAAAGGTACGGTAGAGAGGCCTCTCTCAGGCGACTCCTCCAGCCCAGCGTCACCCACAGCTGACCCCCTGGCCACATGCCGCAACTGCCGCACGGTCAGGCCGCTGACCACATGCCTGGCCTAAAAAAACACCGTGTCAGCCCCTCCGAAGTCCCTCCGGCCTCGCGCTAAGCGCCGCGTCACCCCTTCGTGCGCAGCGGGCGCCATCGCAGACGGCTCCGGTTGCCTGACGACCGAAGTCCTGACGGATAGCCCGACAAAGTCAGCAACGACGGTGATCCAATGGCGACAGCCGGACGGTGGACCACGTGGCTGCGAATGCGGCCGCCTGACAACCGCGCCGCGCCTGCGCCGAAACACGCGGCACGCACGCACCGCGCGACACCGTCATAGCCAGGAACATGTGGAAGCCACGAGGCCACGTCCGCTTCCTGTCGAGCCAAAAAGTTTTACACATATTCTAAGTGATTTCCAAAAATCGCTAGCATACCTAGGGAACATGATGAAATTTGACCTTTGGCTCCCTATCCCTGAGAAAAATTTTGGCTTATTGTCTGAACATAGGTGACAGCACGCATCGCGGGTCGGATCGCGCAAAGTATCCACAAGCGTCTAGGGTGCGCAGGCCCACCGTTGCCAAAAATGCCTGAAGTGCGCAAGCCCACCGTTGCCACTAATGTCTGGAATGCGCAGATCCACCGCTACCGCAAACGTCTGGGGCGCGCATACGACCATGGGTGTAGGAACACGGGGGGAGGGTCATGGGGGCGATGCCCCCCACTTTTCAACCTGGGGAGCGGCAGCAATGCTAACTGCCCGCCCCCACTTCTTCAAATTTAAGTTGCATTTAACTTACTTGTGTTTTGCCATAACATGCATGGCGATGTACCTAGTTCACCAGCCATCTTCCTGAACATGCGTCATCTTTTTCGTTTACCAGTTGACCAGCACTTAGTGTCACAAACGTGAGACTAACGCCGCACGACCCATAGAGACTGCTACGCGGGGCGTCGAGGATGTTGCTCAGATTTGTGAGAGCGCACGTTCAAACCCATGTTACATAATTTTTTATCAATCATTTGTCCTGAATAATGCAAAACAGTTTAAGACGAACACGGCTTAGCCATGTCAATGCGAATTTTGGACCCAATTTCTATATACAGTCTACGTTCAGGCGATCCTCAATATCTCCGGAGGGCAGGGAAAAATCTGGAATTAGATTCTATGAGCTGATTATTTGAACACCTGCTGCGATCAGGGATGTTGTCGCGGCAATGAGGATTCCTATTTTGATCCAGGGCCAACTGTGCGGGTCAGAAGGCCTCCCCGCGTCAGGGACAATGTGATTTGACGTATCCTTCTGGGGGGCCTCCGAATGGACCAGGGGATCCAGCCCTGTGTCATGATAATGGCAGCCGGAAGACACCCTGCGAAGGTCCGGGACGGCCCTATAGGCCTTGGCAGGTGACCAATAATGCGCCCCTAGTGTTCTACTTAGGGGGCCCATTGCCCGGAAGGAAATAAGGAGTCTGTTGTTGGATAGAATAGGTCGAAATGAGTTCAGAAACGAACAAGACCATCCAATGTTTGCCTGTTTTGCCACAAGCAGCAGACTTGTGTTCGACTCAGTTTTTTTAGTTGGCTCATGACTGGCTCACAGACTGCGGGATCCAATTCAGCTCACAACTCACAGCGGTTCAAGTTCTTCGTTCAACTTAATTCAGGCTCATTGCTTGCATTGAACATTTGACTCATGACTCCTGGAGTTTGCAAAATGAGACGTCTGATTCTGTGTTGGTTCGTATATATATATATATATATATATATATATATATATATATATCATGGCCTTAGAATACGTACAAATGACCTAGCAACAAGTTTGTGGTTTCAACCTACCAAAACACCTTTCATGTGACATGCTCCTAACTCGCTCCCTGAAATCTCAGCTCAAGGTCAGCGTATTCTGCCTGGCATCTACCTCACAATTGGCAGACTGCACTTGCCAAGTGCCAGCCAAGTGCCTTCACGTATAGGTAATCACATTCGCACTACCCAGTACTAGCCATGCCGTCGGCGATGGCAGGTCAACAATTCAACATAGGATTACAGTTCACGCAATGCCAATTGGCTCACTAGTCACAAACATGCTATGAACTTACCTACTTGCCTGAACCTAGTAAGTATTACGAATTACGATTGCATTTCCCACAAAGAAGCCCAGCAAAAATCCACTTCACTCGACGCGCGCTTTCCCGCCAGCAAGAAACTGAACTGAACTGAACTGAACTCTGAACAAATGAACTAGAGATGGCCTAAGGCAGACGTCGACTATCGTTTCCACCAGGACAACTTCATCTCATCTCATCAGGTCACTCTATGCTGAGCTGGAAGTCTAAACAGGTTTCCACACTGCGTAGAGATTAGAATGTTGTGCACTACCACCCGCATTCAAAGGCTTCTTAATTTGTAATCCAACTTCTTTCTTGTGAGTTGCGTGGAAGTAGTATTTGATGAAATCCCCGGGACGTCACATTCCGTGACATGCAATTTGCATATGAGACTAGACGACCTTCCCACTATTGCACCATGTAATATCCTCTAGTTCCTGGCTGACAAGAGCGCAGCCAGAGCCTCGGCAAGGCGGGTGGTGGGGTGGGGGGAGGCACAGCGTTGAAAAAGGGCCCCTAAAAATATCTGGAGAAGAATGGTCCGTTTATCAGTGAAGGCATGGTATACATATCTGCATATATAAATATATATTATACATTTTGCTCCCAGTAAGTGAAATCGAGCCCGTGGCCATCGTGAGATCAGTTCTGCCTGAAGTTTATGTAATCAGTAGACTAAAAAAGTCATGCGTTAAAGAACCGCGTGAAGCAAAAAGATGGCGTCTTTCATTTTACAATAGTCCAGTAGACTCTTGTTAAACCGATACAGAACGCAAAAACTTCGTCAGAATTTGCATCCGGTTTCTGCAGAAATATCAAAAATCCTGCAAATGTAGCTTGAAGATCAAAATAGTTCCAGAAATTTGCATTAGCATGGCCAAGCCGTGTTTGTCTGAACATGCTCAAAATTCAGCCAGAATCGTGATATGTAATGCAAATTATGTAACCTAATTTTGAGCAAGCGCGCTCGCATATCTTGGCAAAAAAAGTCACGCCACGCCTCGACGCTAGGCGTTGCATTCTCCGGAAGCCGCGCAGCGTCGGCCCAGCGACCAGCACTAGGCCATAGCCAACAGGTGGACGAAAATGATGATGCATTCGAAAGAAAAACCTTTGATGAAGTACCTTTTTATGTGGTTTTGGAATCTGGTGGTGGAACTGTAAAAGTAATGCCAAAATCTCTATTATTCGTGTTGTAAGAGTTAAGCTGCCCAGAAGACAACCACAAAGTCGTAAAACATAATTCGCTAAATATAATCTTTGAACCGTACAACTTGATTTTGAAAGAAATTCAGAAATGTCATCTTGCGATGGTCGTTGTTGCGCGACCCCTGGCCGATCCGGAGCCCCTTAGACATCATATCACGTTGGTCCGCTCCCTGACGCGGGAGGCCTTCTGACGCGCGCAGTTAACCCCAGATCGACACATACACCATCATTGACGCAACAACAGCCCTGATCGTCACGGGTGGTCAAATAATTGACTCATAGAACCCAGTTCAGCTTAACGAGACGATTCTGCAATTGGCTTGTAGGGCCCAGCGTTTGGTATCGGGGACCATGACTGTCACAGAATCCTCCTATTACCTCAATGTGAGCACTCATCATAAGTTCCTTTGTTTCCTGTAGTTGTCAAGAGGGCCCGACCAACACAAGAGACCCTCAATCATTCGGGCTCCTGTCCCCGTCCCTGTTTGGTAAATGTGCCCCAGGCCAATCCGAGCTCCCTTGTTGACACAGCACCCTGTTGGACACCGTGGGCCCCTGGACGATACAGGAGCTCCATCCCATGTAAATCGCGCGCCCGGCATTGTCTCTTCCTGGACAATGGACCCCCCCCAGAGTTCAGACCAACACGGAGCCCACTATTCGTCGTTCGTGATCTCTGGCCGAAGTAGAGGAACGCTCTGTCTCAGGGGTCCCTATCGGTGTCAGAGATTCTGCTACTGACATTTGATATCACGCCCCTGTGGGCGGGGGTCATTAATGTAACCTACAGGCCTTTCGGCCTACAGGTCATCCAATTGGGTCCTTGATCTTTGGTTTCGAGAGACCCTTCGTCCCCCCCTCAGGCCCCCTAAAATACCGCTCCAACTCGAAGCCACTTGGCGCCACAGGGCCCCTGTGGCGCCTACAGGGCCCCTGTTAGGCACTGTGGTCCTAACCGACGCAGAAGCCCCTCATTGCATCGGGGACACCGAACATTGCAAACCATAGGCCCCGGTCTCATTTCTGCTACGGAAATGGGTTTCAAGGGCCCAACGGACGTGGAGCCAACTGTTCGGTGTTCGTGGTCTCTGACTGACTAAGACGTCAGCATTGTCCCAGAGGTTCCTTAAATGTTACAAGAGGAGCTGTGGCTGATATTTCAAGTCACGACACTACGGACGGCGATTCTGAAGGTGACCTTCAGCCAGTCCTTTGGGCCCTGATACCCTCCAGCCGGGCTTTTGATAGTCGGTTCCATTGGCCAGCCCGGGCCCCTCTTCGGGCCTTATCGAACACTGTCTTTGGTCAGCTCGGGGCCCCTTGCGAGCACAGAACCCTCTGTTGGGCGCTGCGGGCCCCTGACAGAAACAGGGGCCCTGACCAGAGCTGATAAGTGACCCCGGCATTATACCTCATTAGCAGGTGTGTCCTCAGGCCCATGCCGACACGGAGCCGACTGTGCAGTACTGGTCGCGCTTCACCGACATTTAGGGCAATATCGACTCAGGGGGTCCTCGATCGGCGTAGAAGACCCTCTGACCGTTATTTGAGGGCCCGTCTTCGTAAGCTGGGGACACTGAAATAGGCTTCGATCAACTCTTTGCGCCTTTAGACCCTCCAATCGGACCCTTGATCTTCGGACCCGGTGGGCCCTCTAGGCTCTTCGATACCTTCTCAATCCACCTTCTCGATCACTGCCTCTGACTGGCTTGGGACCCGTTTCCAACACGGGACCCTTGTAAGGCGCTGTGGGGCCCGAGCAAAATAAATCGTTTGCTGCGGCTTTGCCCCTGCTTGGGAAATGGGCCCTTTGGCCGATGCCGCCACGAAGCCGACTAAGCATTGCTGGTGGTGTCTGACCGAAATATATGTCCGTATCGACTCAGTGGGCCCCTGATCAGCGCGCAGGGCCCCCTGGCTGGCATTGGAGTGCCCGGGCCCGGGGGCCGGGGCCCCCGAATGCGAACTCCGGCCGGTCTTTCGAGCCCTTCGGGCCCTAAAATCAGGCCCTTAATCCTATGTTCCGGAGGCCCTTCAGGCCGCTCGGAACCTAAAAGGAGGGGGACACGTTCCCCCTATGCCCCCCCCCCCCCTCTTGCCTGCGCACTGCTCGCTGAAATTTGGCGAACTTAAGTTCAGGGTCAACAGCATTGTGCTTTTTGCTCAGAATTGGCGATAACAAACTTTGCGCTGGCTTGGAAAAAATACTTTGTAATTTATGTCTCATGCTGCTCTTTTTAGCATTCTCAAATGGTCTGTTAGTTTGTCTAGGGTATACTGTGTTTCCTGATGTTACCATATTCATTTGAGACATATGACTCATCGACAACATTGTTTGAAGTCATAAATCAGCTCATATGATTCACGAACAACGTGATTCATCTCATGACTCCCCTACGCATTTTCCTAGTGAGTCGACTCAGCTCACTAGTCATCCCAAAATGATTGACTCATAAGTTGATTCATGACCCAGCTCGAATCGATCACAAGTCTGGTAACGCCCTGATCAGGCGAGACCCGCATTGTCAAAGGGGTCTCAATCAGCGCAAGATGCCATCTGACTGAAAGTTGAGGTCACGGACCTGCAGGCCAGGATCCTTAATGTGACCTCCAGCCAGCCCATCGGTCCGTTGGTCATTGGTCCTGATGGGTCCTCCGGAGTCCAAAAGGGCTTCGTGGTACGAAACCCTCTTCTGGCCCCCTGAAACACTGCTCTGACCATCTCGGAGCCACTTGCCACCACAGACCCGCTTTAAGGTACTGTGGGCCCTGGTTGGGGCAGGGGTCCCTCATTATCTTAGGGGCCCGAGCAGTGCAAATCAGGGGCCCCGGCCTTGTCTTTGCTTGGAAAGTGGGCTCCTGGTCCAGACTGACAATGAGCCGACTTTTCAGTACTAGTGGTGCCTGACCGACATATAGGCACTGGTCTACTCAGGGGCCTACAACCGGCATAAAAGGCCCTGACTGGCATTTGAGGGCCCTGCCCTTAAGTCGAAACATTTATGTCATGGTGCTACGCATTGCCATTGCCATGTAAAAACCTGCAGTGCAATTTGAGATTGGGGATTTCGCCCCACAAGCGTTCGATTTTCCCACACCGCTCAGTCCCCGCCTAGACGCACAGGAGGCGAGTCTGACCGTAGGGCAAATTATGCACGTTAATCGTTTCTTAGAGTTCTCTGAGGACCGCTAGGAAGTAATAGCATTTCGGGAACCCGGTAGCAAGAGAATCACAACCCTGGTCCGTGCCCGCGCGGAGCCGAAGAGATGGCGATGGCCGCCGGGACCGGAAATGTCTGGTTTCACACAGAGCCTTCTCCCAGCCCATCGACGCCCCCAGGCCACGATTCACGGCGACACGCGCCAGCTCGCCCGCAGACGTGCCGAACACTCACCTCCCAACCAGAAAGTTCCTTCAGCTAGCCGTCGGCATTCGTTGCGATTGGTGACCCGGTGCCGGCGGGACATCCACGGCAAACACGATGACGTGCTTCGATTTGAATGTCGCCCGCGCAGTCCCAGCGACAGATCCTTTCCCCGCAATGTTCATGGGTACGCCCTTACAGTTCGGTTGGTCAAATCGCGTCTTCCAGTTCACCTCCTGACGGCGCAGTTCACCCTCTGAATGTTTTTCACTGCAATCGCGCCATCGCACGCACTGAAATGATATACGTCCCGTGGCGGATTGAAGGCCTGGTAGCGTCAAAGCACGGGACCAACCACGCACGGCACCGTAGCGCGTCATGCTTCGCCGCAACATACAAATTACCCGGACATTGCGCCGCGTCATGGCAAGATACTGCTGAAGCACAGCGTTCCGGCGCGTAGGCTACCTGTTGTGTGAGCCCCGGTTGGTGGAATCAGGACTAACGCCAAAGTTATGTCCCGGGTGGACAAAGATGCAATGGTGCGGAAAGTGTCAGAACAGATCAAAGACACCTTTCAAGAGTTGAGCTACATTGGCGATCCGCCTCGACCGCTCAATTATCGCATCCTCTCGTTCCTCAATCCCAGACGTTCCTCGTGGCCGGCCTCATAGCCACCAATCTCTCTCTGCAGATATCACCGCACCCAACTATCTCCATAAACGAAGCATTACATGTCATCTGTATTTCGCTCATCAGGATCACATATACACGTCTTGGCAAACAGCAGCAAACAAACAAAAATGATAATGGTATGAAAGAAATGCAAGTGAAAGCTAGATAACTTCTTAGTCGACCTCCTCCATGCGCGAGGCGTCTTCGTCCTCCCCCTCCAGGGGCGGCATCTCCTCGGTCACAGCCTCCGCCACCTCCGGCTCACCGTCGTCATCGATGCCCAGACCGAGCTTGATCATCCTGTGGAAAAGACACAAAACGTCGGACACGGAACACCACGTACGCGAGGGAGCCTCTAACGACCGCATCAGGGAGAGAGTCATTCGTCACGAGTTCGGACATTAAGTGCAATTACATCATACTAAAAACACCATATTCTAAAAAGCATTTCTGAAAAAAACTATCGCGATAAATGCTGCTCCAACGAACGGCACACGTACCTGTGGATGCGAGAGCCGTGCACAGCGGGATCTTCCAGGCTGAAGCCAGAGCTGAGGAGCGCAGTTTCGAACAGCAGCATCACCAAGTCCTTGACGCTCTTGTCGTTTTTGTCCGCATCCGCCTTCAGCTTCAGCGCCTCGATGATCTTGTGGTCAGGATTAACCTCTAGGTGCTTCTTGGCCGCCATGTACCCCATGGTAGAGTTGTCGCGAAGCGCCTGGGCCTTCATGATGCGCTCCATGTTGGCCGACCAGCCGTACTGCGACGTGACGATGCAGCAAGGTGAAGACACCAGCCTGTTGGACACCACAACCTTCTCTACCTTCTTGTCTAGGATGTCCTTCATGACCTTGCAAAGATTCTCATACTTCGCCTTGTCCTCCTCCAGCTTCTTCTTCTCCTCTTCATCTTCTGGCAGCTCAAGTCCCTCCTTCGTCACACATACGAGCTGCTTTCCATCATACTCCTTCAGCTGCTGCACGCAGTACTCGTCAATCGGCTCTACCATGTAGACCACCTCAAAGCCGCGCTTCCTGACGCGCTCAACGAAAGCAGAGTTGGCCACCTGGTCACGCGACTCGCCCGTGATGTAGTAGATCTGCGTCTGGTTCTCCTTCATGCGAGACACGTAGTCCTTGAGAGAGCAGGGCTCATCGCCCGAAGCCGACGTGTAATAACGCAGGAGATCCGCCAACTTCTTGCGGTTGGTGCTGTCCTCGTGAATGCCGAGCTGGAACCCACAAGGAAATGGTGAGGACGATATGACAGAAACATTTCGCCACACAACAGGAGCGACCTGCACTGTGGAACACAACCACCAACCACGCCATCGGACATTAAGAAAGAGGTCCCGCATGGTGTGTTGGAGGTGTTAACATTTATCTACTTCCCTCGCACAGCCCAGCTGGCATGGCACAGATTCCAACCGAAGTCGATACTCTGTGCTACAGCTGAACACAGTTTGTGCAGGAAGACATTTTATCCAAAATCCAACCAAGGCAAATTGCAATCGAACTACCACGTGGAAACAACTGGTCCGTAATAACACGAAAATGCGAATTACCTTGAGGTTCTTCCCGAACTGCTCGTAGAACTTCTTGTAGTTTTCCTTGTCCTCTGCGATTTCTTCGAACAGCTCTACGCACTTCTTGACCAGGTTCTTCCTGATGACCTTCAGAATCTTGCTCTGCTGCAGCATCTCGCGCGAAATGTTCAGCGGCAGATCCTCAGAGTCCACGATGCCGCGCATGAAGTTGAGGTATTCTGGGATGATCTCCTCGCAGTTCTCCATGATGAATACGCGACGGACGTAGAGCTTGATTGAGTTCTTCTTCTTACGGTTCTCGAACAGGTCGAACGGAGCACGTCGCGGAGCGAACAGCAGCGCCCGGAACTCCAGCTGGCCTTCGATGGAGAAGTGCTTCACAGCCAGGTGATCCTCCCAATCATTGGTCAAGGACTTGTAGAACTCTCCATACTCCTCCTGGCTAATGTCGTCCGGGTTCCTAGTCCAGATGGGCTTGGTTTTGTTGAGCTCTTCTTCATCGGTGTACTTCTCCTTAATGGATTTCTTCTTTTTCTTGTCTGGTTTGTCACCCTCCTCATCTTCACCAACATCCTCAACTTCGGGCTTGTCCTTGTCCTCTTCCTTCTTCTCCTTGTCCTCTTCCTCCTCTTCATCATCCGAAACCTCCTTTGTCCTCTCCTTCTCCACAAAGAGCTTGATGGGATAACCAATGAACTGAGAGTGCTTCTTCACCACCTCCTTGATCCGCTTCTCATCTGTGTAGTCCGTCTGATCCTCCTTGAGGTGCAGGACAATCTTCGTGCCACGGCCGAGAGGCTCCTCGGTATCGACACGGACAGTGAATGAGCCACCAGCCGACGACTCCCACACATACTGCTCGTCGTCGTTGTGCTTGCTGTGCACAGTGACCTTATCAGCGACGAGGTAAGCCGAGTAGAAACCCACGCCGAACTGACCAATCATGGAAATGTCAGCTCCCGCCTGCAGAGCTTCCATGAAAGCCTTGGTGCCGGACTTGGCAATGGTACCCAAGTTGTTGATCATGTCAGCCTTTGTCATGCCGATACCGCTGCAAAGGAGAAAACGTGTCTAACAAAGTTCTTTAAAAACTCCTTGCAACTAGGTGCTGGTCTTCAGATTTTCTTTTACACCACCACATGAAACAGAACATTTGTGATAGGCGTTATCACATTCTGAATCATGTCAGACGTAACTTACAGCATCACTGTAACAGGCCAGCAAATGTTCGAGTCTGGTACATGTGATAAGGAGTAATAAATTCGATTTAAGAACACACCATGTCATCTCTTAAAATTGCCTTAATCCTTCCATGCCCTGTAGCATTTAACACAGCACCTACATCACATGCCATTGCACTTACGTGTCAATGATGGTCAATGAGCGGTCATTCTTGTTTGGGATGATCTTGATGTGCAGATCCTTGCCACCATCCAGCTTGGACGGATCTGTCAGAGACTCATACCGGATCTTGTCCAAGGCATCAGAGGCATTGGAAATCAACTCACGGAGGAAAATCTCTTTATTTGAGTAGAAGGTGTTGATGATAAGGGACATCAGCTGAGCAATCTCAGCCTGGAAAGCAAATACTTCTGCATCTCCTTCGGTGGTAGTCATCTGAAACAAAGCACTAGATCAGCAGCTGCCCAGAATGGTCCAATGCAAATTAATGAGGTTCCAGATGGAAATGTAAAAAATGTCCAAAGTTCCACCCAAACCTGTACAAACATCTAGAACTAAGATGAAACTAACCAGACAGGAACCATTTCCTGAATGACAGGAATTTGAGGCAAAACATGGACAACCACATGACAAGCATCCATGTCAGATGAAGCACAAAGAAAGCTGCACTTAAAAACATGTGGCAGAAGGCATCCCAAAACAACCAATCAACAATGGTACAACAGGTAATGACCGGAGTGTCCCAACAAATGCAGAGCGGCACCAATTTTACAAGTTGCCATAAAGTTCACTGACTCCACAAACAGCAGGGATGCCGCAATTTCCAGATAGAACTAGCTCCACGTGTTATAGCACCCTTAGGGCCAACAATGCGTGCACAGATAGCTGAAGCTGACTCCCTCTGAGCCCATAATGGCACGCAGCACGTATTGGGTAGGTGCCTCCCCTCAGCCACCGGTAAATACAACGCCAAGCAAGGCTCGAAAACATGCCCGAAATGTACCGTTGTTTCAGAACCAGATACCTCAATATCTGGCGCCGGCTGGAACGGGTGCTAGCAGACCCCAGGAACACAGCAGAGCGCCGGAAACAGCCCCACAGAATATCGCTTATGCAAGAAGACAAATTTCGAGACTCCCATTCGTATTTAGCACCGAGCACCCGAGAAATACAAACCGGGACGAAGAGTTGTGAATTCGCAACACTCTCACCCCCACGCAAAAAGGCAACGCCGTTACTAGGCTTCAATGCCCCTCCATACCTTGTCTAGCTTCGAGTCACAATCCGGGCGGACAGCAATGAAACCACGCACACCACCCCCTCGCCTTTCCGCAGACTGACTCCCATGTTCAGAATTGTCCACTATATATAGGCAGTCTGGGGCGGATGAACACTATATTCCAGCAAGTTCGTTAAGATATTGATCAAATGTTTTTTTGGCAAATAATTTGAATCAGACCAGAAAATAAACATAATTTAACCCGTAAGTGATAACATTACGGCTAATAAAATAGGTATTTCTAACAGAAAGCGCATTTATTATTGTACTATTTGGGATATCCGTGAATATACTGTTCATTCCTGCGAGTGTATGCTCGATTGTTCTAGACCCTGGTAGAAGCTCCTGGAGTTCGACTGCTCTTGGCTGCATCTCCACCACTGTCATTCAGGAGCGATGACAAAGCGTGAGTTGACTGCCTTGAGCAGTTTGACTAAGGTATGCAGCCATTTTGCGCATGGAGGAAATGCACTGTCATGAAGTAAACAAACTGGTTAAGACATTGCCCAAATTGACAGATTGCACGAAAGTGCGGGCCGTCTCTGCCGGGAGGTTCTTCCGTCGGACGAATAGAACCCGCAAATGGAAAATGCTGAGATACATTCGTGTCTGAGAGCTGTCGAAATGGTAGCTTTACCGACGAATTGTGGAAACAGTGAAAGAGCCACTGAACGTTAGCAGGATTCCGGCGACTCGTCCCAGTACGCCTGTACCCCGCAGAAATGCCGCATTGGACGACGTTTTCGGGACGGGGTAAGGGGGAAGGGGGGGGGGGGGGGCACCGAGCATCAATTCACGTTACGTCGGCATATTTTCTAGCATTTTGAGTACGCAGCTTGCAATATGTGGACGATCAGCGCGCAAATACTGAGCGTTTGAGCTGCAGCGGGGTTCTTATACCCAGTACTCACAAAGACGAAATCGTTTTACGAATTCCACAGGTCAGCTGCGGACGTGAATCAAAGGCATTGTATGGAACTAACTTAATTCGCTATGTTTGAGCCCAAGGCCTAAAAATCAAAGGGTGAAGGGTTCAGGAGGAAGGTGAGTAGGGAGGGGGCTGAAAGGAAGGTCCGCATATTGCACTTAAAGCCAGATATCAGAACGTCATCCCCTGGAAGCCATGTCATTGGAAGAATCCAGTTTTGCAGTCTGAGGGGACACTGACATTGTTCGCTAGCGAGCTGATACGGACTAACATCCCTGGCAAAAGTTGTCAATGCAAGCAATTGGCCGATAAACCTGATGCCTTCTAGGGTGACCTCCTTTGCTGATTTTACCAACTTAGGAAAATTCTGGCTACGCCAAGGGCGTGGATACTCCCCCGCCATGGCTGAGAAAGCCAGTGAGAAGACGGTCGAAATATTTAGGCCCCTAGCAGGATATAATTTTGAGCAATCTTTTGATATCGCACGTTCCCAAGACAAGTTCTCAACCACATCAACACAGGATCGGATTCACGGCCGGAGCGTGGGAAAGAGCAGGACTGTCGAACGGGGCTCAAGCTCGAAATTTGGCGACAGTTGTACTGACATACACATGCCGACAGTCACGAGTGGGATTAGAGAAACTCAAGTTGTTTTCATCAGTCTAAGGAACACCTCGTGCCGTTTGAGATCCTTGCGTTGACCTCGCAATGCACGTTCTGCTGAAATACTCGGATGCGCCTTTAGTATTTTGCACCTGGAAGGCGTGGCAAACATCAACGTAGACTTTGATCCGAGTGTAACTTGGACATACCAAGTTCTAGTACCACATCAATTATAATTTCCTTCGGTTTTCAGGATTCACGAAAATGCTCAAGACTGCGAAATCACAGGCTCTGGGGACACGGTCACAGGTTCTGGTCCTGGGGACACAGGTTCATGGACACGGATTGAAGGACAACAAATATGACAGAGAAACAGTTTATGGACTTCATCCATTTCCCTTGGCACTACTCCATTTCGTTTCGAAGCTCAGTTGCTACGTATCATATGCGCATCACGCCCACGCCAGCATGACCATCGCGGGCGCGGTCCCGGACACTGGGAGCACCGCCCGATTTCGTCACAAAGCAGTGGGTTCGCGACCGTTCCCGCCACATTTTCCAAGTGGCGACGGCACCCCCCGCACGACGCGACCCGCTCGCGAACGTTCCCGCCGCGCGGTCGATTCATGCCGGCCGGCGGGGGAGCCGCGGCCCTCCCCTCCCCCTTGCTCCGCCGGCGCCGGCTATCCACGTGGTACCGGCGTCCCTGCGCGCGCGCGCTACTCCGGTCGCTTTGCGCGCTCAGCTGGCAGGGAGCGCTGATTGGCTGCCGTCAGCTTCGAACTTCCTGACCTGTGCTGCTGGAATAAGGCTATCAATTGCAGAACCTTCAAGTGCGAGTGGCTTCATCCACCAGCTTACCATGAATTACTGACTGGTGGAAAGCATCAAGGGCGGCGACAGTGGCGTCACGACAGAGGCTGGGGATGGGGGGGGGGGGGGGGTTGACAGAGGGGCAAGAGTGCGCTCTTGCCCACTCAAACTCACGTTTTGGGGACAGCCATTTTCCTGAACACGAACCTTGTAAATTACCTGTATCGGCAAATTTCCACAGATCAATAAGGCCCTCACAGCCGAGCTATGGCAATATGCAATTTCATGCATTTGTTGTGTTCAAGGCCCTATAACAACGTTGTGTTTACCCCGGGCGTCCGCTCCGGACATGCACACAGGGCGTATTTTAAGAGGGAATTACTGCGGGGGCTGAAATATGACAGACTTGTGATAAATTTTGCCGTCTTAATTTGCTGAAGATTGTTTAGAGCAGTCTTCCACCTCAAGGACTACCGAAAGTCATAAGTAAGCATGATTCATCATCCCTGACGATTATTCTCTTATCTTCAAATGTGGAACATTTTCTTTGGATGGTATATTTGCATTTCCTTTCCTATGCTGTTCCTTCCTATCTGCGTTATCCGCCCTCTGCATTTGAAGGCGATATTCCGCATTTGACGATTTGAAGCAAGAATGACGCATACTAAAAACGTTCACTTATTACCATTGGCGTACATTTGGCTCCTGCTTGGATCAACCAGAACCCGGTAGAAACACATAATCCTGCAGCCTGGACTGGAGAGGGGGCATCTCACACGGTGCGTCCTAGTGGCGCCAAAAGGCACCCATACCGTCTTCGGCTCCGACAACTCGCCAGAACCATCCCGTAACTAAACCCAACATTTACCCTAACAGTGCGTGTACGCCATCTAGTGAACAAGTTAGAATCAGAAGTGAGCGACCCGGCCACACTTGGCACAGTTGTATGCCTCAACGGACACAAAGTAGTGTCACCTAGCGGGTGAACAGAAAGCGACAGTTCAGGCGAGAACCGTCCGATATGAGCGATCACCTCCAAAGATTCTTGGTGATGCACCATCAATGCAGGCTATCGTAGAAGGGCACACATGCCTTTAGATAATGGGCACCACTCCTAGCAAACTCATGGACACCTGGCAACTCTCCTGTCAAAATTAAAAGGAATGCTCTACATTTGAAAGTATAAAAGCATGCATCAGATGTGATGAAATAACCTCACTAATAACTTTTGTATTGTATGCAGAGTTTTCAGTAAAAGAGACAGTTCTAGAGGACAAATTTCTCTCTTTTAGTACACATATCCCCCAATACACCATTGCTTGATGGTGTCACGGAGCTTTTGTACGGCGAACTGGCCGTGCGACATGCCACCTTAGCACTCACGTGTAAAACTTCAATCCCCGGAGAGGTGACCGTGCCGGTGCCGGTGTTTTCTGAACCATGATTATGTGCTCGTATGTTGGCCCCTCGTAGTGGTGTTCTTGCCTATTTTTCATTTTTTCAAGGCGTTTCTCTTTAATTTTATGATCAGTCATGGCGATGTTATCAAGTTATTCGAATGCAAACTTACTTCCGAAAAGTTCACTACTAAGTCCAAAAAAGATCACTTCTGTAAAAGCCACTTACGTCCAAATTCTGACAATATCTGGGAAAAAACGTGATTCGTGACTGAAGCTTGCACAGCCTGTTCATCATCGACGATTAAGCACCAATGTCTCAGAAAGTAACGGACTCGTGTTCGACTCGAGCTGAATCAGGACTCGGCTTAAGAGCCAATCGGTTTGAGGTGAGTCGTGAACTGAGTCGGCTCGCTTTGAAAAATACCGCTCTGAATCATAAGCTGAACCAAATTGTTCATAAAGTTCATGAGCTGAATCATGAGCCGATCATTTGTAACAATGCTGGGTCTCTGAATCATATGGGTCTAATGTTAATGACAACATGAGGAAGCACAGCACGCGCCAGACAGATTATCAGACCATTTGCAGGGTGGTTATGTGAACAGCATGAAACATAAGTTATTAACTTTTTTCTTGCAAAATCAGCGCATAGTTTGTTTTTGTAACTCCCATGTAGTAAACACAATATGTTGTTGATCCTGAACTAACGTTTGCCAAATCTCAGCCAGGAACCAGGGGACATGGTACAGGCATCCTACATTCTCAAATCCTTTGCCTAAATCAGTGAAAGATTTCCTGCTTCCTACGACGGCTGGCTATATTTTTCATGACCAACTGTCACGACGATGAACTAATCAATGCCTGACCCTTGATTCACTACGGCTTGATCTGCTGTTGCTGTAAGTATGCTATTATTTAGACCATAAAAACAAACAGCAATAGTGGCAAGACCGACTCGTCTCATGTGCGGACTGTATGTCACGGAATGTGACCTCCCAGGCATTGCATCAATAAATACATTCACGCAACACGCAACTTGCAAGTAAGAGTTTGGCCCCCAAATTTAGTAGTCTTGGAATGTAGTTAAAGTGGCGCAGAGCACTCTAAGCTCTACGCAGTGCCGAAACCTGTTTTGGTTCCTAACTCATCATAGAGCAACCTGACGGGATAAGCTTAAGGCATCCCGGCGGAAAAGGAAGTCGGCACGCACGTTGGCATATGTCTAGCTCAGTCGTTCAGTTCAGTTCAGTTTAGTTCATTTCAGTTCAGTTCACTCCCGTTCAGCTCAGTTCCTTGCAAACCGGAAGACAGTGATGTTGAATTTTGCTGAGGTTGTTTATAAGAATTGCTATTGTAATTCGTAATACTTACTAGATAATGAAGGTAAGGACGTCACATGTTTGTTGCCTATACCAGCTAACCGCTATTGCAAAAACCACAATCCGATGTTGAATTGCTGACCTGCCATCGCCGCCAGCATGACTAGTACTGGCCAGTCAAGAGGTGGCTGCTTTCGTGCGAATGCAATTGACCGGCGATTGGCAGGCGCGGGCTGCACACCGGCATGTATATCGCCGTTTGGTCCGCATTCAATGCTATATAACTGATGGGACCGGGCCATTGGTGGCAGACAGAATGTGCTAGCCTAGAGCTGAAACTTGAGAGGGCTGCTTGGTAACAGGTTACAGGAAAGATATTGTTGCTGCACTGCGTTTGCCGGGTTCAAACTATAAAGTTGCTACTAGGATATTTGCACCTTTTTCATAAGATAGAGCTAAATAAATGCATATATATATATATATATATATATGTATATGAATGCGTATGACTCACATGGGTCACGAGTCAAAAAGTAACAAGCCAGGACTGAATCGGATTTTTGATTTTGCAAGCTGCGTAAGTCATAAACAAGAATTTTAAATGCGAGCAATGAGCCTGAACTGAGCTGAAAAAACAAAACTGCTTTGAGCTATGAACTGCATTGGATCCCAGAAACTGTGAGCTGGTCCTGAGCCGGCTAAAAAAAAAATGGTGTCGAACACAGGTCTAGAAACTAGAAGGTTTTAGGTCTTAAGAAGGGCAGTGCTGTAATCCGCGCAGAATGGTCTTTAAAATTGCTATTTCAGTTCAAAACACTATAAAGATGTAGAACATGCTCTTTAAGTTTCCCTCATGGAGCAGGGTAAGTGTCCTTCAGTTGGTTGAAGAGACCCGGAAAAAGCCGACCATCGTCAGACGGGTGCCAAAAGCCGACACAACTAGAACCTCGAGAAGCCTGGTGCCTCAGGGCAGGTCTCACGAGTCTATACTTTGATGAGAGAGAGACGGCACGTCATGTGACGCTTGCACTCCGGACACAGACATGGAAAAATATGAGGTAATGATCTATGAACCGGATGGCCAGCATGCCACACCTTCCAGCTCTCAGTCAGCCCGAACCCTGGACCTACTGGAAGAGCTTACCTTCATCAACTTGCAGTAAAAAAACAACAAAAAACAGAGGTGCCCCTGGTGGCAGACATGTGTCTCGACCCTCTCCCAAAAAAGAACAACACAAATCCCATAGACATGGAACCCCATGAAATAATGATCTATTTGTGTGATCCAGGCATATGTCTGGTAGGCTGCTATGCGGCAGCGGTCATCACCATGGCCAGCATCCGCGTATGACATTTGTTCAAGCTTGTCTCCGAAAATGCCATTTTCTGGTCGATAACAAAAGCAAAGCGTAAGTGAAAGCTGTGTATTTCAGGTAAAGCGTGAACCGTACGGTAGCGAACGGCAACGACGAAGAGAAATGGAGCTCCTTAGCAAACAACAACACTTGGAGTGAACCCTCGACGTATAAAGGATGTGTAGCCAATTCGGGCAGAAGCACCAAACAGATCGACGATGTCTTCTGCCTGGCAGCCCGCCTTGTATCGGCGCCGTCTCCGATGCAGCTACGGCGCATGCGCACAACGTACGGGCCCGCAGCGCGCAGGCACAGCGCAGGGGTGCGGGGTGGCGCGCGGCCCCCCTCACGCTTGTCGTGGCAGCTTTCGAGGAGACTCATTAATAGTCGAACGCTTGGGACGCGAAGTTCTCAAATACTAGTTTAACATGCACTAGCATGCGGCCAGCCGCCTGGCTCTAAATGTCGCACGTTCACAGACACCGCGCTTGCGGATGGTTTGTTTTGACATTACTGCACGTGGGATTCCCCTTCAACCTGCCCGCCGTTAGCATGCGTCAGACCAGGGGAGCGGGCTGAGTCTTTTATCGCTGCTCAGCACCCCCTCCCTATTCTGCGCCCTCGATCACTGGACAGTCTGGCCCAGCACCAACAAGCTTGCTTTAATATTATTGTAACGTCTAATGCATGGATAATATCAGACTGGAAGAGCGGAATGAACATGAGAGCAAATCATGATGGACTGCACACCAAACTCGGCTTGTCAGTACAAATTTTGATGTAACAAAAAATGCAATAACTTAAAGAATGTGTTTGCTTATTGAGGTCTACCCGACGTGATTCAGGCAAGACGATTACACAAACCTCATGATGGTAGGTATCTGGACGCAAATATTCGGCGAGAGTGATGAACAATCGACGGAGTAAAATACATAAGTTGCGTGCATAGCCAGTGCACGTTTGTGATATCTCCCGGGCACCAGAAATGTATAAATTGTCACATTTAGTGGCATTCTTAGACTATTGAGGATGCCATTCTGCCAATATGTTAGTTTAGGCTGTAATACTTAATCGGTAATTAAACCAGTACTAAACCAGTCTTAAAAAATTCGTTGTAGTTGTATGATTGCCACAATGATTCATTGAAATTGAAGAGTGAGATCATTAAACCGGTACGGGTTTCAAATCAACCTTTTTTTTGGTAAAAGTCCGGTCGCCCAGCCTGTTAGAGTATAGAGCCATGAATCGGACCACAGCCTGTCACCGTACGCCCACCGTTGCCAGTGACGGACGGGTCGGGGGTCAACAGGTCACGGGGATGACGCATCGAAGTGTATGCCACGAGGCGTCAACGTGGGTTAACAGCCAAAGCTTTGCGTGTTGTCGGGCGGTGAACAGTGTCGCTCCGGGTGAGTAGGGTTACGTCATACGCTTTTAAATTTATGCCTTTTTAGGCTCTCTAAAAAATGCAGCTTGCTTTTGCTATCGGTTGTGGTAGCATGCCACGTTTGGGAGCGCTCTTAAAAGCGGACGAAAATTAAGGAAAAGCCGCTGTGGGTAACGCGATGTGATGAAGCGATAATTCCTAGGCTGTGGATGGGAATTCCAGAGTTTGTACTCCGCTTTTTCCGACCGAACTCACACCGGTCACCTGAAAACTAACTGACCAACAGTGGACAAAGATGTCTTTCGATCTCGTTTTGCAAAATCGCCAGATGCAACATACCCGTTGTCCCAAATTGATGCTGTGGATTTGGAGGTCAGCCTCGCACTTCTTAATATTTTCCGATAATTCAGTCAACAGGGAACAACTTAATGTACTTGTTCAAGATTTCCTTAAAACGAAAAACAGTGACTGCCTAGACTTATACAATACCACACATGACCATTAAAATGATTCTCCACGACAGATTCGGAACTGCCATAACGGTGCAGAATATATCATTGTGAACCATAATTGAAGAAAGGAAGTGATTCACATTTGTATGGGATTTTGAAATGAGATAGCCATGTTGGAGGTCATGCAATGCCGTTCACAGCCATACCTTTAAGACTTAAGACTTAAGACTTGAAACCCTCTTGTTTTCTCGCTTGTTGCCCGCGAACTCATCCCGAATTTTCGTGGCCACTCAGACGTCCATAACGCACGAATACCGCCACCTCATTGCCATGTAGTGGTCAAGATCGAGAAAAATATGCTCACTAAATTATTACTGTCTTGCGTACGACGGAACGGTTAACGACATCAACGGATATGAGTCGGCCCTCCACCAGTGAGTCCGCATTGAAAGGGAGAGGGCTTGGATACGCCACTAGTGCATGTGTTGGGTGTCCAACAAATAACAAAAATGACGATGGAAAAAGCTGCGCACCGTTCGGTTCCCTAATACCCAGGCATCCCGCGCTGCCCGTTTTTCACTGTTGGAGCCTTTGTCATGCTCAGGCCTGGATTTATCACCGGGACGCGAGCATGCCCATCTGACTTTCGGCGGATGAAGTCGCGTGCCCAACACCGAACTAACGATCTGAACTGTCCTCGGGAATCGCTCGCCCACTGCGCCAGGTGTGCCAGCTTGTGCTGAATACTCAGGACCTACAGCACGTCCAGACCGAGGGTGTCTTCAGCCGTTGGCGACTCAATCACTCAACTTAGCAACTCAGCAAGCATCCACCGGCCGAGGGTCGATGGAGGGATTTGATGTCGCCAATGCTGTCACACTACGCTCTATCAGCCGGAAGATCTGTGCATTCGCCCAGCATGTCATGAACGCCCGCTGCCTTCAAACAGCACGCTATCAAGGTGGATGCGTGGCTTCCAAGTCCCAGCTCGATGTTGGCACCATCCGTGCGGCACTCCGGGTGCTGAAGCCGGCGGTGGAGACCATGGACCCGCTGCAGTGCATCTGATGCTGCTTCTGCGTTAGCGAGATAACATTGCACGGTCGACAGTATTGTAACCTGAGCCTGCTGTTAGACGAGGAAGATCGTTGTTAATTGATCCACTGCATTCATTATGAATAGCCAAAAAGGTTATGGACGTTGGTTATGACGCGCTCTTAGGCTGATGAGCGCGCTCTTAGGCTGAGAGCGCGTTAATGCCCGAACAGGTCTTATTCGGTATTTTCCAGGCAAAGATGAGCAAAGCAGCGGTACCTCTTGCACTACGAAACCAGCAACCGTCAGGGCCTAGCTCTAGTGAATGACTAAGCCCCAGTGTGCATTGACTCGACTTTCCCTCTTAGATGGAGCCGCGCGAATGCGCCTGACCTGCTCCGGGTCGGGACCTCCTGCCGAGGAGCTTGGGGCACCTTATGTGCTTCTTGGGCTGCCATGCCCCACTGCTCTTCAAATATATTTCAGGCAGCAAGGTTAGAGATATGCCCGCACTCCGTCCCGTACACCGTCATAGGCTACATCGATGCGACCATTTTGTTCTGTCGGGTGATCTGCCAAACCGAAGCCCCATCCAGATGCCAACTGGGACTCAGAAGCCCCATGGATTCGCTAGGGGTAAATACACCGCTGAACGGCAGCTGTGATGCACGAAATAAACTGGCAACTTAAGGGTACATTTTCACCAGATATCACCAGATAAAGGTCATCTGGTGATTCCGAAGCCATAGATAAGCCCTTACGTCAAGCACTTCTTTGGCGTAAAACGCAACGGATCGTCCTCAAAAAGTTTCCTTCATGGGTTCTACATCACCGCCTCGCTTCTTGAAATGTCTTCAAAATCAGGCATTGCTGTCAAGTTTTTTCATTCATTCATATCTTCTTTGACCTCACGAATCATTCCACCCACCAAGCGTGTTGTAATACATGCCATCTCTCATGGCCGTTATAACGCGTGCGACTGTCTCAGCGTTAAAGAGGTGCCCTCGGTGACGTCAAATACGGATCTTTGCTGAGAAGAACGTTGTCGGGACGGTTTTACCTGGTATATATCGCCTTGTATAGTATAAGGTCTCTTTAAATCCGCGGGATAATACCTTTAACGTTCGTATATATTTGAGTGTAAACAGAGCGTTTCATACCTTCGTGGTTTTTACTACACAGGCGTGTTGAGAGATTAGTATATTGCAAACATTACATAACACACACGTGGAAGAGGAAGGCAAGTGAAATGCAATATTTTCATGGTGGTTGACAAGGAATCCAATGGATTTCATCCGTATGAGCGGCCAGTTTCAAATAGAAATTCCGTGGTATTCTGAAGGAGTTAGAGAAAATTGGAACTACTGATCACATAGTACGCCTCTGATCTATCAATTATTGAAAAAAGAGGTGTTACACGCCCTTTAAAGAAAGTATAAGATGAGTGTAATGGGAGCTTGTTGTTTTGCATTGCATTTTGAAGTAAGATGTCTATTATTAAGATCATTCAGTGCTTTTCAGAACCCGGTCCTTGTTGAGACTAAAAACCGTTTGGTTCCTATAGTTGACACCTGCGAATATGTGCAGTCTATTTCACGCAGACTTTTTCGTACACACTATTTCAAGGCCGCACAGGCGTACGCCATGAGAACATCACCCAAATACTGCCACCTCAGGAGTTGGCTGTACGCCTCCATATACTGCGATGTACTCATTGTACACTTCAGCACGTGTGCCAAGTATACTCACTGGTTAGGTGATGCCCGAGGTCAGACAAATGTGATCCTTAGGATATTCGCGTCTAGTGCATATCAGCACGATTTCTAGCCTTCAACCAATCGAATGTGTTCAATGCAACTGTCGAGCATCAACTACATTTTGTGCTATATAATGCCGAAAGTTCCGCGATCGTACAACTTATTACACACATAAGACAGGGATCAAATAACTTAAGAATAGCTGCATAACCGAGCATGTGAATGCAAGCAAACAATGTAATGTCACGGACGTATATTCAACAACACTGCGAAGCATTCTCAGACATTCAGTCATACATTTTAATTTATTATCCTCCCAGAACAAAATAGTACTCACGCGTATTTTCTACGGGAAAGCGGACAGTCCCGCGGGAGACGCGTTGTTTCCGCACTGATGTGACGTAAGCCCAAAACTTAAACTAACTACCAAATTGTGCATTTCAGCTTAGAAGCACAATGATGGTATTGAAACTGAGAAATGATGCATTACCGTCGATTTCATCAAACAAAATCTAAACGCAGGTCCAAAAAAAGTGTCATCCAGCATGCAGATCAAAATTTGCGCTATTATCTTAAAATCACGAAATTTAGAGTGATGTATCGCATTTGTGCTAGACCAGCTTTATGCAACATGCAGAGCACCGGAGATAAACCTTGCCAACTTAAAAATTGTGCGAGTTATCTCTGAAAAGCTGAAAATAAGACCGAGCATAAAGTCCCACCATTTTCCCTTTAGATGAGATTAGGTCAAAATGCGAGAGATGGGGTGTTACTAGCCTGTCGATCTAAGGTGAAAAGCCATGCTACTGATCCAAGTTTCGTGGCTTTAGCGCCATCCATCCAAATTTCACTGCGTTATATCTCTTATCCCACAGATCCTGGCTTCATCGTCTCGTCACTGCTGAAAGCGAACCAAGCCGGACGTCAACTATAATCTCACGTAACAGAGTTCGTTCTACTCCCATTCAACACTACGAGGACATCATGAAACGCAATGCAGGTGAGAGCTGGTTGACGCCGATCGAGCGCAGCTCGGGTGTCAGTAACGCGCCAATGGATATTTCTGGATCTTCCATAAGTACGAAACCACCATGAGCCATAACCTACTATTATAAAGGTCAACATAAGCTGGGTCTGTTAGATCTGGCTCATTCCTATCACTCGGACCATTAAAAAAATTTATGCATGGAATAAATGTGTGGTCACGAAATATTGCTCAGATCGAACTCAGCGGATGTTCCTCGCGAAGGCAATGAACAACTTACTGTTCAACTCCATTAACTGAAACACAATCTGCAATATCATAGACCATACACTATGTCCTTGGTAATAATACCGTTTATGAAAAACTGGCGTGATCAATATATCACTAGTGCTGTGTCGCCTTCCATGATCCTACATAAAGCCGGTGTTCTGGAGAATTGTTGCAGCGTAGACAGAGAACTCCTAAGAAAGGAAACAGGCCCAACAAATACAGAGGACATGTCTCAACCCTCTACGCATTTGTCAGCAAAGTAATTTTGCGCACGCTCAACCTGGTTCAAAACCAAGTGAGAATGACCTTTTTAATGTTTCATTTTACCTTGCAGTTCAAATGCCGTCGGAATTTGGGTTGACGCATGTTACTATGCGGGATATTTGAGCAACTGGGAAGTGGGAAAAACTTCACTTTTGAAACTTAAAATAGACAGGGCGTCACATGCAGAGGATTTTAGATTTGAATTGATCTACATCAAAAGAAATCTGTATTGATGCAGAGCTCTTGTACTCGGGACCTTTGCGACAGTGATCGGCAACAAATCAGACGAGAGGTGATGTTACATGCAACACACTGGAAGGTCATGCACTCGTAGTGGCAATCTTTGGGAATTTACCGATATCTCAAAAAAGGAAGCTTGTGAGTTTCTATGAGACCCGAGATGACCCGCTTCTTCAGGCACCTGGCTGGCGCCACTCCTGCTGCTGGCCACGCTGGGAGGCGCCTCTGTGCCCACTGGCCTAGACATGAAGCTGCTGAAGGCGGTGACGTCGGGTCCGGTGGCCAACCACGTGATCTCGCCGTTCCTGATGTCGCTGCTGATGTCGCAGGTCTGGCTGGGCGCCAGAGGTGCCACTAGAGCCGAGGTGAGAGCCCAGTTGGCTGATTTTCATTAAGACCTACCATCAACACTGGCTCCGGGCACATGTGCCAGTCCGGAACCAGTGCAGACAACACCAGCTTTTGGCACATCTGCCAACCGAGAACCCGTGCAGATGCCACCAGTCCCGGGCACATGTGCCAGCCCGAAACCTGTGCATATGCCACCAGACCCGGTCTCATGCGTCAACTTATCGCAGGACATACAGCGTGACCCACCGCACTGTGATCTTTATTGATTAAATGCGGAGGAGAGATATGACAACGTTTGCTTGTGTGCTGCACCCAGATGACGCCTGTGCTGGGAATGTCCGGCCCAAAAGACACATCGTTCCTCCATGGCTACCGCTCGGCCTTGGCGGTCCTGTCTGGAGCCAGCAAAGGCGTCACGACGTCAGTATAAAACAGGATCTATCGCAAGCACAGCTTCAGTGTGCGCCGCACCTTCAGCGACCTTTTAGCTCGCTACTACGGAGCCGGAGTGGAGGTGCTACCAAGAGACGCCGGGATGGCCACTGAGGTCATCAACAACCAGGCGTTGGTGGCAACGCGCGGACACATCAAGGACCTGGTGACAAGTGCCGACGTCAGCAACGCCGTACTGGTGCTCTTCAGCGCCGTGTATTTCAAGGGCACCTGGCTTTATCGCTTTGACAAGGGCGGACAGCAGCCGTTTTTGACACCGCGCGGCGATCGGCCGACAAACATGATGGAGTTGAAGGCGGGGCTTGGTTACACCAGCCGACCACACTTCGATGTAGTATCATTGCCGTACCAAAACAAAGATTACAGTTTGTTAGTGCTGCGCCCGCACAGTCGCTCGCTGGCTGCCGTTGCCAGGCTGCAGAAGTCTCTGGACGGTCTGGACGTGTCCCGGTTATACAGCCAAAAGAGTCAGCGGATAGTCCGTGTACTGATGCCGCCCTTCAAGATCGAGCGTCGCTATGAGCTGCCCGCCCACATGCAAAATCTAGGCATCCGGAGGATTTTCCAAGCGCGGGCGGAGTTCGGCGGTATCACGTCGCGAAACATCTTTGTCAGCAACATCATCCACAAGGCGGTAATAGATGTGAACGAGAATGGTACAACGGCTGCGGCAGCTGGAGTGGTCATATTCAGAGAATCGGTGCCCATTATCGTCAACTTCACTGCAGACAGACCATGTTTTGTCTTCCTCTACCACAAGCGTGAAAAAATCACCTTGTTTGCTGGATTGGTGGCTAATCCTTGAGAGCATATCATGCGCATTGGGTCGGCTCTTGTGCCGTAATCATCCGTCATTTTGTTTTATTTTTACCGTCCAGCAGTAACCACGGGTTCTTGTTTCCGTTCCGGTTGCATATTTCCATAAGTGCGAGTTTTGGTGTTGGTTTGAGTGGACGCGCAGAAAATGCATGGACGTCAAATAAGGTGCTAATAAAAGAAGCCTATTGAGTGGGTTATTTGTGTACAAGAAAGCCGACTCCATGAGGATTGAACTTCTCTCGTTGACACATGTTTTCGAAATTTTCCAAGTGCTACTTGACTCCATAGTTCCACGCGTATTTGGCTCTCGCGAAATAGTCTCCTTTCAGATGCAGTGAATGCGCGTCACTATGCTCTTTTGTGGCAGAACATACTCTACCTGTCATTGAGGTAACAATGTCTTGTCATTATTGGTTTTTTATCATCCACGACGTCGGGGATTAACACCCTCGAAACACATTGCCCAATAATCCCGTCATTTGACAACGCTACTGCGGATTACGCACCTGCGACGATAAACAGCGCACTCACCTGAGAAACGTATAATGCAAGGTCACGATTGATGAGGTATTCCCTTTCTTGAAGTACATTTCATCAAAATTAGGCTGACCTGTGACCGATATCGCGATCAATCCGAGTGCCTGGTAAAAGCAAGCTCAAGCTCCGACAATATTTTGTGATGATCACGCTTAACCATTGAATGATCTTTTTGTACCCATAATGAAGGTCTGAGGGATCAGCAGCAGTCCTAGCTTCAATGTAATGCTCCACACTTGAAGATATGGAAGCAGACACCAGAACTTTTGCTATACTTTAATAAGAGAAGAGCCGTCTAGACAGCAACACTTTCCGATTTAGCAACTGTGATCTTCGATATTCCATTCTTTGATTGCGTCACGGAAAGTTTGTATGACGTTAAAGGTGTTGCTAAACTGGCCGCACGAAATGGTTACCCTAGCACTCACTCGTGGGTCTCCAACTCGCTGAGAGATGACAGTGACGCTGCTGGACGTGTCTGCTGGAATAGATATCGTCAGGGGCTTGCCTTTTGCTCAGGGCCTTTGCCTTGCTCAGGGCCTTTTCTCGTATTTGCATATTTGTCCGTGAGTTTAAGGCGTCTGCTGTATTCACATGCTCGGTTGTGGCACTATTTTTGAGTTTTCGCTATTACGACGATTACAGGTGTTATTTCCGTTATGTCCAGTACCCATGTCCAGCTTCTTGTGGCATGTAGCACAAAATGTGGTTCTTGTTTGAACTTTGCACTGCCTGCACAACGATGATCGAGAGCCAGTTGAAGTTTGTTTACACCTGTAAACCGTGCTCACGAAAGCCAAACATGAAAGACTTGACGACTATATTGTTCATGGCCTTGAGCGCCGCATGTCTGACGTAGCCCACACCGAAGCACCTTGGTTGCAAAACCGCGCCACAACGTACTTATCCCAATCGCCCATGGGGTTCATCTGCTTAAGGTCCGCTTTTCACGGAGCTGTGCATCAAGTTCTGTTGGGCCAATTCTGATGAGCTTGGAACCGAATGAAAACGTGTTTGATTGTTTTGGGCCGATCCGTTCACCATTTCTCTGTCTGAAAAAGCCAAACTCGCATCGCGCACCGGGTCAAAGTTTTCTTGCACGGTACGTCATGAATTTTTCGACTTTTGCGGTAAATCCACTGGTCTCAGTAGCTCGATCGGTATCTTGCTGGATTTATAAGCACATTTCTACAGTGGGCTCAAAGCCGGGCGCTCTGAGGTTTTCTACATATTCCCTAGAAAATATGCTGAATTGTTCGCTATCAACCAAAACGCATTGCCAATGTTATTTAATGTACAGCTATGTGAGGGTTTCTTCCAAAATTCTGGGCACAGCATTCATTGAAATCTTAAAAACCTTCACTATTGGCGCGCCTGCGCAACGCTACCTTCATTTACTGGCTGCGAAATATTCAGTTCGAACAAGAGATGTAGCATATATCGCAGATTTAGAGTATTTCTAGATTCGATATTGCTGGTTTTTTTCAAACAGAACTTTGTTCTACCCGGTATATATTTCCATGATCTAATGGGCGACAATGTTCGAATGTTGTTTGTGTGCCCTGGTACATGTCCAAGTGACCTTAAAATGATCTGCACGAAAAAAATCCGCGCATCTTTGCGGGCGTATAGATCATAACCTTAAGGTCTTAAAGCCTTAAAAATGGGAGGGCAGTGGACTGTACCGAATAATCTTAACTCTTTGAACCAAATAGGAGCTGCAATAGTGGCAATAATGCTTAAACTAGGGTCGTACGCTAATTATCCTCTGCTGGACTCTAGGGTGTGTCATCAGTAACAAAACCAAGTGGGACAAATAACTTCTTTGGCACACGAGCCCAAAAGTACACGACATAGCAAAAGTTCTTCCCAAAAACTTAAATTCGTGACGCGCGAGCCCATCGAAATATCGCCTTAAACCGACGTCCGGCGTTGCAGTCACCCTATGCTGGGCGGCGTCCGCCGCCGCGGGTAACGCCAAGCCGTGAACGGCAAGCGACACAAAATATTTGCTATGGAAACGATGTTACCCAGCGCTCCTTAAGCCGTCGTACAAGAATGTCCCGGTCTATGGTCTTATATGCGAATCAGACATGGCCCGATTGATCGCCATATGGCGGATAAATTACGTGCTGTTTAGTATAAACTTGTACGAGTATGTTGGTTACTATTGCATTAGACTTTCACTTCTCTAAGACAACTCACGTGATGCAAACCAAACCATGCATAGCATATGACCCAGAATATATTGTCTGATGTGCAACTTAATACATATACCAAGCTCTGCAGCCTGCACCACGCGCGTAGAGAAGGAGCGGGAGGTAGGGTAACTTCATGCACATCTTGCTCCTTGCCGAACCTGCGTATTCGATGCACCGGCCCAAATACCAGCTGCTCAGGGACCAGAAACCCAAAACGCGCGTTGACGAAGATCTCACGGTAGCAGAAATATCGTCCCGGCTGTGTTCCGCATATTGCCGAAGCTCCAGCTCCAGCCCCAGACGTCGTCAACAGGGCGGCGCTGGTCGCACTCCTAGTGTAAACCACATAAGGTGAGACAGCCAGCGGGGCCTGCACTTTGCTCCGCCGCTTACAGTCACTGAATCTCGCAGTGGAGGCTGTGCGACTGGCTCACGCCAGGGTATCGGTTAGGAGTACCTCACGGACTCAAAATTTATCGCTGGGATGGCGAAGACCATGGAATGAAGAAGACCCTCGGTTTGCTGTTCACGAGCGGCGCGATAATCGGAGGCGCCTGTTCGCGGACCATGCGGTTTTGATCCCACACCATGTCCAGCAGCAGCTGTACCAGACGGACCCAGTACCCGTTACGCTGGAGGACTGCCTGCACCGTGGCCTATGCGTGCCGCGGTAGCTCGCGGAGCAGCTCGGATACTCCGGTAACAAGTTGTGTAAGCCAAGTCGCAGCTGCTGTTCTGCCGGATGGCGGACCATACAAGCACATAGTGGCCGACCACGCAGTAGACGAGGCCCTTGAGAGCGCTTCTAGAGGTCTCAGTAGAGGTGTAAACTAGGAACTGGCCTGCGATCAGTGTCAACCAGCTGAAAACATAAGTGAATACATTAGAGCAACACATTACACACTGAGCATTAGATAACACAAAAGTAATTGCGCCTCTTTAGTGCATGCAATTATGCCGATATCCAGAGTCCTTAAGTGTGACTCTGACATTGCGACATACATATTCAACGCCATAACTTGGAGGACAAATGCGTTTTCATATTAACCTGACATGGTTCGATGGCCTGATTCGCCGCTGGGTTGCCACGTCTCGGACAGAGCCGTTCTGAACGCCGGAGGCCAGAAGGTACAGCAGCTGCCAGTTTGTGCTCAGCTGTTGAATCAAGTCGACCGGAAGGTTTGGAACGTGCTCCGGCATAGGCTTGAATACCACAAGGTCCCTCTCCCAGACCTCCTAGGCGCAGGTCTTGCCGATGGGTCCAGAAAAAAATTCGATCCCGTGGTCGTGCCGTCCAAGCTCGCAGCAAGATGGAGCAGGTTCACCTCGTTGCGGTGCAACTGGTGGATGAAACAGTGCACTGGTGACTCGATGACCAGCTCAAACAGTCGGAACCGCCTATCGTCTCGGTGTTGACGGCCGTGCCATCGCAGAGCCGAGCACATTGATAGTGGCCGTCACACTGCGGGCATCATGGAAGTGTAGCTCATTGAAGAAAGTGCAAGGGGCGCCGGCCGAATTCGAACGTAAAGTTGAGTCACGTGGCGCTGCTGCCTGGCCCAGCTGATAACCAGCAGGTGTTTTTCAAATGGGGCATTCGCACGGCTCCGTGGGGACTCATTACCCCTGCCTCCCGAGAGGGCCCCGTCGAAGTAGAGAATGGTCCAAACCTGATGAATGGCTTGTTCCAACAATTTGTGACACGAGCCGTTCTTTGTCTCGCTCTCCCTCTCTCTCATCTCTTTCTCATCCTCTCATCATCTCACTCACAAATCACTCACTCCCTCACTCACATCACTCACTCACTCACTCACTCACTCTCTCTCTCCTCACCTCTCTCCCTCTCTCTCTCTCCCCCTCTCTCTCTCTCTCTCTCTCTCTCTCTCTTGCGCAGCAGGTCTTCTTAGCATCTATGATATTGGATTTCAAGTAGCCAGTCCGTCTCTGCTGTCTTGTTGAAAGGCGTTGATGATAGCAACAGCGGCCCTGTTCGAGTCACCGTAGCTGTCATCCGCCAGAGCGGTGCTAGTCAGATCGTTAACGTTACAATCTACAGTGACAGCGGTCTCAACCGGCACTAACACCTCACCTCAAAGAATACCGATAGTCATAAGTGAGCATGATTCATCATCCCTGGTGATTGCTTTACCATTTTCAGATGTGAAACATTTTCTTTGAAGGGGATATTTCCCTTTGTATGCTATCATTTCCTTTCCTATCTGCGTTATCTGCCCTCTGCCTTTGAAGGCGATATTCTGCATTTGAAGATCTGAAGCAGGAATGATGTATAATAAAAACGTTTAATTATAGTCATTGATGCACATTTAGCTCCTGCATGGCTCAGCCTGAGCC
>NW_023596136.1:38923464-38958016 GCF_011947565.3 Pollicipes pollicipes
CTCCTCTCTCTCTCTCTCTCTCTCCTCTCTCTCCTCTCTCTCTCCCTCCTCTCTCTCTCTCTCTCTCTCTCTCTCTCTCTCTCTCTCTCTCTCTCTCTCTCTCTCTCCCTCCCCTCTCTCTCTCTCTCTCTCTTGCGCAGCAGGTCTTCTTAGCATCTATGATATTGGATTTCAAGTAGCCAGTCCGTCTCTGCTGTCTTGTTGAAAGGCGTTGATGATAGCAACAGCGGCCCGGTTCGAGTCACCGTAGCTGTCACCCGCCAGAGCGGTGTTAGTCAGATCGTTAACGTCACAATCTACAGTGACAGCGGTCTCAACCGGCACTAACACTTCACCTCAAAGAATACCGATAGTCATAAGTGAGCATGATTTATCATCCCTGGTGATTGCTTTACCATTTTCAGATGTGAAACATTTTCTTTGAAGGGGATATTTCCCTTTGTATGCTATCATTTCCTTTCCTATCTGCGTTATCTGCCCTCTGCCTTTGAAGGCGATATTCTGCATTTGAAGATCTGAAGCAGGAATGATGTATAATAAAAACGTTTAATTATAGTCATTGATGCACATTTAGCTCCTGCATGGCTCAGCCTGAGCCCGGTGGAAAACGCTAAATCTGCAGCTGGACTGAACAAGGGTGCATTCCTCGCGATGGATCGGGGCTCCACGACAGGCATCCACGTCCTCGCCCTCGGGTTCGACCACGGGCCAGAATCATGCGCGTAAGCCCAACGGTTACCTAAACGTGCCCGTAAGCCCAACGGTACCCAAACAGTGCGTGCGTGCCACCTAGTGAAACAATTTAAAATCAGAAGTCAGTGACCCGGCCACACTCGGTACAACTGGATGCTTAACCAACCACAAGGTAGTGTCACCTAGCGGGTGAACAGGAAGCGACAGTTCAGGCGAGAACCGTCCGATATGAGCGGACACCTCCAAAGATTCTTGGTGATGCACCATCAATGCAGGCTGTCGTAGAAGGGTATACATTCCTATAGATAATGGGCTCCACTCCTAGCAAGCGTTTCGGCACTTGGCAACTCGTTTGTCAAAATTCAGAGGAATGCTCCACATTTGGAAGCATTAAAGCATGCATCAGATGTGATAAAATATCCTCGCTAAAAACTTTTGTATTGCATGTAGAGTGTTAAGTAAAAAAGACAGTTCTAGAGCGCAGCTTTCTCTTTTTTAGTAAATATGTCCCTCAATACACCATTGCTTGATGGTGTCACGGAGCTTTTGTATGACAAACTGGCCGTACCAATTTGCCACCTTAGCACCCACGTGTAACACTTCAATGCCCGGAGAGGTGACCGTGCCGGTGCCGGAGATGTTTTCTGAACCAAGATTATGTGCTCGTGTTTTGGCCCTTCCTAGTGGTGCTCTTGCATATTTTGCCATGACTGTGAGGTGTTTATTTGCAATTATATTATCAGTTATGGCGATATTGTAATGTTTTTCGAATGCAAACACACTCCCAGAAAAGTCCACTAATAAGTCAAAAAAGTTCACGTCCGTAAAAGTCACTTACGTCCAAATTCCAACATTGTGTGGGACAAAACTTGCTTCGTGACTGCACCCTGCCCAGCCTGCTCAACATCGATTAAGAACCAAGTGACATCCGTTTCGACCAACAGTCCTGCTTACGAACGCCAGATATAAACGGCTGGACGATTACATTTTTTTCCTTGAACGCCACGTGACCAATAGGGTAGCATGATCTGAATCACGTTTTTATCAAGTCATGCATGCATGAATGACTTAAAAATAGTCTGTACGAAAAGGCCTGCACATCTTCGCGGGCGTATAGCTCAGAAAGTAACGGACTCGTGTTCGACTCGAGCTGAATCATGACTCGGCTTAACAGCCAATCGGTTTAAGCTGGGTCGTGAGCTGAGTCAGCTCACTTTGAAAAATACCGCTCTGAATCATAAGCTGAATCAAATTGTTCATGAATTTCATGAGCTGAATCATGAGCCAATCATTTGTAATAATGCTGGGTCTCTGAATCATATGGGTCTAATGTGAATGCCAACATGAGGAAGCACAGCACGCTCCAGACAGATTATCAGACCATTTGCAGGGTGGTTAAGTGAACAGCATGCAACATTAGTTATGAAAGCTTTTTTGCCAAATCGGCGCGAAGTTTGTTCAGATTCAACAACACATTGTGTTTGCTACATATAAAGTTCCCCAAATCCCAGCCAGACACCAGGGGACATGGTACAGGTATCCTACATTCCTATGTCCTTTACTAAAATGAGTGAAAGATTGCCTGCTTCGTATGGAATCCGACAGGTGGCTATATTTTTCATGGCCAACTGTCCCGACGATGACATATTCCATGTGCGGATTGTGCTATGTGCGGATAATCATGTGCGGGTTGTATGTCGCGGAATGTGACCTCCCACGCATTGCATCAATAACTACATTTACGCAACACGCAAACTTGCAAGCAAGACGTTTGGTCCCCTAAATTTAGTGGTCTCGGAATGTGGGTAAAGTGGCGCGAAAGCACTCTTTTCTCTATGCGATGCCGAAGCCTGTTTGATTCCCAATTCGCCATAGAGTAACCTGAGGGGATAAGCTTAAGGCACCCACCGGAAACGATAGAAGGCACGCACGTTAGCTTAGTTAGTCACACAGCCTCCACTGCGAGATCCAGCGACTGTAGGCGACGGAGCGAAGTGCAGGCCCCGCTGGCCGTCTCACCCTATCGGGTTCACACTAGGAGTGCGACCAGCGCCGCAGAAGTGAAAACTTGAGAATACCGCCATAACTGAGCATGCGAATTCATCAAACGCCTTAAACTCACGGACAAATATGCAAGAACGAGAAAAGCCAAAACGCGAACCCCTAGCGATATTTACTCGAGCAAACACTTCCAGTACCGCCACTGTCAATCTCTCGGCGAGTTGGAGACCTACGAGCGAGTACTAGGGTGACCATTTTGTGCGAGAAGTGTGGAAGCACTTGTAGCGTCACACGTATTTTAAACGACGCAATCAAAGAATGACATGTTTAAGACCAAATTTACTAAATCGACGAAAATTGCTGTCTAGAGCGGTCTTTTATACTTAAAGTATAGCAAGAGTTCTGATGTATGCTTTGATATCTTCAAGTGTGGAACATTACCTTGAAGCTAGGGCTGTTGCTGATTTATGAGCCCGGCATTATGGTTACAAAAAGATGATAAGATGATAAAAGACCAATAATGATAGGTCTGAAGTGCAGTTGTGCTTTGTGTCCTGCGCCCCTGCTGGGGCGGGGGTGCGGCGGGGTCGCGCCGCCGCCGCGGTGGTGGGTGTCGGGTTTGCAGGGCGGCCCCGGCTCGTGGCCCCGGCGGTCGGCAGGGTTCGCGGGCTGCCCCGCTCGCGGCCCCAGGCGGTCGGCAGGGTTCGCAGGGCGGCCCGGCTCGTGGCCCCGGCGGTCGGCAGGGTTCGCGGGCTGCCCCCGCTCGCGGCCCCCGGCGGTCGGCAGTCGCCGTACGCCGAGAAGGGAGGGTAGAGGCACTTCGAGGAGATGCTGTGGAGCGTGAAAAGCTGCTAAAATACAGAGAAGCTTTGGGTGACATACTTGGCGTTTCATTACATGATAAGAAATTGTTATCTCGATGACAGGTAGAGTACTTTCTGCCAAAAAAGGGCATAGTGACGCGCATTCAGTGCACCCGGGAGCAGACTATTTCGAAAGAGCAGAATACGCGTAAAACGATGGAGTAGAGTACCACTTGGATAATTTCGAAATCATGCGTCAACGAGAGACTTTCAGCCCTCATGGAGCCGGCCTTCTGGTACACAAATAACCCGCTCAATAGGCTTCATTTATTAGCAGCTCAATTTACGTCGATGCGCTTTCTGTGCGTCCACTAAAACCAGCATCAAAACCCGCACTTATGGAAATATGCGATTCGAATGGAAGCAAGAACCGGTGGTTACTGCTGGACGTTAAAAATAAAACAAAATGATGGATAGATACGGTACAAGAGCGAAACCAACGAGCATGATATCCCCTCAAGTATAAGCCACCAATCCAGCAATGCGATTTTTTCACGCTTGTGGTAGAGGAATACGAAAAATGGTCTGTCTGCAGTGAAGTTCGCGACAATGGGACGCGAATATATGACAACGACCACTCCCGCCGCCGCAGCCGTTGTACCATTCTCGTTCACCTCCATTACCGCCTTGTGGATGATGTTGCTGACAAAGATGTTTCGCGACGTGATACCGCCGAACTCCGCCTGCACTTGGAAAATCCTCCGGATGCCTAGATTTTGCATGTGGGCGGGCAGCTCATAGCGACGCTCGATCTTGAAGGGCGGCATCAGTACACGGACTATCCGCTGACTCTTTTGGCTGTATAACCGGGACACGTCCAGACCGTCCAGAGACTTCTGCAGCCTGGCAACGGCAGCCAGCGAGCGACTGTGCGGGCGCAGCACTAACAAACTGTAATCTTTGTTTTGGTACGGCAATGATACTACATCGAAGTGTGGTCGGCTGGTGTAACCAAGCCCCGCCTTCAACTCCATCATGTTTGTCGGCCGATCGCCGCGCGGTGTCAAAAACGGCTGCTGTCCGCCCTTGTCAAAGCGATAAAGCCAGGTGCCCTTGAAATACACGGCGCTGAAGAGCACCAGTACGGCGTTGCTGACGTCGGCACTTGTCACCAGGTCCTTGATGTGTCCGCGCGTTGCCACCAACGCCTGGTTGTTGATGACCTCAGTGGCCATCCCGGCGTCTCTTGGTAGCACCTCCACTCCGGCTCCGTAGTAGCGAGCTAAAAGGTCGCTGAAGGTGCGGCGCACACTGAAGCTGTGCTTGCGATAGATCCTGTTTTATACTGACGTCGTGACGCCTTTGCTGGCTCCAGACAGGACCGCCAAGGCCGAGCGGTAGCCATGGAGGAACGATGTGTCTTTTGGGCCGGACATTCCCAGCACAGGCGTCATCTGGGTGCAGCACACAAGCAAACGTTGTCATATCTCTCCTCCGCATTTAATCAATAAAGATCACAGTGCGGTGGGTCACGCTGTATGTCCTGCGATAAGTTGACGCATGAGACCGGGTCTGGTGGCATATGCACAGGTTTCGGGCTGGCACATGTGCCCGGTACTGGTGGCATCTGCACGGGTTCTCGGTTGGCAGATGTGCCAAAAGCTGGTGTTGTCTGCACTGGTTCCGGACTGGCACATGTGCCCGAAACCAGTGTAGATGGTAGGTCTTAATGAAAATCAGCCAACTGGTCTCTCACCTCGGCTCTAGTGGCACCTCTGGCGCCCAGCCAGACCTGCGACATCAGCAGCGACATCAGGAACGGTGAGATCACGTGGTTGGCCACCGGACCCGACGTCGCCTCCTTCAGCAGCTTCATGTCCAGGTCAGTGGGCACACAGGCGCCTCCCAGCGTGGCCAGCAGCAGGAGTGGCGCCAGCCAGGCGCCTGAAAAGGCGGGTCATCTCGAGTCTCATAGAAACCCACACAAGTCTCGTTTTTTATGGGATCTCGGTAAATTCGCGAAGACTGGCACTACTACCAGTGTATGACGTTCTGGCGTGTTTCATGTAACATCACCTCTCGTCTGATTTGTTGCCGATCACTGTCACAAAGATCCTGAGTGCAAGAGATGCATGAATGCAATCTCCTTCATGCAGATCAACTCAAAGTTTAAGTTGCGACGGTCTGTCTATTTCAACGACTGTATGCGACGGTCTGTCTATTTCAAGCCTCAAAGTTAAGTCCTTCCCACTTCCCAATTGCTCAAATGTTCCGCACAGAACATGTATCAACCCAACTTTCAACAGCATTTAAACTCGTAAGTGAAATGCAGCAATAAGAACGACCATTTTCATTTGGTTTTCAAATAGGTTGGGCGTGCGCAAAATCATTTCTTATGACAAATGCGTTGAAGGTGGAGTCATGCCCTCTATATTTTTTAGTCCGTTTCCTTTTTTAAGAGTTTTCCGTCTACGCTGCACCAATTGTCCAAAACGCCGGCCTTATGTGAGATCATAAAATGCAAGACAGCAGTAGGGGTATATTTATCACGCCAGGTTTCTTAAACGGTGTTAAAACCAAGGACAAAATGTATGGCCTAAAATATTTCAGGTTTTGTTTCAGTTACTGGAGCTGAGCAGTAAGCTGTTCATTGCATTCGCGAGGAACCTCCGCTAAATTCAAGATGAGTAGTATTTCGTGACCACATATTCATTTTATACGTGAATGATTTCAGCAGTCCGAGTGATAGAAACGAGCCAGCTCCAACAGACCCAGCTTATGTTGATCTGTACAATAGGAGTTTATGGCTGATGGTGGTTTCGTATTTATGGAAGATCCAGAAATATCTATTTGCCCGTTACTGACACTCGAGCTCCGCTCGATCGGCGTCAACCAGCTCTCACCTGCATTGCGTCTCATGATGTCCGTGCAGTGTTGAGTGGGAGTAGAACAAACACTGTGACGTCAGATTGTAGTTGACGTCCGGTTTGGTTCACTTTAAGCAATGACGAGACGATGAAGCCAGGATCTGTGGGATGCGAGACGTAACGCAGTGAAACTTGGATGGATGGTGCTAACGCACTGAAACTTGGATCAGTAGCGTGGCTTTTCACCTTAAGTCGACGGGCTACTAACACTCTATCTCTCGAATTTTGAGCTAATCTCATCTAAAATGAAAAATGGTGACACTTAAAGCACGGTCCTACTTTCAGATTTTCCGGTATATCTCGTACAGCTTCTAAATTGACAATGTTCATCTTCGGCGCTGTGCATGTTGTAGAAGACTGGTATGGTAAAAGAGCTATATATCACTTTAAATTTTGTAGTTTTAGATTATAGCGCAAATTGGTTTTGTATGTTGGATACAACTATTTCGGGACCTACGTTTAGATCGTGTTTGATCAATTCCACGGTAACGCATCATTTCTCAGTTACATTACCATTATCGTGTATGTCTGTTGAAACACAATTCGGTGCTTTTGGGCTCACGTCACATCAGTGCGGAAAGAACGCGCCTTCCGCGGGACTTTCTGCTTTGCCGCAGAAATAATACGTGAGTGTTATCTAGCTTTTGCAGTACGATGATTTAAAATGTCTGAATGAGTGTCTGAAAATGTTTCGCAGTGTTATTGCACATACGCCCGTGGCATTACACTGTTTGCTTACATTCACATGCTCGGGTATGCAGCTATTCTCAAGTTATTTGATCCCAGTCTTACGTCTGTAATAATTTGCGCCATTGCAGAACTTTCGGCATTATATGGCACACGTAGCTGATGCTCGACAGTTGCACTGAACACATTCCATTGGCTGAAGGCTAGAAATCGTGCTGATATGCACAATGCACGAATACCCTAATGATCAAATTTGTCTGGCCTTGAGCACCACATGACCAATGAGTATACTTGGCACACCTACTGAAGTGTACAATAAGTACACCCCAGTATTTGGAAGCACACGGCGAAATGCTGAGGTGCCAGCATTTGGGTCATGTTCCCATGGTGTATGCATGTGCGGCCTTAAAACAGTGTGCACGAAAGAGTGCGCGAAATAGTCTGCACATATTCGTATGCGTCAAACTTAGAAACCAGAGGGTTTCTCAACAAGAACCTGGCTCAGAACGGCACTAAATGATCTGAATAATGGACATCTTAGTTCAAAATGCAAGACAAAACAACGGACTCGCATTACAATGAACTTATGCCTTTTTTAATACGCGCTGGGGTCGAGGGCTTGAATTAATCCCCCGAATGTTTTTCAGAACGGTTTCCGAACTGGGCGGCGCAGCCGCGCCAAATGTTGCATAGCTATAGACTATTGAATAACGGATCGTTTGACATGATAAGCTTAGGTGTGCCTTGTAATGTTTCTGATCTATGGCAGGTCAAAGTCACTCCATGGTTTTCAGCGGAGGCAATTTCTAGGGAATCGTCCAGACCGGTAAAATAACGGAGTGTTTGACGAAGTCGTACATCTCTGAAATGATTTCTTGGGCACAACGATTATTACATGAGCAAATCGCGTTGACCTAAGGTCAGGTATGAAGGTCAGACCAAGGTCACAATCGATCTGATAAATTACCACAGGGCTTGCTGTATGGGATAGCCTGTGGTGCTCATGTCGAATTTATTGACAGCAGGAACCGCATTATACATTTTCCATTGATTTCTTAGAAGTCAGAAAAGGTCATCACCCTAAGATGATCCGGGTAGAAATTTTGTTTTATGAACAGACTGCCTAGCGTAATCTTTGTCGGTTATTAAAACCCAAAGCTTAAAGCAGTCTTGTATAATTTTGGTCGCCATGACCTTCGAGAGGTCAAACAAGGCCACTGACATCAAATGGGCTATTGACTCTCTGCTTACAAACAGTTTTCTAGGTTCCGGGGGCACTTTGGTGACCGACCTGGAATTTGACCTTGTTTGACCTTATATGACCTGAAGGTCATGACCAAGCAAGCTCAAACTTCGGCCTAAGTGAGTTCATGTACAGGTCAAGACACCCTGCGATTTTGGTGTCTCTAACTTTCTTCATACCTGGGATATCTGGGGCGGGTTCCGACTGACCCTCCAGCCAGCCGAGCGAAGGTATCTAGGCGGCCACCCGGGCGCGTGTAAAAAGGTGCGTGACGCCTTTATTTTTCAATTCTTGTTAAATCAGAGACGAACCATGTGAACATTAGTACCAATTTTCTCTGAAAACTTCTTCGGAATACCACGAAGTTTTTGCTTTCTGCTCACAGAATGTCCATAAAACCATGGGTAGCTTCACTTTCATCGAAAGGGAGTTTTTAAAAGACCACGAAAGTGTGCCCCCGAAGTCAATCGTCTTAATTATGAAAAAGCGTGTAGAGGCATCGATATAACGACAGCCTGATACTATGGTTTTCACTTTGTACACATGGTGTTTACTACAATGGTTCTTTTTGAAGCTGTGGGAAGTGGAGCATCATATGATCTATCATGAGGCACTGCTTTAAACTTCCACCATTGTTCTTCTCGGCAAATAACCCTTGCCGTCCGCTGTATCAATGACGTCATTCAGCAACAGCTGAGAGCGGCTACCAGCATTTTCCGCCGTCGTCATAACGACGCCTTTCGTGACTGTGGGGATGCAGCGTAGCGCTATTACAAAGCGTTGACATTGTTGATTGAACTCGAAAGTATTTAAAACATATTACTTTTTGTGTCACAGAGGGATCGTTCCATATTTGTACGGAATTTTAGGCTCAAGTAGTCATCTTGACAAACATTCGGCGCAGTTCATAGCCCTGCCATTTTTAAGAACTACATAGTTTTAGTTTCTAAGCCACACGCCCGCGAAAATTGAGAGGGCATTTCGGGGAAGTATTTCCAGATCAACTTGGCATTCATGACGTCATTATAACGTCATTCACATCCTGCCATTTTGTAAGCCTTGAGGCGACCAAGGCCAATGAAAATATTATGGTCGAATCGTTCATATCTGACGCTCGTGAGCCCGATTTCCAGATATAACTGTCGTCAATTGGCTCGCAATCAATGTTGTGTGGGATACGATGACTCATTCAAACAGTGAGGCATCAAGGAAAATTTTTACTTAACAGAGAAAATATTTTTTTAGAACAATCTTTTTTACTTAAAGGCTATACCAATAGCTATAAATGACATTATTTCACCATAAATGGTGATCATTTCAGCGTCCTCAAATGTCAACACATTTCCTTTCATAGTGCTGCACTGACACCATTCGCTGTTATGATTATACGTAGCTGGTGCCGAGGTTTCAATAGGGTATATTTTTGAAGTACGTCCCAGCGGTGAGACACTCACTTTAGGTTTTTCATTTCCCAGCCTTAGTTTCGTCATATTTTCTACCCGTGTCCAAATTTCTGCATTATGTAGCGCAAAACGTAGCTATTATCCGAAACTTGCACTCGACGCATTAAATTGGTCGAGGGCCAACTTATATCTTATATATCCGTTGATGTCAGTAATCGTTGTGACGTACGCGAGACACTAATAATTCGGGTGCGCATGTTTTCCTCGATCTTGATCACTACATGGCAATAAGAAAGCCGTATTCGTGCGTTATGGAGCTCTGAGTGGCCACAAAAATTAGGGTTAAGTTCGCGGGCGTCAAGCCAGAAAACAGGAGGGTTTTAAGTCTCAAAAAGGTATAGCTGTGAACGGCGTTGGATGATCTCTATATTCCGTTAACAGGAAATATTGAACGGCCACATTAAGCTGCTTCTTGTTAAACGAATCATCGATAAATATTAAGAAGTGCGAGGCCGACCTCAAAATCCACTGTATCAATTTGCGACAACAGGTAATTTGCATCTGGCGATTTTGCAAAACGAGATCGTGAGACATCTTTATCTACTGTTGGCCAAATAGTTTGCAGGTGACCGGTGACAGTTCGGTCGGAAAAAGCGGGATACGATCTCTGGAATGTTAATCCCCAGCCTAGGAATTACCACTTCATCACATCGCGTCAGCCACATCGGCTTTTCCTTAATTTTTGTCCGCTTTTAAGACCGCTCCCAAACGCGGCATGCTACAAAAACCGACACCAAAACAAGCTGCATTTTTTAGATCGCCTAACAAAGCAAGTATTTAGAAGCGTCTGACGCAACCTTACTCACCCGAAGCGACACTGTTCACCATCCAATAACACGCAAAACTTTGACTGTTAACCCTCGTTGACGCCTCGTGGCATACACTTCGATGCGTCATCCCCGTGACCTGTTGACCCCCGACCCGTCCGTCACTGGCAACGGTGGGCGTACGGTGACAGGCTGTGGTCTGATTCAGGTCATATGCTCAGGCTGGGCTGGCTGGGCTGGGCGGCTGGGCGGCAGCACTTTTACCAAAATAGGTTGCTTTGAGATCGGTACCAGTTTAATGATCTCACTCTTCAATTTCAAGGAATCATTATGGTAATTAGACAACTACAATGCATTATTATTAAGACCGGTTAAGTACTGGTTTAATCACTCTACCAATATGTTGGTAGAATGGCATCCTCGATAGTCTAAGAATGCCACAAAATGTGGCAATTTATACATTTTTATGCCTGGGAGATATCACAAACGTGCACTGGCTATGCACGCAACGTATGTATTTTCCTCCGTTTATTGTTCATCACTCTCGCCGAATATTTGCGTCCAGATACCTACCATCCCGAGGTTTGCGTAATCGTCTTGCCTGAATCGCGTCGTGCAGACCCCAATAAGCAAAAACATTTTTTAAGTTCTTGCACTTTTCTCACATTAAAATTTGTAATGACAAGCTGAGTTTGGTGTGCAGTTCAACATGAAATGCTCTCATGTTCATCCCGCTCTTCCAGTCCGACATTACCCATGCATTTAATCTTACAATAATATTAAAGCAAGCTTGTTGGTGCTGGGCCAGACGGTCCAGTGTTTGAGGACGCAGAATAGGAGAGGGGGTGCTGAGCAGCGGTAAATGTCTCAGCCCGCTCCCCTAGACTGACGCATGTTTACGGCGGGCAGGTCGACAGGGAATCCCACGTGCAGTAATGTCAAAGCCAACCATCCGCAAGCGCCATGTCTGTGGCTGTGCGACATTTATGACCAGCTGGCTGGCCGCATGCGAGTGCATGCTAACCTAGTATTTAGAACTTGACGCAACGGGTCCCACTTTTAATGAGTCTCTCGAAAGCCGCCACGGCAAACGTGAGGGGGCCGCGCGCCAGCCCGCATCCCTCCACTGCGTCTGCGCGCTGCGGACCCGTACGTTGTGCGCATGCGCCGTGACCGCTTTAGAGACGGCGCCGATATCATGCGGGCCGATAGGCAGAAGATATCGTCAACATGTTTGGTGGTTCTGCCCGAATTGGCTACACATCCTTTATACGTCGAGGGTTCGCTCCACTTGCTGGTGTTTGCTAAGGGGCTTCATTTCTCTTCGTCGTTCCCGTTCGCTGCCGTACGGTTCACCCTTTATCCTATGTGCACAGTTTTCACGAGTACTTTGTGTTAGCTACCAAAAGACGGAATTTTCAGAGGCAAGCTCGAACAAGCGGCATACGCGATTTTTACTGCAGGCTGACGAAGTAGAGCATGTTGGGTAGGTCCAGGGTTCGGGCTGACTGAGAGCTGGAAGGTGTGACATACTGGCTATCTGGTTCGTTGATCATTACCTCATATTTTTCCATATCTGTGTCCGGAGTATAAGCGTTACATGATGTACCGTCTCTCTCCGACATTTGGTACCGCAGACACTTCCATCAGCGCCGCTGCCTCTTCTCGTGAGATTGAAGCATTATAAGTGAGTGCTAAGGTGGCAATATTGCACGGCCAGTTTGGCAGCACTTTAACGTCATAAAAATGTTCCAGACCGAACGATGCCTTGATGAGCATGTTTACTGAATACAAAATTGTATTGGCCAGAACAGTCTTTTCACTTAAATGTATAAAATAGTTGTGCCTTCTAAGTGACCTTGTTTCATCATATCTGATAAAATATCTCCTCAATCTCCCCAAATGTGGAACATTCTCACAGGGAATTGGGTCCACCCTGCAGCTTGGCCGGGTGAGTAACCTAATGTCTCTTGAGAGGGCAACTGAATGATAATTGGTATCGGCAAGCTGTCATACGGAAGCGAAAACTCCCCGCTAAGAAACGGACGTTAACACGCGCTCGGATGGGGGTCAGATTGACCCATGGTTTTTCCGGAATTGTCTCTGAACGGCGCCGCGAAGCCGCGCCAAATTTTGCACAACAGTAGACTACTGAATAGTGGATCGTCTGAATTAAGAATTAAGATGTACCTTGTAAGGTCTCTGACCTACAGCAGGTCAAAGTCAGGCCATGGATTCAGCGGCGTCAATTTCTACGGAATCGTTTACTCGATGCAACAACGGAGTGTTAGACGAAGCCATACATCTCTGAGATACTTTTTTGGCAACACAACAGAATGAACAAGTGGTTGTGACCTTAGCGTCAGGCCAGGTTCCTTTTACCTATGGGGTAGTTTCTGGTGTTTATTTCGAATCGATTGATAACAGGAACCGCATTATGCGTCTTCCCTGGACTTCTTAAAGAGCAGAAAAGGTTACTGACCAAAAATGGCCCAGTTCAACATTTTGTTTTTTGGGACCATACTGTCTACCGTGGCCTTTGTTGCTTATTTAAATGCAAAACCCAAAACAGTCTTGTATGGTTTTGGTCAACATCACCTTCAAAAGGTCAGATAAGGTCACCGACCTTCAATGAGCATGTTAACTTTTTCTTTATAACAGGTATCTAGGTTCTGGGGATATTTTGGAGAACAGCCTGGGGTTTGACCCTGCTTGACCTTATTTGAGCCGAAGTTTATGACTAATGAACCTCAAAATTTGACCTAAGTGAGTTCATGTACACACCATTACGCCCTGGGAATTTTGGCCTCTAGTTATCTAGTTCCTGAGATCTCAGGTGGTCAAACTGGCCTCCCACCCGAGCGAAGGGTATCCGACCGGTCACCAGTGCGCGTGTCGATTCCAGGGGACGAGCTAGCGACGGAAGGAACACATTCTTATTGACGCTGCGGTGTAGTTTCCAAATCTGCTGGTGAGTTGAGAAGAACGTGGGCAAAAGTCGCGGAGAAGTCCATATTTTTGGTGGGGGGCAGGTTTAGCCATTTTTCTCTATTCGCCTTCCGCAAGCACAGACTTTGTGAAACAGCGCTTCTGTTACCACGGCCTGAAGGACGTCACTTTATTTACTTTGGGGGGGGGGGGGGGGCCTGGGCCCTCAAGCTGAGCTGACTCCCTCCACCCACAAAGGTCCTCTGAGCTTGCTCTACCCTCCCCGCCCACACCAAGACATGCAGGCAGCCTAAAGAATCCTCGTGCCATGGAAATAATAGGAAAAAAATGTCTGCACTGTTAGTGCTGGTACGTGAGCACATCACCCAGTGTCACATTTGTTTTTTACTGCAAAAGATGCTGTATCCCTTTTCCCGCTAGTGTTATTGGACTTGGTTCTGATAAGGTAACAAATTGGATATGCATGACAACTGATATGAAAAAAGCGAGACCCACCGTTCTTCGTCAGGCCTACCAAAACAGCAGGTGAAGTTTGTTGAGCAAGCGTTCTTGTTTGATCATTATGTTCCTATTCATCATTTTACGCTTGGGAACGTCGCTCCATGACACACACGACGGGCATGGAATGACAAATACGTGCATGGCGGGTAAACAAAAGTACTTCCGGATCAGATTTATCGGCTTTTTTGCTAGACCACAATGCATTCTTGCATTTCGCTCCTGCGCATACTGTTTTATAGGCATCTCAGCGTTGTACAGTAATGGTACCATAACAGGAGTGGACTGATATGATAAAAGCGTTGGCAGGTAGTATTCACCTCCCGCTCAGACACTGCTTAGGTCAAAATTTTACTAACTGTATTACTAATTGTAGCGTAAAAAAGAAACTTACCGGGGAAAAGAACGGTAGGGAATGAACGGTTAAGTACGGCACGGCTAAGAAAACAATCACGTTCAGCTTAGGGCGATTATCTTGGCAGAACCGACCCTTTTTTGAATACCTGTAACCGATTCCCTTTACCCTAAAAAGTCAAACATCACCTCTTTCGTTGTTAATTCCCACTTGGGCACCATATTGGGCATGAATTGAACGGGTATTTTTCGCCGTAATTCCGGACAATACTGTTTCGCGGACAGCTCAAAAGGCTTGGAGCACATACCATTTTTTTTAGTTCGGAGATGTTCTATTATTGGGCCTGATATGTGTCTGGTTAGCCATACATGCTTGGGAATTGCCGCATAGGGAAAAAGTGCACACTGTATTTTCCAAAATGATACAATAGAGCCATGCAAACACTTTCGAAAGTGAAATAATACGCCACAGTGCATCATCTATACCAGGAACTGCACAACCACCGCCGCTCTTGCCTGACTTCTGCCGCCGCTGCAAAACACGGATACGTAGCCGGGCGCACTGCCAACACAGGGGCTGGCCCTGGGGACAACACATGACTTCATCGGGCTGCCCCTGTGGACAACACATAACGTCACCGGTGTCTGGCCATCAAACATGTCTGTCATGTCAGCCACGCTCAGCCCACGGCCCACCCCATAGAAGACCGCTTCAAAAACGCTCGAAGCGTGTTATGTGGAGAGAACTTTCACGATGAAACGCAACGCACCGACACGCTCCAAGGTGAGGGGATGTAGAAGTTATGCTTTATAGTCAGTTTCACAAGGCCAATGCTCGATCAGTAAATATTTAGCGAATGAGACCTGTCATATTTTCAACATATTGCCCCATAATTTAACAGTATTTCTTTATTTTCACAAAACTGAATTTGGGTTGCATCGCAGTTAAGACCTTTTTCCCCAATGATTTATTCCCGATAGAGATATGGCAGTCAACTGGCCTAATCTTGTCGGTCCCTGCCACTTCACCGATATTAAGATAAACGGTAACTGAATACGTAATTTGTCTGTTCTCCTGCAAGTCAGGCTGGGGAGAATATGCTGTCACCCCAAAAACGTACCAAAATGTAGGTATCCCACGGCCTCTGAGCTTGCAGGGGATGTTTTCGCCGTCATTTTAGGGGGTGGCAACTTTTTTCAACGTAATTTGCGTGGGAACCGTGTGCTACACCGATGTCCAGCACCAAGTTGGTAGGGGCCGACATCAGCCTCGCTCACTGCCAGGCTACTATGGGATGCAAAACACCGCAAAAGGTGAAAAACGGATTTGGCATCCATGCAACTCCGAAACGAGAGGAGGTATTGGAAAGGAATCCCCCAGTTTTGAATCAGCTCGTCAAAGGGAGTTGTATGTTGAGGGATACGACAGTATTTGGTGAGATGTGGTTTTGGATGTTGTCTACTTTGCGAGTCTTGGGTGATGTCGCCGTCAACTTTGAGGTGAGAATATGCGTTCCAAAGCCTAATTAACATGGAAACCGTCGTGTTGTCGAAGGGCCCAACCGCGACTCAGCGCGAGGCGCAAAGCAGACGCTACCCCCATTTAAGTAACATCCTTCCCCTCTATTCCGTAGATTGAAGCTACAGAAAATGCGCGTGGCCAAGTAACCTATTACCTTCACAACTGAAATAAGACCGCAAAAACGTCCAAGGTTGTAAGTGTTGAGAAAGGTGCTGCGACCTTTTTCAATCTTGGCGCGTTAAATTTCCCACCACAAGTCAAATGACGCAGAACTACTTCACCCTCAGCATGGTATGACTGCAAAAAACTTTCATGCGAGCTATATGCAGATCTTAATACCCAAGCTCCCTTTTTGGCAGAATGACTGACCTTGCGGAAACGTGCATACTCTTAATGGGACACTTTGTCATTCTTTTTCATATACCTGCATGACCAGGAGGCTGATCACATCCGGCGTGACTGAAAACACGCGGGAGATGACTCTTGAATAGTTCGCCGGGATGTCCCGCGCGGTTCACTGGTCCCCGCCATGCGACCGCAGTGCCGAAAAACACGCGGGTGATGACTTCAATAATTCGCCGGGATGTCCCGCGCGGTTCACAGGTCCCGGCATGTGACCGCAGTCTGTGAGCGTGTGGCTGTATTTTCACGCGCAGAGTCACACCAGGCACACGGGTGCTGGCCCCTGGGCGCGCCTGCGGACGTGTGTGTTAGGCCGCTGCGCTGCAGCTCTGGGGGCACATCGGCGGACAGGCTGTGCAGCAGGCACGTGGCTTCCCGTCCCCAGTGCTGATGTAATGATGCGGAATGCGGACGCAGTTGTGCGACCGTAGAAAATGCCAAACGCTAGTTAAACATGCCACGTGGAATGCGGATACCGACCGACGGTGTCCAGTTTGGCGCTTCCTGAAAAGGGTGAGTTGCGTTCACGAGATTACGTGATATCATAACGGTGCAGGATTCAGCGCAGGCGTTGCAAACGATGCGCAAGGCACACAAATGCCACGCCCGGAACGGAACGGGTGGGGTTTGCCCTCGTCAAGATAGAAGGGTTGCGGGTGGACAGCCACCTGCCAATCACCATGCGTACTGACACACCACCGATATAGGCACATCGACTACAGCTCAATCCGAAGAGATCTCTCAAGTGTCTATGAATTCAAAGGGCAGCAGATATCCTAAACAAACTTAGCTAGTGCTCTGGGTTGCTTATGGTTCGATACTTTTCATCGGCGTCAGTGTTGTCCAGTAATAAAATTAGTAACCTACTCTCATCCATAACCTTGGGGAGGCTGTTAGTTACTATGCTAATAGCTGTGCGATGTGACAGGTTTCGGGGCGGGCACCGTTGGTACTTGCGCGCCCCAAAAATTGTAGATGAGTTGATATGCATGCGAATATATCTTTTGCTATGTAAAATAAAACAAGCTAAAAGGATAACCCTACTGACAGCTTGCCACCGCTACTTCACATCAAACAGGAATTTCGAATGCCCGCAGCGTGTGTGAAATTAGCTTTTCAGTGAAAGTTTGATATTTGTGCAACCGTTTCCCCATCAGTAAAACGCTCCGCATGCCCCCTGGTCATATCTTCAGATGTCAGTGGCGGTTGGAACCATCCAACAGCATTTCAGGCGCGTGGACACAGGATACCGTCGGCCCTACAAAGGCCGCATGTCACGCGCAGAAGGCGGACAACGTGTCACGGGCCAACTTGGTTCTACTTGGTTGCATGCCATGGTTCTACCCCGGCATGCATGACTCGGTTGGGCGGACGAAAGCACCAAGAAGCCATTGCAGCAGTGGCAAATTACCTAGTTTGAGCACCAGCTCAGCCGCCACTCTTGGACAGACAGCCAGCCAACCAGGTCATAACCAGCCAAACAAGGAGGCAACCAACCGTCAGCAACCAGCTCACGGCGTCAGGCTTTTCTACTGAATAAGCTGTCTGATGTATGATTGTGACTCGGTTGATATATTTGAAGTTTTAACAAACGCTCGAGTGGGGGGTCAAAATGACCCCCTCGGAATGTTTTCCCGGAATGATTTGGCAGAACGGCAAGACGTAGCCGTGCCAAAGTTTGCATAGCTGTAGACAATTGAATACCAGATCGTTTTGGTATCCAAAATGTAGTTGCACCGTGTAAAGTCGCTGAACTACGACAGGTCAAATTCAGGCCATGGATTCAGCGAAGGTAGTTTCTAGGGAATCGTTCAATCTTGATGCAACAATGGAGATAAAGTCATAAATCTTCTGGAAAAACGGCTCCCGGCAGCCACACCAATTGAATGAACAAATTTCATTGACATAGGCTGAGGAATCAGGGGTTAGAGTAATCTCACAACCAATTGCTTTGTTACTATAGGGCTTTGCTGTAATGGGTGGTTTCTGGTGCTCATCTCGAATTTACTGGCAGCATGAGCCGCATTATGCGTCTTCTATGGACGTCTTCTATGATCTTCAAGATCATGATAGATCATTGACCTAAAATGACGATGCAGACAAGTTGTTTTTAGGAATATACCGCCTAGCGCAATCCTGAATGCGCTTTCAAATGCAAAACCAAAGGAGCTTTTTTGTAATTTTAGCCACCACGAACCTTTCAAGGTCAAACAAGGTCACAGACCTAAAACGAACACCAGTGACCATTGCTTAGAACAGTTGTCAAGGTTCACGGCGGTTGCATGAGAGGGTTGTGGGATCAATTTTCGACATCAATGTGGAATTGACCGTTGCCCATCAAATATAGGCTCGTGAGGCTTGACGCATGGATATCATCAACGTTCTTCCGCGCTGTTTCTGATTTCATGCGATCCTGATGCGCCAAATTCATTGTGGAATCGGCGGATCTTACTCTTTTGAGTAGCTGTTACTCGGCCAATATTACCTCGGAGTTGGAATCCGTCTACAATGAAGGCCGCAGCCCGACGCCGCACACCATACGTTCGACAGCTCTCGTTGCCTGACGGCCCCGCCTATGTTTTTGTGGTTGGGGATGGCTTCATATCCTGTATGCAAATGTTGTCATCTCTAACCTATCCTGCCTCGTCAATGGTGGAGAAGAAGAATACAGCTAGGTAAGCCACTAACAGCACAACTGGATTCAGCGATAGAAGAAGAACTCAGGCTGCAAGTCTCAGTATGCCCCGAGGTTGCCGGGCTCCTTCAGGTTCAGTCGTGCCGGCTTTTGGCACTCGTACGACGATGGCGGGCTTTTCCGGGTCTCTTCCAACCAACTGAAGAACGCCTACACTGTTCCATGAGGGGAACTTAAAGTGTATGCAGGGAGCTAGGATCGATTTTGAACTAGGGTGAGAGTGAAAAATTGCATCGAAAAAAGACCATGCGGGAGTGAAAATCAATTAAAACAGGACGGAATCTATGAGATCGGTGACTGATGCTTCAGCAACAAAGACATCTATTTCAAGTTGGCATGGACGTAATATCAGGAAACTGACAAAACCATTTCGTTGTTTAACATCTTAGGCCATTAAAGTGAAACAGAGTACATGACGCTGCGCTTAGGGGGGGGGGTGGGGGGTGGGGAAAATGACCCCTCCCGAGGGCTTTTCCCGAATGGTTTCTGAACGGCGCGGCGTAGCCGCGCCAAAAACGGCATAGCTATAGAAAACTGCATAGCGGATCGTTTGACATACAAGTTTTAGATGTACCTGTTAGGTCGCTGACCTGACAGGTCAAAGTCAGCCCACGGTTTCAGCGAAGGCAATTTCTAGGGAATCGTTCAATATGATACAACAACGGAGTGTTTGACGACGACTACATATCTGAGATGCTTTCATAGACACCACAAATATTGAATGAGTAAATTATGTTGACCCAAGGCCAGGTATGATGGTCAGGACCAGTCAAAACCAATCTGATTTATTACTCCAGGGATGGGATAGCATGTATGGGATGTGTTCTGGTGCTCATTTCAAATTTCTTGACAGCAGGCACCACATTATACATCTTCAGTTGACTTCTTAGGGGTCAGAACAGGCCAGTGACCTAAGATGACACCGGTTGAACGTTTTGTTGTAGGAACATACTGCCTAGTGTAACCTTGGTCGCTTATTCAAATGCCAAACACAGATCAGTCTTTTATCATTTTGGTCACCATGACCTTCAAAGGGTCAAACAAGGTCAATGACCTCAAATGGGCTTATGAAATTTTCCTTAGAGACAGTTGCCTGGGTTCTGGGGGCGCCTTGGAGACCAATCTGGAATTTGACCTTGTTTGACCTTATTCAACTTGAAGGTCATGACCTAGGAAACCGAAACCTTAAGCTAAGTGATATCACCTATAGGTCAAGACACCCTGTAAGTTTGGTGTCTCTAGCTTTCTTAGTTCCCGAGATCTCAGAGGGCGGGGGGGGGGGTCAAATTGATCCCCCCCACCTGAGCGAAGAGTATCTAGCTGGCCAACCGGGCGCGTGTTAAAGCATAATAATTTCATGACAATATTATGAACATAACAAATTATTGACACCAATAATTTAATGCAGCACTTTTCAATTCCCTTCCACAGCAATTTTAGAACAAAACAAAACAAAGGTTTTCAATAACAAAATAACAACGGAAAATTCAACAAGCATAAAACACCCAAACAAAAAAACTTTGGACTCCTACACACCAGCCCATCACCAAGTCAAGCGCAATAGACATACTTCTAGCTTCTGTTAAGATGGAGTCAGGGAAAAACATTTTAGCACTGTTTCTTACAAAATACCAATGCTTATTTCCATGAAAGTAGCCGATGCCTAACCTAGAAAGGCCTTACATCATCTCATCCTGTATAACCTGTTTGCATCACAGCAGCAGCTGTAAGGTACTGATTCTTGCACAATTCCTATTGCCACTTACCATGCACTTGACCATCTCAACCTAACTTGGAGTAGCCCATGTGATGAACATCATATCAACTCACCTATCTGTTGACAGCAGCACTTGTGATAAAAACCTGATATTTAAAGCTAGTTTTTGGCTGGTTCCCACTTGCATTTTTATTCAGTTCATTTGTGTATGCTTGTTGACATCAGACAAAGTTGACAACACACAAATCAAAACACTTCAAATCACTTTGAACAATTTATTTTGAGTGTCATGGTTAACATATGTCAAGGGCAATAATGGGTATGCTCCACGGAACAATCTCTCTTTTCCAAAAATAACACAACTTTTAGATGACCATACCAGTATTGCTGCTTGCCTTTTCAGCTACAGCAAATGCATCCATTTGGGCTTGTTTATTCATATTTAACGACAAAGTTTGAGATGTTGGCTTCACATTTTAAATGGGGTGGTCTGACTATTTGTTACATACCAATATTTAACTCATACTATATTTGCCATGCAGCTTAGAGTATCCCTGTGTTGAAAATATAGCGCATATATACAGTACAGTCATTTGCCGGTCAGCAAACCATGACAACTATAGAAAACATGCGGTTAAAGCAGCCATAAGGGACCACTTTAAGAAATTTGGAGCAAACAACCAAGAATATGGAACAAAAAAGCCCATTGCATGCCTTGTAGCACCATAATTTGTCTTGTGGCAAAACTCGATGCATTAAAACAACAACAAAAAAATGGCTAACTGTGATTACCAATCATGTGCTGAAAGTAGGTAAGGTAAGCAATTACTTGGTCCACAGGATACTTACTGGCTTCTTCCTGCTCCCCCCAAAAACAAAAATTCAGTACCTTTTGCATGGCCTGCCGGCAGACAGTCATCCGACTCACTCCCCAAATATAAATATCAATCATGCCCATTAACCTTCGCGATTAAAATGCGAAACAAGCAAGAGGTGTGCATGATGAACATCTCCACAGGACAGAATTTCGCTATCAAACATTTCTGTATCAGCTGCGTCAGGTCCGTCCCAAGGCTGTGTATGGCAACATTTATTCTAATGCTAATGCCTTGCCAGGTAGCCGGTGAGTCAGACACTCGAAAGGCTTGGATTGATCATTATTAAGCACCGCCATAAGCCAAGAAAACGGTTAACTGAATGTTTAAGAGGGAAAAAATGGCGGTAAAAATAAGTTCCGTGCTTCAAATTGACTCCTTGTTTTCCTTTAAATTGTTCACGCTTGGGTGCATATCAAACATGTTTGGGCGGCTGGCGAATTAATCCAACTTATGTATAAAACACTTACCAGTTTGCAGTTGGAGACTCTTGCAGAGAAATTGGTCAACATTTTAAGCAGCACTTGGTACCTCTAAAGACAATCAAAAAGGAAGGAAGATTAAAATGGCATGACACTGGTATGATGCCAAGAAAAACAGAAGTGGTTAAATAAATAAAGACGGGTACTTTTCTCGCATAATTTTGTAATCAGCTGATTTGACTTAACATCTATTGATCTAAGTGCTCAAATGGTGACATTCATCTTCTAAATTTAATTTATAAGACTTTTCTTGAACTTTTCACTCATGCATTTTAGAAGTGATGCAATTTAGTGGCCAAGTCTCCTCGGGAAAAAGAAATACGTGGAGTAAAATTCTCTACCAGGCCTTGCTGGTGTTTGCACCGGGCTCTGCTTTCGTGATGTGGTGGTGAGACCAAAAAATAGAAGATGCGTGAAAACCTTGCCTTTGGCGCACAGCTGCAGATTGTGATGCATTTTGTAAACAAACCAAACTTAATGCGTGGAAGCGGCTGGGGTCGCTGAGGCTCTTGGGCCTGGAGGTACCTGCGCCCTTGCTCTGTGCATACATAGACATGATCCAGATGTAGGTGAGGCAGGACAGCCATTGGTGTCCAGGTTCTGCGGAGCCTCGTTTATGCTTGGTGGTTTCAAATGAGCTCGGTTTTGGATGACATCTGAAGATCCCAGAAAGGGAAATAGGGGTTCGGCATGTGCGATTAGACAATGTCAGACAGGAGTGAAAAATTCGCGTAAAATATGCGGAAAAGGAGTGAAAAATTCCTCCTCATACGGTGTTGCTTTACATCCAAAGTCTGCAATTCTAGGACACTGACGTATGTTCTATATCTCTAGGGGGTTTGAACTGAAATAGCCATCTTGAAGATCATTCGGTGCAGATCACAGCACTGTCCTTAAGACCTAAAGCCTTCCCAGTTTCCAGACTTGTGTTCGACACATCTTTTTTGGCCAGCTTAGGACCAACTCACAGTTTCTGAGATCTGATGCAGTTTATAACTCAAAAGCGTTCTTTTTTACCTCAGTTCGGACTCATTGCATGGACTGAATATTTTTACTCATGACTCACGCGGCTTGCATTATCAAAGATCCCATTCAGTTCTGATTTGTTGCTTTTGTTTATGACTCAGGAATCATATGACTGATGCACATATATGCATATATATATACATATATACATATATATATATATATATATATATATATATATATATATATATATATATATATTCACGCATTGATTTATGTCATGTCATGGAAAAAGGTACGAATAGCCTAGAACCAAGCTTGAAGTTTGAACCTAGAAAATGCAGTGCAGCAACAATATCTCTCCTGTAACCTGTTACCAGGCAGCTCTCTCAGGTCTCAAGTCTAGGCTAGCACATTCGGTCTGACACTGATGACCCGGACCCATTAGTAATACAGCATAGAGCGTGGACTAGACGGCTATTTACATGACAGTTGGCAGCCTGCGCCTGCCAATCACTAGTCAAGTGCACTCACACGTATGCAACCACCTATTGACTGGCCAGTACTAGTCATGTTGTCGGTGATGGCATGTCAGCAATTTGTGCGTCATTGTGCATCGCTCATCTTGGTACCAGCGTCATTGTGCAGCACTCGGCATGGTACGAGCGTCATTGCGTAGTACTCGTCACGGTGCCAGCGTCATTGTGCAGCACTCGTCACGGTACCAGCGTCATTGTGCAGCACTCGTCACGGTACCAGCGTCATTGTGCAGCACTCGTCACGGTACCAGCGTCATTGTGCAGCACTCGTCACGGTACCAGCGTCATTGTGCAGCACTCGTCACGCTACCAGCGTCATTGTGCACCACTTGTCATGGTGCGAGCGTCATTGTGTAGCACTTGTCATGGTACCAGCGTCATTGTGCAGCACTCGTCACGGTACTCATTGTGCAGCACTCGTCACGGTACCAGCGTCATTGTGCACCACTCGTCATGGTACCAGCGTCATTGTGCAGCACTCGTCATGGTACGAGCGTCATCGTGCAGCACTCGTCATGATACCAGCGTGAGAAGAATCGATCACACTCCCGGGGACACTGATGTATGCTCCGGTCTCGGTATTCGTGTATTGATGTACCTGTTTTAGATGGAACACCATCACATCACATCAGCGGCAGTCTAAGCCCTAATCAGTGCCGTGCTGGACTGCGATCAGAGATGCTTGAAGTGCGTTGAATAACCTTGGTATGAGATGCTCTTACGTCTTCAACTCTGAAGAGCCTTGGCCAGCCAGTTCAGCATAACCCCACTGCTGCGTTTATCACGCCCTTGCGAGACGTTAGCCGACACGAGTGAGAACGGAATGACGAAGCAGCAACAGATCAGCGACTGCATTCCTCCACTGGTTGACTTTATATATCCCCTGAACCCCTGAACAAAATGCACCGCCTCGTGTCATTGCTCAGACTAAAAGCTGGCCAATATCGCTGACAGACCGGTGCTGACTCAGACTAGAAGCTGGCCAATATCGCTGATAAACAGGTGCTGCAGCAGCAGAAGAGTAAAGTCGGGATCCATACATGATCTAACTATACTATGCTTTATCCTCCTAGGTTGGCCTTGTCTTTCCCGAATGCTTTCTTTGTTATTTATTACTTCCTTCCTCATTTCATGTTCTTTATTATGTTATTACATTTATTTTAAATAATCTTTTATTTATTTAGCTTAAATGCTTTGCACAGCTTTCATAGGCACTGCGCTGAAATCACCAGCTCGAATCACGATATTTATCACCGGTAGATCGTATTCAGTGTGGCAGTGAAAAATATCACGTATGTTGTCAACATTGGCGAGCGGTCTGACACAGAGATGTCAACATAACGCCGACATGTCCGCTCGCCAGGGCGGCGCAGAGCGGGGCGGTCCACTGCCCTGACGGCGTTCGTCATGCTCGCCATCGGGACCGACAACAGCAGCAGTGTGGATAGAGGCTTCACCTGCCTGGAACAGGGCATCAGTCTGACCAGCAAGACACTGTACGCCGAGGTATGGCCTAGTCAGCCTGAGGATGCAATCAAATTTGTTGCATGCGTACTGCTTATCTTGATATAGATTGCATGTAGGCGCACGCTCTTGATTAGCGACACCTATATCTTCCATCAGGTGTATTGTTACAAACAGCAACGGTTTGTGGGCGACGGCCTGTGAAGTTCTTGGTTGTAAAAGGTATTGTAACAGTAATTTCTCTTTACGCTAGTTCTTTCCCGAGAAACAGCCAAGGTGTTCAGCAAGCCACTGCAGTTAATAATGTATTTACCAGGCAGCGGGGACGCATATCAGCACATTCATGAGTCTGGCACACAGGATATCTTAAAGCACATCCGCTTGCAAAGGATCTGTATTCATGGAGTTGATATCGGGGTACTGTCTGCAAAACAGATCGGGACTTTGCCGCTTCTTTGTAAGCGGCAAAGCCCCTTTTCTTTTTCTTCTTAATGGGTGTATGTCGGCCAATCATCACCAAGGCGTCAAGTGATAACATTCATAACTGTGTGCCGGAGTTCTGAATGATTGTCGAGAAGATTGTTTTGCGTTTTGATAAATGCCTGATGTTCGTTGTTAATGTGAATGCCTTTCATCAGTTTCAACACTCCAGATGAATACAGAGCTCAAGTTCACACCAAACTCATTTAGAATGTCTTAGATATATGATATTTCAGATCAAAGCGTATTGAACTTCCGGTTTGAAATTGTTTGGAGCTTTGTGATTTCAGCACGTTCCATGGAGAACAGCAACAAATCATGCACTCATGTGTTGTAGTGAACGTAACTGTACCCTGACAGTTATGAATATTTGGTTGGACGTCGATTCTACGATCCATATATCCAAGTTGCATCACAACGACGGAAGACAACAGACATGATGTCGTCTACATGACCGTCACCTAACATGATGTAGAAATACAAGATGTTCACAGAAAGAAGAATTTAAATGTTAACAAAGTCTGCGACCAGTTGTAGAGCTGGCTTTAAATACAAGCGTATTCTCTTCGTGTATATTGGAACAAATATGTGCTTCCTGCCAATCATGCCATTTGCTGTCATGACAGGCATGCACTGACCTTGCAATCGTGAATTTGCTTTGCCTTCACGTGTTTACTCAGCAATCGCGCATTCGTGCGAATGCGTTTGTGTTACTGCTGACCTTGAAATATAAGTTGTGATGTGGCACTGTGTTTTTAATGCAAATATTGCAAACTATTCCTAAATGTTCCTTTTATGCTTGTTTGTGCACTAGACTAATGCTAAAACGGACACTGGTGCATCTAAGCAGGATTTGCAGCCAACTTTTTCAGATTTGTGTGTGATGTTCTCAGTATATACTTCCGATTTGTTGTTTAACTGAAATATCAAAGTTGAAATCCTGGATAACGAAAAGTTGAAAGCAAAGTTTGTCGTAAAAATGTAATGCACCGCGTCTTCATATTCCCAACAAACTTTTACAGAGCAACTGCCACTGTTAAAAAAAAAACCGCTGTTGATCTAAAACATATCGTACCCAGGCAGGATCTAGCAGTCCCCAGACATCCATAACTGTCTGTTGATGCCGTGACAATGACTTGTGAAATGCATGCTCAGGGAATGGAATAAACTCGGTAACGTGGCTCGCAGTGAAATGAACGTGTCAGATTTGTCCCGGAAGCCATATGTTCATTGTGTGTCACAATTAACATGCCATGTGACAGTGACAAAACCTTCCGCCGCCCTCACGGCTGCTGACCATGTTCATGTCAGCACCTCTCTGTTTTCCCTTGCCTGTTGACCAAGGAAGTTAAACCCAGTAGGATAACCCATAATAGGATGCTTGTTTAACGCCTATATGTTAACGTCACCACTACACTAGGCCACATATTGCGCTGGTTTGGTATTCTTCGCCCAATGTTATTACATGGTGTGGTGCTTGTACCTGTCAGGATTGTCCTGCAACAGTGGCATGCCACAAGTTCTCGTGTGGCCCTCGAATTTTACAACGACTCTGAGTTACTTTTGATGTGGATTTTGCAGTGGGGTGAATTGGCAGATTTCAGTCGCTAGGATGACTCACTTGCTGTCCAATTAAATGTAAATTTGTAGACTGCAACATGCCCTCGCATTTGCAGCCCAGTGTGGAAGCGATGTGTATATGGAAACTAGTGTTTTGTGGTACAGCTTTCTGTTTTTTTGTTCTGAAAGACGCCACCAGGAAATCCATTCGTTTAGTTGTAACAGGGACACTTTGCTCAGCTCCACGGCTAAGCCAGAGGATGCAGAACGATTGAGTTGCATTCAGCTTATGATCCTAAAACCTATATTGAAAAAGACTGCTCGTCTATTCAGGCACTCAAGCTACGAGGTCAACATTCGTTAATCCGGTTTTGACACCCACTCAAACACTTAATACCAACAGATGGCTCAAAACGCCTTATAAAACTGTGAAAAATTGGAGGCAGCCTAAGCCCAATACGGGCATACACCAGGCTTCCGACACATAAGAGCAAAAGATGTGCTGCTGGAAGTCACACCAGATCAAAAGAGGGGCAGCTGGAAGACACATAAGGGCAGACGACGGGCAGCTGGGAGCTGACTCTTAGTACAGTTTGTTCGCTCGTTGACGGTTTATGGACGCTTCAGTGTGCTTCGACCATGAGGCAGGTTTACAGGCATGTCAAAAGAGCATGTGGATAAATGCACGCCAAGGACCATTCGGTGGCAGGTGAAGTCACATGTCGTCAGCTGTCACACGTCACCAGCTGATCCGACACCCAGTGGCGTAAAGAGTTCGTTAAAGCTAAATCAAAGAAAATATTCACCGTCACAGCGGTGTTTCTGGGAGCCTTGGCCCACTGTAACACCGAACACGACGCCAAACATAAAGTGCACTATTCGTTAGCATTGAGCACGACGCGTGAAGTTGACATCGCTTCATTAAACTATGCTTCCCCACCGGACCAAGGTTTCAAAAGAGAGTTTTCACCGTCGCTGGTAACAGAGCAACATAAATGTACATCAAACTGGCCTGGCGTCAGGTCGGCACATGATATGTAGCTGTCAAACAGCTCAGGCGCCCAGTGATCGGACCTGACCGCGGCCTGTACAGCTGCCTTCTCATGGCTCAATGCAAACACCTTTAGTGGGTCCAACTGTAAAGTCGCTGCTGGTGATGCCGGTCGGCATGGCTGCCACCGATCGTTCGCACCCACGCTCATTCCAGGCCTGTTCTGTTGTGTGGGATCCATTCTGTTCTGAGTTAATATCCCTGCTACACTTCCACATATATTCAACAAAGCTCCTACTGATATCGGAGTTAATACAGCGCGCCCGCCGCTTGCACGGCCGTCTGATGCTTCGCAGCCGTCACGGCTGGTGACACTCCGGGTCGAAATCGCCCAAGCAGACCACCACAGCTTCGCAGTCATCACGCTGGTGGCAGACCGGGTCGAAATCGCCCCAGCTGACCACCGCAGCTTCGCAGCCATCACGGCTGGTGGCAGTCGGGGTGGAAATCGCCCCAGCAGACGATCACAGCTGGTGGCACTCCGGATCGAAATCACCCCAGCAGACCGCCACAGCTTCGTAGCCATCATGGCTGGTGGCAGGCCGGATCGAAATCAGCGAACCACCGTTGGTTCCTCCGGACGGAGCCGCCGCACCTGACCACGGCCGGCACACGTCAGACCGCGCTGGTGACGTCACAGCGCACGTCACGCCCGTCAGGAGCAGAGTCGCCTCGGCGGTCGCCCCGGGGCACGCTCGGAAACAGAAGACTCAGCTGTTTGGCGAGGGTGGTGAAGACAGTGTGGCAAATGCAGCAGCAACCACATCGAGTGTCGTTCACATTGTTCCGTTCGCAACCCGCTGAATCATTGATTCGTTGGTGCTCGTTACCGCCATTTCGCTGCGTGAGCGTCCCTCAGAATCATTTCCTTGTCCAGCTCAACGCTAATGCCAGCTGGAGTACGGGAAGGCTCCAACAGACGTATGCGTCCGGTTCACGTGTTGCGTTGCTTATTGTGCGCGACGGCAGAATGTCACTGGCGTATGTACTCGTGCTACACGGTCTGATTCTACATTAGGAAATTCAGAAGAGCTATTTGCCAGGCAGAACAGCCCGGTCGTAAAAGTCGGGGTAGCGGCAAGTCAACTGCTGTGTTCATGCGCCAGTGCGGTCCATCACGCGCCCTGAGCCCAACATGAGGAGAAGGGAAGTCGGTCGCGTTTACAGTGGTGTAGCCAGAAGGCCGCATTCCTGGTGTCCTGCGACCCTGCAAAAGCTAGGAAGGGCAACGATGACAAATTGGTATTTCTTGCATCAAATTTTCAGTTGGCACGCACCTTTGGATTCTCTATCCTTCTGTTCAAACCCGTCGTGTGCCACTGTATTCAATGCCGTCATTTCCTTACCGAATGATTTGTCGTCAGGCATATCAGTCGGGCATCGTTTTCGCGATGTGACATCTCAGATGAGGTCGATGCAGCGTTTCAGACGAGATGAATTTGGCGTTTCAGACAAGATCGATGTAACGTTCCAGAAGAGATTGATGGAGCGTCTCAAACGAGATCGATGTAACTTCTCAGACAATATCGATGTAGCGTCTCAGACGAGGTCAATGTAGAGTCTCAGCCGAAATCTATGTGCCGTCTCGGACGAGATCTATGAAGAAACTATCACCTACCGCAGGCCTAGTATGGATTGTTTGCCGTGAAAGAATGTTTGCCAGCGGACGAAGATTTTTCACTCAAAGATGAAGAACCCCTGGTGTCCTTGTTTCGAGACATTTTTCGAATCCCCGGTGTCCCGGGCTCTGCACGGATTGAGTAAATTAAAACATAGCTGCGTTTAAATCACAGGTGTTGATTTGTATTCTTTTATGACAGTTCTGACCCCCTCACCCTAATGTTAAGCTGGCTTGAATATAATAAGAATGTAAGAAAAAGCTGGCAATCACACACAACCATCATATTTGCTCGTTCCTCGTAATGGCGTTATCATGGAGGATACAATGGATTGACTTGACCCAGCAATTCAAAACTATTTCCTGATATGGGAGATGACACAACACGTCGTTAAAGCATTTTGTAGTGCGACTTTTATTCTTCCACCTTAAGCTTAGGTGCTTTTTTCCCCGCAACATGAACTTTAAACTGACGCCACTGATTCAGCGGTTTCATGGAAGCCCTTTTGTGCCAAGCGACATTTTATTTACTACCGTGGAGGTTTACAAATCTAACATTGCTTCACGTAACGTTGGTACGCGAATTTCTCTGCTGCACGGTTTGATGAGAAGACAACACCGGGTAACGGAGTGATTTCATCGGTGCAGCGACGTTAATTCATACCACAGTTCCAGTTCAGCGACAAAGAGATAAACAGCCCTAAAACGTAAATTTTGCTGTCGAGGAACTTTCACCTGTCTCTGCGCTAGGCATACTTGATTGCTAGCATTCCGTACTCGCAATCCCGTTACTGTAATGCATGTTCAACGACTCAATTTTTTGTTTTGGTGAAGAAGATGATGCGCTGCGTAGAATGTGGTGGGCTGTAGGATGGTCTAGGATGTGACCACCTTTGAGAGGGTGGTGATGCGCTGGATGGGGGTGCTGGTTTAATTTGAGGTGTGGCTGTTTGTGGGAGGGTGTCAAAGAGACATGAACAAGTGCCAGCGATAATGTTTCTCCGAGTTGACCTTTAAACGGTTTGTTTATCCACATGAAACCAGGCATCATCGTTCTGGAAATCAACAACTGGGCTTGCCAGGTCGCATAAGATGGAGAACGCCCAGACCTTTATGGGGGCCCTGTTATGGAGTACCAGCAACTGCAGAGGCCATGTTAACGCCCGGTGACGTGGCACAACTTAGGCCTGAACTCGGACGTAACGTGGGAGCCGAAGGTGCTAACCAATCGACCATGACGCTCCCCCCTTCGCTGTTAGTTGCTGGGTGGAAAGGACATTGGAAAGGTCATCCTATCTGCTGCTGGTCGACGCTTCCGAACGCAACGGAGACAACTTGTTCGTAAGAAGAAAAACAATCGGGCACTCTAATTCACCGGAACTCCAGATAGGAGCTCAGCCAAGTAAAGGTCGTCTAGCTAGCACAAATCCCTACAACTCACATCAGCACAAGCAGCTTGGAGGCTCCGGGGTCTTTCGGCGCTAATTCCTATCATTTATCTTCAGTCGTCAAAGAAATTCTGTCTCCAGGTTCCCGCACCCCGACTGGTCCCCAGGGGACCCGCCCGCACTTGCAAGCTCAGGGCCCCGGGAGCTGGCGGTCGGAAGCGGTGCAGACGATATGTCCCGTGGGGGGGGGGGGGGGGGCACCGGTCCTAGCTGCAGGGTTGTCAGTGATTGCAGGGTCCCCATAGCAACAGCTTCGCTCGTCGCCACCAGAGCGCGTTCCACGCATCCCAGACGTGGTCTCGGGGCCGCGGCCGGGCGACGGTGGCGCCTCCACCTCCGCTGCGGCCACCGCTCCGGTCGGCTTCGGAACGTGGCCGGCTTGGTCAGTCGTCGGTCGGGCGGCTTCCCGAGGATCGTGATGAAGGCGTGGGCGGTGCTGCTGTTGACATGCGTGGCGGCGGCTGGTGCATTGAGGACAGCTAAACAGTAAGCCGATGTTGCGCAGACTGGTACTGCTGAATGTACATGCGCCCATTGCTGAGTGTTCCACATTTGCATGGGGTTTGGAACTGAAATGGCCGTCTTAAAGATCATTCGGTGCAGTTCAGAACCATGCCCTTCTTAAGACCTAAACCCCCCTCGTTTTTTGTGCAAGGTACTATGACGCAATCAAACTATGACACATTCCGGAACATATTTGGTTGCCATGGAAATTGTGTTATCTAGAGCGGTCTTTTCGACTTGAACGTATCCCAAAAGCTGTAAGTGAGCTTATTTCATGATCTGATGCTTACTTCGATCGGCAAAAAATACAGTTCCTTGAAGAGCCTGTCAGCGCCCACGTTCCGCCGCCTATGATCCGACTGCAGCTTTCTGTTCAACAGAGATGCGGGCAGGATCTCTGCTCCACAAAGAGGTGGGCAGGATTTCTGTTCCATAGAGAGGCGGGTAAGATCCCTGCTCCATCGCCTATGATCCGACTTCGGCTGTCTACGCCACTGTCCGTTTTATACTTCAATCATGGTTCCGTAGGCGTCCGGTACCTCAAACGCCTACGCAACGCGCTGTTTCGCGGTATGCGCCGTACCTATATTGCTATGGATACGCCAGATTCAGCGCCGTATGCCACTTACCATCCTGTTTGGGACTCTACCTAAGAAGACGTCGCTCTACTCAGTCCCTCTACCGGACAGTGCACAACCTATGATTCCACCCAGCCCCTGACTGCTCCCATCACCCAACCAACCCGTGACTCTACCCAGCTTATGACTGCACCGAAGTCGTACTTACACATGACTCTACCTCCAAAGTCTCCTAGATCATTCTGCGCTGATTTCGTTTGTGGACTTTGCCTGTCAAATCACACTGAGATGGGCTGTTTCCTGCCACGGCGGCCGTGCGAAGCGAGACAAAAAAAATGGAGTTTCGAAAAACAAATCCTGCTGTCCATCGCGATGCTCTGCTTTGAACTGGTGTCAGCCAGGTCAGGTCTTCACCGCGATGCAACCTCCCCAGACAGGCCGCTGGGCCGTGAAGTGGGCTGCTAAGGATCTCGTGATTGGGAGATTCTTGCTAAGAACGCTCCGCTCGGAAAACTTGAATTCAGATACGCCCGGACCACCACTTCTGAATAATCATTTATGGGCGTTTCTCGGGCTCAGATGAGAAACGAAAGTCGAGCTGCGACTCTCCCATCGATTAAAGCCCAATACGCCAAGCACCAGGCGCGCTCAGAGCGTACCGGTTCATCAGGACGCGCAAACAGCAGACAGGCCCATAGGCACCCCTCAATTTCAGATTAACGCGCTTAAGGCATCGCCACAGGGCTGATGATTGTTGGTGGTCGCAGGCTGTTGATGCTTGCGCAGGAAGTTTGAGCGTGGTGAACTGCTCTGACAATGTCCCGGTCTTTGCCTGCGTCCCTGCCCTGCCCATAACCCTGTACCTGCCCCTGTCCCTGTCCCTGTCCCTGCGCCCGCCCTCTGCCCCTGTGCCTGCCGCAGCCATTGTCTCTGTTCCTATACCTGTCCCTGCTTCCGTATCTGTATCTGTATCTGTATCCGTATTTGCCTCGGTGTCCGTATTTATATCCATCTCTGTATATGTTTCTATATCTGTATCTCTCCCTGTATCTGTCTCTGCATCTATCGCTGTGCCTGTCTCCATATCTGTATGTAGCTATGCGTCTGCCCCTTCCTCTGTTAATTCGGTCATGTCTGTTACAACCGAGGCATCAAATCCAATCGTAGCTTGGAGTACCGCGTGCCTGATGCGGTCTTGGTTTCGATGCGTTGTACCACAAACTGCCACGGACCACGTATGACAATGCGCAATGGTCTTGATGCGCCATAGTGAAAAGCCAAGATTGTTGTGAATTTTCGACGGTATCATTTTGCCTTTCATCATCTGTGGAATGCGTGGGATCATGAAGCGTTCGGGAGGGCCCGAGCAGGCTGTTTAGACTCATGCCAGCACCAGTCTGAGCAACACATCTTCAGCGGTCATGTTGCGTACTTGGATCGCATTGATTACTCTTCCAAATGTAATCAATGCGGTCCGGTCGCCTGTGCTCTGGTCTAGATGGCAACGACCCCGGAGCAGCCCGCCGTGCCGAAAATGGCAGCTTTTATGTAATGAAATGTGGGCAGATATACCTGAATAAAGTGTGCCTCAAGCGTGTAAATATTGACGGACAAATCCGCCTGGAGACTAAACAGGGAGCGGCGCGAACGCTGCAAGCTGACGACGGCGCGTCGGATGGGCAGAGATGACCGTGACCAGGGTTGTAAAAAGGAAGCAAACTTGAACGAAAGCAACAAAGTCCGCGAGTTGCAATCATTTCAATGATCTGGCTGATGTAATTTTCCATTCCTCTCATTAGATCTATCGGAAAAATTGCCTGGCTAGATGCCGTTTGTGTTGACGCGTCGATTTTTGCCAGATGTTCCGTTCGTCCTAAGCTTCAGCCGGCCCAGTTGTGGTAGAGGACCTTCCAGGCGTCCTGTGCGTCTCATCGGTAACGTCATCCCCTTCCACAGCGGCTTCGTCTTAACGTCGTCCAAGGTGCTGCGGGCGGGCACCAGTCACCGTATCTGCATCACGCTCTTCAACGCGCCCGGGCCGAGGCGAAACGTGCACCTCACCGCCTGGGCGATGCCGGGGGCCTCCCCTGGTCGACGCTGGTGGAGAGAATACCGGACACTGTGGGCGGTGAGCTTTCAAGGCGTACCTACTTCGGGTACACGGTGGGGATCACTTAAGAGGACCTTAGAGCTATCCCATTCGCGACATGCGTAAAACGGTGCTTCGTCATCAAAATCGCTTAGGAGCGCTTTAATTGCTCTCCTG
>NW_023596136.1:38958116-39049954 GCF_011947565.3 Pollicipes pollicipes
CATGATGCGTGGCACCATGCCGAACTGGCGCAGCGTGGTGGCTAGGTTGGCGTCCAGGAACGAGGCCCTGCGACCGGCGACAGCTGGTCACTTGTCAGTTGTCAGTTCTCGGTTGTCACTCACCAGTTGTCACAGATGCATGACACGGGCGCAGTGCGCTCCCGTCCCATCAGTTTCCGCAAGGAGCGCTACCTACAGGGGCTGTCAACGAACAGGAGTAACGACGCGTATCTGTTCATGCACCTGGCACACCATGAAAAAGGACACACACTATCAGCATTCTCAGCCTGGTGTGTCCAACCAGGAATGTTAGCAGGATTTCGTGAAGGGGACATATTTGGAGATGCCCTAAAGCCGGGGGGGGGGGGGGGCTTGACATCCCTACGTCGCACGCAGATTTGCTTTCTTCATCTTGTTTGGCCCCTTTTTCACAGGGACAAGTAAACATTTGCCGGACCATGAACTCCAGTTGCCCGAGAAAACCTCGTAGAGGTGTTACAATATTATTCAATCTCGTGTCTTCGAGATGGAATCCATCAGTTATCAATTTGGGCACTCTTCGAGTGCCTGGAGGGACATGCAGCCCCAACTACTCAAGAGGTACGGTCCCTTTGCCCCCTCCCCCCTCCCATTTGGCTGCGTCTTCACACCAACGTCTGTTAAAAGGGTCTTCGTCTGCTAGTTGTTTATTGGAAGATCCTGGTTCTTTTGACCGCTTTGTTACGTCAGCTTTTCTAACATTCTCCATTCCCATACCGGTGAACCTCCAAAAATGAAAATGAATCAATGTACGGACGAATGAATGAATGGATGAATGAATGACAGCGCAAAGCTCACGGCGGTCATAGCAGCCACACGCAGTGCTCCAGCGGTCCCAGCCGGCTCTCACCCCGTCAGCGGCGACTGCTGACTGGCGCGCTCCAGGGGTCCTCCCGACCCTCCCCTGGCCCGTGCGCCACGCAAACACGTCCCGAAGACCGCGCATAACGCGACCTGGATACACCGCCGGGTAAAACACCCATTCCCCCGGCGGACGGGTCACGACCCGGACCGGAGATGAACGGATTGCCGTCCGTCCCGTTTGTCGGGCGGGCGCCCCGACAGGGGTCAGCGGACCGCTTCCGGGACGGGGGCGGCCGCGGCCCGCCGCAGGACCGGGGCCGGTGCTGTGGAGCGCCGCCGGTAGTGCCGCCAGACGCCGTGATAGCACGGGGTTCAGATCGGAGCGAGGGGTTGATGACCAGCCTGGCATGGAGGGAGCGTGGTAGGTATGCTGGCTTGGAGACGCGCGGAGTCGATGTGGCTTTCAAACGCGGTGGTAATTGTGCCAGCCCAAGGGGTTAGTTGGAGGCAGGCAAGTGCAGAACTTGGGAACTTGGTCAGGTTTGGGCGTAAGGCAGACCGCAGGTCATTGTAAATACTCGAAAGCGCCTCTAACGTTGAAAGTCGGTCACGCCTGTCACTGCCAGCAACAATCGGGTATGTAGCGGGTTAAGACATTTTGAAGCGAACTGACAACATGTGTCGCCACGTGTGGACGCAGGGTCGCTAAGAGGTCGTCAGCCATTACGCCGTGCCATCCATGAATGTTGGAGAAATAAGTGACGGGTCAGATCGATTCGGAGTCCGCAGAATCTATTCCGACTCGAATTGACTCTGGTGGGATCGATTCCGACGCAGGCTAACAATGCGTGACAAGTTGCTTCGTGGACCGCAAACGATAGGCAACGCATAATTTTCGTCTACTCTGATTTCATTCCAAGATGCGACTTTATACTACAGCGGCTTTCTTTCGAATCAATGACGTTACTACGGGTCCAGGATCTAGATTAGGCAATGACACCTTGATGATGGGTTTCCTACAGACCATTGACAATGTATTCGCATTGCCGTTTCAGACGGGGCACATAAAGTCTTCAAGCTATTGCGCATGGAAGGTATCATGCGTGTGTCAGAATTTGAGCTGAGAATCTGCAGTTTTTTGGAAGTCAAAGGAAGACATTTGTATTCAGACAAATCCGGTTTCCTATCTTTCGTCAGAACGCGACTATATATTCATACACAAATTCATGGGATTTAATATTTACATCGACTTATCAGTGACCGGGCTCACTACAGTGACCGGCTCACAGTGACCGGGCTCACTGCTACTCACTACACTACGTTCAGGGAAATCAATTTTACCGCATTTAAGAAGGTTTCTGTCCATTCAGGAATCGAAATCCAAACCACTGGGAGACAGCCACAAGTTTGGAGCCAGCTGCACCTCAGCTCATCACATATTAAGTCATTGGAAACCTTAACGAAGGTGCTCATGGGGCAGCGGATCGCTTAGCCGATGCTGTGTTTAAGGTCCTATGGCAGTGTCTCTGCGATTAGGGGGAGGATGTAACGCTTCACGTTAGGTTCCACGTTCTTCTTCTTACAATCCATCCAACAGAGAGAAGGGTCACTTGTATTTAGGCCACAACAATAGCCAGGCTCGCTCGTGTTGTAACAAACGAGTACGAAACCCGGCCCTGTCGTGGCACGGACCTCGTCTGCTCATGCGCAGTGCGCGTCAGCTTATATAATACGCCGAGTGGTGTTGCCAGGCGACATTTGCACTCGAACGGGCTGTCTCGAGAACGCTCCAGCGCGGCCCACGATAACAATGCGGCATCGAGTGCGCGGGCTACCAAACTGAGCATGACCGGCTCACAATAGCCAATATTGCCGTGGTTTGGAAAATTCAACGGGTACCATTACTGTGGAGAGACAAAAGATAGACTATGTCCAGCAGAAGAATCAGTGAGCGGGCACATACAAAACAAGCGGACGCACGAAGGAAAAGAACTGGAAGTAGCCGTTGCTAGGGGAAGACAAAAATCTGCTATTTAATTACCTATAGGCACGCCAAAATTTGGCGCGGCTTTACTGCGTGCTTTGGAAATAATTCTAGAACAACCTTCTGGTACAACCTCTGAACCCCACGCAAGCGCGTGTTATGTTACGGTTTTGCGTGGATCGGAGCAGTACGTGAAAATGTCAGTCTGAATTTGGCGATGTGCCACATTTCGTTGTTCAACTTTGTCATGGTATTAACAATGATAACAACATAATCTTTATCAACAATGCTCAAAAATACTCAGTTGTGTTCAATAACTCATCATGAACAACTCACAATGATCAATATCTGCGTGGGATGAAGCTAAAAGCAAACTGCTTGAAACAGAAGCCTAGAAATGCGCTGCAAACACGACAGTGAGGATGAATTTGCTGTAACAGTGGTGTACGTCAGCTAGAGCGGCCGATAGTCTTGTAGCCGCATGACACCGTTAAGGCCTTTCATGCTATTTGGATAAGAGATTGATATTAACTGGATCTGTTGAAGGCATAATGCAAAAATGGGATGGTAGGTTAAAGTGCTATCAAAAGGGTGTGTTCAGCACGGAGGCTGTTCAAAAATCTTTCTAGGCAGAATGTCGTTTCCTGTACAGTTTCTCGCCTTGTAACTGAACTGGACCCATAATCTGAAGTATGGACGCTGCGCCAACATCAAAGTAGAAATGCAACCCAATGTTTTTGTCTTACGAGATCTTACAACAGTCAATAAGTGGCGTCAATATCATGCTTAGTTACAGCAAAAAAGCGCCTGGGCTTACATTTGATGGACAAAAAGCCAAACTACAAATGGTTCACACCAATTTCTAAAGCTGATCCTCGATTGAGGACATCACGTTGAGGTTGCGGCTTCAAGTTTCCCACCTGCTTACTCCATGACAATGCCACTACGAGTAAGGATCAAAGAAATGGTCTTTGGTTAATGGCCGATCCTTTCCTACATTTTTTTTGGGTAATATGCCACCCAAAAATATGGTGGGGGCCCAAAACAGCATTGGTGGGGGGGGGGACCTCACAAAATAATACAAATCGACACCCGTGTAAGCTGGGATGATATCAAATCCTAGGTATTTTCCCCACACTTGTTACATTGACAATAATATGAAAAATAATACTCGAAGGATGCTCGCCTGAACGCGTGTTTCAGCTCCTTGATCGGCTGGCTGGCGTGGCGAGCATTGCCACTGAAGAGTACCACGGCAGCAGGCGGGCGGCGCTGAGCGAGCGACACCAGCGTAACGTCTGGCACAGCTTGAGGAGGAAGGTCTCACTTGTTCCCCATTCCATGTCATTCGTCGGTCCGTCCCCTACATGCACTGCGCGGTAAATGGACAGCCTGCACCACACGTGAGAAATCGCTCTGATCTGCAGTAAAATCAGGGTGTCCCACTTGATAGGATGGGGGCGTGGGCAGTTTTCCTCTTATCAACCCCATGCAACGCCTGAATGCTAATGACTTATGGGTTTCGGGATTCAAAGGGTCAATGGAAGGCCTAGTGCCATTCTCACCTCAATCCAGCACAGGAATTGTCGGTGAAAGCCTCAGAATTCCCCCCCCCCCCCTCCCACCCGACACAACGGCCACATTACTTTGTTCGTGCTGCCGTGTGCCGCGTATTCCATTAGATGGCTGCCCACTTCATTCAGCCATAGTTAAAAGACAACGGGGAATGATAAGCTTCACACCAGCCGATCAGCACGGAAGCTGTACTTGCTCGGTCACCAAACATGGACAATGCGCGCGTGTTGAGTACAGCCTCAGCAGCTGAGTGCGTCGTGAAGCCCCAACGACACGAGTACGTACCAGCGCCACGAAGCGGAGCGGCTACAACCATCAGTACCAAGCTACACCGCGAGATGACTCTGTCACGGAGCGCCGCCACTCACAGCGTCTGGCCCTCGCCGATGTCGTCCTCGAGCATGTGGGCGAACACGAGCCGCACGCCGGACCGTCGCAGCTGGGCGGCCACGTCAGCCAGGTCACGCTCGTTGGTGCCGGGCACGAATTGGCTGTAGAGCGGGCTGATCAGCCTGTGAAGAAGTCGCTCCCCCAGCAGGCGCTCGCTCCGCCGCAGGATCTGGGCCGGCAGGCGGGGCCGGTAAGAGCGGGCCGCCCACGCCGCAGCCCTGCTGCCAGGCGCGCTGGTGGCCAGGGGTGACGGCACGGACGCTCAGATCACATGCGGTCGGAGGCACGATGGACAACGCGGTCTGAAGGGTGGATATGTCAGTGATCTAGTGGGCACACGGACTGCCATTCCTTTTAACGACATTTTGAGTACCTGCGGTTAATTTAAGATTAACTTTTCTTGACGGCGATTACATCTGGCAAATAGACTAAATAAGCGCTAGGTCTTAGTAACTTCACTTTGACAGTGTGATTTAAAAGTAAAGATGCATTTCCAAAGTCCCACCAAACAGCTGGCATTCATGACCGACGGCCGTAAGACTCCTCGCTGCCATCATAAAACATTAGAGGTTTATACGGTCGTCACTATACTTAACGAAAACGAGACCAGACGAAGGATATCAACTGGGAGATCCAGACCAGACACAGAGAAAACACGGCTATCATTTTCCCTTGGCATGCGCTCCGGTGTTGCTGGTACGTCTTGAAAATTTTTGTTGTTGGAAATGTTTTGTCTGTTGACAAATTTTCAGTGGACGTTGGCAGCTTTTCTTGGTGATGGTTGTTTAGCCACCTACGCAACTGCGTTCAGGTCTTGCAATCCCTTCAGTTTTCTCTTGAAAGCCTGATTCGCTGGGTGAGCGCTGAGAAAGCAGGCGTGGTTGATTTGTTCACTCTTCGCTGTTCTTATTGTCGAGTCAGTCACACATTTTGGTCTTTACCACCCTGACATTCCCGTCCGGGGCATTCTGAATGCGTGGGTTGTATGCAGAGGGGCTGAGGTCTCCCTTCAAAATGCTCTGATCTGTCATCTTCGACATTCGAAGCTCCTGAGCACGTCGACGACATGAGTCTTGTGGTAAACCGCCGCAGAGATCTTGACCAAATCGATGTTGTCCTTGGACCGAGACGATCGCCTGCCGACTCTGGGAAGATCGAGCCCATGCCCATGGTCCTGAATCTCCGCATCAAACCCAGAACGCATCCCCTGGTCGGGGCGCTGCGTTTTCAATCCATGTGCAGTTGAGCCTGTATGAGTATTTCTGCCGTGTAAAGGTAGAATCCCATATGTTGATTTCTGGCCATTTTGCGTGTTTTAGTGTTTGATTCGTCTATTCACGCCGAATGCGGTTATTTAAACCATCAGTTGAGGGTTTCACAAACTTTTAGCCTTCCTTTTAGCTAAAAGTTTGTGAAAATTTCAACTATTGGTTAAAATACCCGAATTCAGCATGAGCAGACGAGTCAGATGACATACAAAAACGCAAAATGACCAGAAATGAACATAAGGGTTTTACCTTTGGACAGCAGGTTTACGCTCCTGCTTCAGGAATGCGCCAACATGCGAACTCGCCGCACACACCAGCGCAGGACAAACGTTGCGGGTCAGTCGAGCTGGACTGAAATTAGCACTAACCGCCAGCACGACCGGTAAAAACAGCACTCAACGCACCACTCCCACCAGGCAAGGATACAACCTGACCGTGGCGTAAGGAATACCGACAGGCGCATGGCTGATACAGACAGGGACGGGCTGGGCTGCCGGCCGAGGCGCATGGAAGCGAGGAGGGGTATAATCTGCGCACCGCAAGCACGTAGGAGCTCTCACGTGCTAACGTGGGTGGCGTCTTCCGTCAGCCTGTCTTTGACTGTCTTCGCTCTTTCATCTGAAGGCTGTATGCATGCGAAAGAATGCGTCAACACGGTGCAAGCCACTTTGTCTAGTTGTCTTCTTCCGTCTGAAGTTGGGCATTCATTTTCAGGACATCCGTATGCAGTGGGCAGCCAAGGGGAGCTTTTGGGGCTATGCCCCCCTAGAGGTGGGGTGGCGGGATCTCTGAAGTCCGGAGGCCCCGCTTCTTTTTGCAGGTTGAACCGCCCGAGGTGGTTCTCAAGTCATTAAAATTAGGAGACAATCATAATGGGACGTTGAGCCTAAAAACATCCTCCGAATGAAAGAAACAGAACCCCTATAGCGACGAATAAGGAGCCCCTTGGCTAAAAGGGCCCTGAATTCCGGTTTGACTGCCTCCTGGGTTAAATCCGGGCTAGGCCACTGTCCATAAGCAGCTGAAGCCTGCTCTTTTGCAGCGCAACCAGTGCAATTGCAATGTGACCAATATTGGAGTGAACCGCTTCTTATAAAGGCATACGCCATAGACAAGGCAGCTCTTGTGCATCCGAACATGGTAATGCATCATTCATCGCGTTAGATTTCTGGAGTCATTAAGACGCTCAGGTCACACGAGAGCACGTGATCTACGTGGCTCCGCACGTGCCTGTATGCACGCCAGAAGTTTTCGCCTCAGGCGGTCACGCGCGCCAAACCACTCGCCACGTACCGCCAGTGAGTTGTCGACGAACCAGTCCAGCGAGCAGAGCTTGAGCACGGCCAGGGCGCGCACCAGCTCCGGCATCGACTTGCTATCGAACACCTGCTTGGGGTCGTGGAAGTCCAGCGTCGGCGGGTCCGCCAGTTGGGCGGCCGGCGCCGTCTGCAGCTGCCGCCGCCGGACCAGCTGCAGCTGCCGGCGCGGCCGGGTCAGCCCACGCACCGCTGCGGTTCTCGCGGCCGCGAACATCGCGCCCAGCGCGGGTCACTCGGGTCACGCGGCCGCCGCCTCGCACGCGCTGCGACTGACGGGCGTCCGAGGCGTCGCGAGCCGCGCGGGACAGAACAGGCCACGGTACTGGACGCGGCGATGGGCGGCCTTGGCCGTCCACCGGAGGCCGCGGGTGGACGCGCAGAGATCGAACCGGTTTAAACCGGCTCAAGCCCCGGTGGCACCGCGGTCGCCACCAGTGGCAGCGTAAACACTGGGTCACCACCGCTGGCTCTCACCACCCCGCCCCGCCAGCCCCTGGCATCGATCCAGATCACGTGACCCACCGACTGGCCAGCTACGGCGCCGCGGTGGGCCGACAGCCAACGCGTACGATGTCTGTGCTCACGTCGTGCAACACTCCGCAATTCGAAGGTTCGTGTATTGCGTTAGCATGCCACAGGCACACGCACACTCCATCCTCAAGTTACACTTGAGAATCGCTAGTCACTACCGCTCGGCCAATATGGATGAACTAAATGAATTGTATCGCACCCTTGTATAAGCACAGTCCATTCGTAATGCATGGCGGCACCGATCGCCGGCCGCCGTCACAGCGGTCACCACCAGCGGCGACCCCGGTCGCCGGACCACAGCCAGTGGCCGCTCGGTCCGAGCGCTGTCGGTCCCCAGACCCGTACGGCGCGTCACCAGCCACCCGAGGCCTCGCCGCGGCGGCGGGCGGCGGCGGGCGGTGGCGGCGTGGCCGCCTCGGGCGCCGACTCCGCCCGGCGCGGCCGACAGCAGACGCGCCGGTCGGCCGGCCGTCAGTGGCCGCCGCCCGGCTGGTGGTCCGTCTCCAGTATGACGGCGCCCTGACTCTTGAGGTGCGCCTTGAGCAGCTGGTTGGCCGTCACCAGCGCCTCGTTACTCTGCTTGAGCATCTTGATGTCCTCCAGCAGCTTCTCGTTGTCGCGCACCAGCTCCATGTACTTCTGCTGCATGCCGCGCGTGTCCTGCACGTAGTCGCACGCCTGCGACAACACGGCGCCTTTGCTCTGGAACCGGAGAGTGCGCGTCAGGCGGACGGTCTCAGACGCTCCAGACACTCCAGACACTCAGACAATCGAAGCTCCAGCTCATAACTGGAGAACAACGCTAACCACCTGACGGTGCGTCGGAGGGGAGCGCTTTTGACACCCAAACCGCGAGCGTCACCCAGCGAAATACACCAAGCTCGGAGCACCCGCACTGAGGTCACGTAAGCATTCGACGACGTGCGAAGTATACACTTGCCATTCCTTAAGCCCACGGCTGCACAAACAATGACCGGCCGTAGCACCCCAGCTAAACATCCGACGCCGCAGCATCGGCCAGGCACCTCGACGTGCCCACCGTGGCCCGACTGGCGGCGAGCGGTGACCAAGTGCTCAAGTTCGGTCTCATGCGTCCCACACGTTATTTTTCAGCGGACATGCGACACGCGGGCATTCCGAAAAGCATTGTTTCGGTGGATGATGATGGCGATTTGGGGTTTTAGGGCGCATCGACCGCTGTAGGTCATGCAGCGCCCAATTGTTTCGGGGGAGTTATGTCTCACTTGCACAAGTAGTATGCACGCCCCTCGTTCACGTGCACAGCAAAATACGAGCATCCCGCCCAAAGGCACGCATTAAAACAAACGGGAATAAGTTTATCTTAAAACACCCCCAACAAACATGAGAATTTATGCCGAAATAAAAGTCCACAGCGAGCATGCCTCGTTCATCTATTAGGCCCTTCCTAACTGTCTGACGCCGGCCTGACCGGGTGGGCTCCATCTGTGTGACTACTTCCTTCTCTGGTTCCCGCCTTCGTGATCAGTGATCTCACTGGGTCACCCGTCCTTGTGCTCCTTAACCTACCCCAGGTCCTACAGCTGAGCGACTGCTGATCAAATTACAACACTGTGACCAGTGACCCCCCCCCCCCCCCGAGGTCTCCCGTTATGCTCTCCGTGACGTCCAACAGGTCGCCGATCAGTGCGACCTGATCCCTCCCGCAAATTTCCATCTATACAGCCCGCGACCTCCCGCGGGTCACCGCGTGATCTCTGACCTCCCCTGGCTCGCCCGTCTGTTCGACCAGGCCATGACCCGACACCCCGCTGGCCCGGCCGCCGAAGATCTGCAACCTCACCCCGCACACCTGGTTCTGCTTGCCGGGGTCCCCGGTCTCGGGCAGCAGCTTGCCCAGCTTCGTGATCCAGCTGTTGATCTTGTCGCGCCGCCGCCGCTCCACCTCGTTGTGCGTGGCGCGCCGCCGGTCGTCCCTGTGCACCTCGCAGCGGCCGGGCCCGCGAGCCGGTCCGCCTCCCAGGCCCACGTCCTGCGGCCCGCTTATCACATAGAAGCCGCCTGCAACGGGCGCGCCGAACGGCCGGTGAGACGAACGCCGAGGTGGCGCCGGACGCTCGGCGGCCGCTGTGCGACTGAACGGCGGATGTGTGAGGGCAGGGGCCGGCCTGGCGGCGTGACACACACGCACAGCGCGGGCAGGGGCGGGTGTCACTGGTGACATCAGGACCGCAGCCGTCGTGCAGACAGCGTCACAGCCGGCCGGCAGCGGCAGAGCAGCGGGCGGCGCCAGCCACGCAGGCGCAGGGTGCCGCCGGAGCCGATGACACCACACACAGCGCCAGGCCGACTGCCGCGGCACCGCCGGCCAGCAGTCTCGCGTCGCACCCGTCCCTGGTGTTACAGTCGAGGCATCGTCGGTCGTCGAACGTCGATCGGGACACCGTCCGGATAATGACTGAGCCGTGAGGCCCTCTCGGCCGCCGCCCACTCCCAGGTCCGCTCGGCCACGAGGCAACAACGCGGGAACAGCCGAGCGAAGTTCAGCTGCAGGAATGCACACTGCGGCCTTGCCCAGCGGGCCGGTCACCAGGAGCACTGGCGCTATCGTCACCCAGCTGGCTCTCTTGATTTAGCGACGGGGGGAGGGATGGGGGGGGGGGGAGTGAGGTGTTACGGGAAGAAAACCTTAACACAGCTTGGAAAGTAGTCACACGTATGCACGCAATCCAATCGCGGCTATCGCACCGTCACAGCAGCGCCGTTGGTAGAACAATAATTGCCGGCTGCGAAAAGCACTTACATGGCCGAATCGACGCTAACGAACTAAAATCTTCGCATCAGAAAACCGGTTTAAATGGAAGTGTCTCCAGACGGTTTGACAGAAGCGCAAACCAGAAGTCACGCTTTCCCATCCGTCGCCCAGACGGCGCCAGCAGTCACCAACGGCGTCTCCCCTCCCCCCCCCCCCCCCCCTCCCTCCCCATCGCCGAGCGCCGCAACCGCATCCAGCGGAAGAGGCGGCCCAGGCGGCGTGCCGCGGCGCACTGCAGCGCCGACCAGACCGAAACCGCGGCGCACTGCAGCGCCGACCAGACCGAAACCGCGGCGCACTGCAGCGCCGACCAGACCGCAACCATGCTGCTGTGCGGAATCTGCGATGCCCTACTGATAACGGGAAACTCGGCGTGCGGCTGCTTTAAGCCGCGTTCGCGTGCGGTGAGCCCCGTCACCAAATCCAATGGGGAAAATGATGGTAGTGGCGCCACCACGCACTGCTATCCCCCCCCCCCCCAGGCCATACCACGCGGCTACAACCGCCACTGACCACCGCCACATCCCCTCCTGACCTCCACCGGACCCCAACCCGCACGGGATCCACCGCTGACCTGCGCCAGATCCCCTCATGACATCCACCAAACCCCTGCACGGGATCCACCGCTGACCTGCGCCAGATCCCCTCATGACATCCACCGGGCCCCCCAGCCTGCGCAGGATCCACCGCTGAGCCGCACCAAATCCCCTCGTGACACCCACCGGGCCCCTCCCCCCCAGCCCGCACGGGATCCACCGCTGACCTGCGCCAGATCCCCTCATGACATCCACCAACCCTGCACGGGATCCACCGCTGACCTGCGCCAGATCCCCTCATGACATCCACCAAACCCCTGCACGGGATCCACCGCTGAGCGGCGCCAGATCCCCTCGTGACACCCACCGGACCCCTCCCCCCCCCCCAGCACGCACGGGATCCACCGCTGAGCGGCGCCAGATCCCCTCGTGACATCCACCGGACCCCTGCACGGGGCCCGCCACCGACCTGCGCCAGACACTCTCCTGACCTCCACCGGACCCCCTACCCTGGACCTGCACAGGACCCGCCGCTGACCTGCGCCGGTGCTGCTGAGCGCAGCCAGGCCGTCGCCGGCCGAGCCGGAGGGAATGTAGGCCATCTGTCCGTCGGCCACCTCGCCGGCGCCGGCCGCCGCCGTGAGCAGCGTGGTGCCGCCGCCGCCGCCCGTCGCCAGGCCCTGCTGCACCACCTCGCCGCTGCCGCCCGACGTCGTGTTGATGTGCACCACGCGGTACGTCATGCCTGCTGCGGGGGTGCCGTCGTCAGGGCGAACGTGCCGCACCTCTCCGAGGTGGGACGCGTGGACGTGGGAAGGGTCTCATGGCACAATGACACACTGGCCAAGTGATTTGATGTCTGATAAAATGCCAGCTTTGTCCGTCCTAGCAGCTAAATCAGCTTGAGCGCCCACCCCACTCACAGTCCAGCTGTGATGGGGGTCAAGAGGGCTTGAGCCACCACATGTGCCCACTGATTGTTCCTGACTGAGATGGCCCAAAACAAGTGATGGCGGCAAAGTCAGAAAAAGTCAGATGGTAGGGTGCGCCACACTACTCATAGTAGCAAATTCCAATTTTGCCTGGAATATCAGATCTTACAGCATGAACTCAGGTTTCACATAACAAGCACTGATAACAATAAGCTCACCTATCAGAAATCACACATTCAAAAACATCTGGACTGTATGTACAAATCCCCTTGAACAGAACATTAGGGCTTGTAGCACCTAACACTTCCTACTTGGATGAGCTATGCCCAGGCAAACCAAGGGAGCAAGCAGAGTGCACAAGTACATAACTAATGATGACAAAAATATGAATTTGAAGCAGGAGTATCCAGCATCATGACTCAAACCAACCTACCCTGGTGCACCCATGCAAGAACCACTGACCTGGAGGTGCCCCTCCAGCCTTGAAGTACTGCAGCTGCATGGGACTGTCTGGATCACGGCCATTGTTGTCCTCCTTATCCCTGTTGGATAGGGCATTGTCGGCACAAAGGGAGACAGGCTGTTGTTGATGATTGGTGATGCTGTGCCACCCCCTGATATCTGGACTACCGCATGGTACATATTTTAATGAGTATGCTACTTATTGCAGATTTAAAATCAGAACATAACCTCTGCTTCAATACCAATCACAGTGCCAAATAATGTCAAGAATGTCCACCTACCCGTATTGAACGATGGCCAAATTTTGTGGTATGACCTCCTTGACATCAACACCTTCATTCATTCCGGGCAGATCTAAAATCTGAAAAACATCATGAGGCTACTAATCAGAGAACCCATTCCAAAAATAGGACTTCACACCACAGAGCATTCAGAACCATATCACAACTCATTCATGGCCAACATTTTTTGAATGGCTGGTTTGATGCCACACATTTTAAATCAACATTTTGCATAACAGGGTTCATAAAGCAAATACAAATATGTTCTGCAAACCTCAATAACTTCCTATCTAGGTATCAAGCCCAAACACAGTCCAAGCATTGTTAACTTGAGAAGATACACATGATGTGCATGTGCCTGAGGATGTTTCAGTCATAGCATGATCTGCCTCAGCTTTACAAAAAACAGTGGATGGATGGGTGGAAAACAATGTGAAATAGCCCCCACCATTCATGGAAAAATGCACTAAAAAGCAGGTCAGCTTTGAGGCATGGCAATACATGTGGTACATGTAACTTCCCAGGCATTTTGGGTACCTACATCCTACTCTGAAAGTTTCTTGGCTACTGAATGGAGAACCTATTCCATGCTGTATGCAACACCATGTCACACCATGGTTCAAACATTCAATCATAATTTGTTATGGGGGTACAAGCTTGCCTGTAAAATCTTGAGAGCAGTTCACATGATTTTTAACTAGTACCCTTTTCACTTATTGGTGGAGAAGTTTACCTAATGGGTGTTTTTTTACAAACAATCTTGCAAGCCCTAACAAGCTCTTACTCTGCCCGCTACACATGATGCTCCCAAGACAGTGGTAAGTATGGGATAGATGGGCGGGTAGACAACTAATTACCAGTCTATGTTGAAAGAATAACACATAATGACCGCCCTATCTTAACGAGAATAGTGTAAAAACGGAACGGTACACAACAGCACTGCACGAACGCAAGGTAGGGAACTTACATAAATGCATCCTGTTTACCACAAGTCCTTGTAGCTCATCTGACTATCTCTCCCGTCATTAATTGCAATTTAAGATTACAGCCAGCGCAGGGCAGCACCAACCACGATCACACCTACCGCAAACTCATCCGGAACAGATGATTCGTGGTCACGGGACCAAACACTCAGGTCATGTGACAAGATGGCGGAGGCGCACGAACACTAAGCTGCTTTACTCAGCCCTCGATTCCTGAACAAACTGGACATGAAAAAGACATTCCTGTCACTTTATTACACCAAATAGTTGTTTTGAAAGCGGTTCTGGATTTTGTCCTGATCACGTAAGTTAAAAACAGGATAAGCACTAAAACTATATAGCAAGCGTAACACCCTGCATCACGTGCCCAAAACGTGACGTCGAGAGCGCGTGACTCCAAGGCCGAGTGGCAGAAGCGGTGCGAGGGATGTAGGCGGGTAAGGTGCAGAGTTGGCTATGATTATGATTGTGAGTGCATGCGCTCAAATTGATAGGTCATTGTAGAACTGTCGGTGTAAAACTCGTATATCCATATGATCAATATCACGGTTTTCAAAATGCACGCAGCAGAGGCGCCGCCTGTCCAAACAATTCGTTCTGATCTAATGGATGGTCTGTCGTCCAATGCATGTTTATATATTGGCTGCGTCCTGCATGCGCGTTGTAGTGCTCAGTGGGCGGCTCGGAATAGGTTCCTCGCGGAAATGGGACGGGTCGGGACCCGGTGAGTCGTACTATGCAGGAAAAATGGCCGCTTTAGATACAAGGAGGTAAGATTTACGGGTAGGGCGGAGTGTGAAAACTCAGTGGGCGTTTGGTTAAGTCTCAATGCTTCCCTGCTTCCTGAGGGGAGGGGAGCAGGGCGTGAAACCTGAGTGGTGATAGATGTTAGCATGCAAATGATTATGTGTGCGGGTCTTATCGCCCGGCCTTTTTGAACCTGATGCATGTTTTGTGATGTAATTGCTAATGCATTAATGTGCTTTGTTGAAGGTGAGTAGCGCCACGACGTTTCTAGTCACCATTCCGATAGTTGCACGCGCCGCGGAGGGTGCGAATGAAAACGATGCCGCAACGGCTGATTCGAGGTGTGCGGTGACGCTCAAAATTGGTCGTGCAGCTTGCCCGGGCGAAGGTAGGTAGGTTGGTGCGGGTAAATACCGTGATTATCACAATTCTTGGATCTCAATAGCTACGTTCAGCTCTGACGCCAGTCAGCAACAAGGTGGGGTTAAGTTTTTAAAACTTCCTCGTGATTAGTTGTAGAACACCCCTGACCTGAGCAACAGTCTTACTCTTCAGTGGGTCCTTCGATGCCACCGCAATGTGCCAGAGGCGACCACCACCTGATCCATAAATGAATCAGGGAGATTTTTTGTACGCCTACCTGCCCATTTTATCACTTTTTACTGACTTATGTACACTGTTTGCGTGGTCTGTATGCTCCTGTTCCGGCCAGCTTCTGTTTGTCGTGCAAATTGTGCCCAGATGCGGAGTCCTGAGCGGTGTGACCGATTCCCGAGCCGAACACGCGGTTCAAGCGGCCTCTGACGCGGCCAGTGCAGTGGCGATGATTGGTTGTGATGCGACACGTGGCCGACGGGGGGGGAGGGGGGGGGGGGGGCATCCGCCGGACGGTACGTGTTTGGCCCCCATAGGAGTGCCATTGACCGTGTATGTGGGTGCAAGCAGCGATCAGTAGTTGGGGCTTCGTAAAGATGCTCATTACATAACCCGGGCGACGATGAATTTTCAATCCTTGTTTTTCCCAAATGCAGAAATGGGTCGTCAAGAATCGTTTTGATCGCAGCATGTGACGGATTCGACAGCGTTTCAACAAGATACTTTTTTAAAAAATGGGGGGTTAGGTGGTGTTTAGACACCCTCAGGCGTGGTTGCGAATCGTGCTAAATAAGTTAAAAACGCAGAAAAAACAGTTAAACAGAACAAAATGAGTTCTCCGACCGAACATGGCCCGCCCCACTAGGATCAACAAAACTGGTCGCTGGGGGCCAGGCGGCGAGCTTGGTATCACCTAGAGTGACCGGCAGTCTTGGATAGCATCTGCCTGCGTCCGAGCTGAACTGGCGAGGTCTCCCTCACCGTAGCGCAGGGAAACAACGTGGCTTCCCCGGTACATCGAGGCCAAACAGGCCGGTCGAGCACGACACGCTGGATGCAGTCACTGCGCAGTACAGCTATCTCCACCTAATCAGACAGCTGTGGTCGTCAAAGGATGAGCGGTGTGTCCCGCTGGTAGTTGTGGTGTATGCCGTGGTCGTGGCAGATGTTTGGGGATTTCAGGCGTTATCTACGTCTGGGGTTGTATCTGCGGTAGCACAGATATTGATGACGGTTAATTGTACACCGTAGGCACCTATGTAAATTTTTTCGGCAACCAAAGGACGGAAAAGTGGGAGTTAAAGTGGTCCTTTCGTTTAGTAACTCGATCTTCGGGTCACGTATTTTGTTTCGAATCCATGTGGGTCGAGTTGAGCGCATTAATTATCGGGATTCATTGGACCAATTTTAAGGGCGATGCGTCTGGAGCAAAGTTTTCAGTCTGAACGAACCTTATCAGTAGCCAATTTTTTTTCTTCAAATCCGTGCCACAATGCACCAAAAGGGCGATTGTGTCGCATAAATAAAACACCCAACTCTCTTGCATTCGTGAACATTGCGATGCTGCATCTTAAGTGAATACAAAAGAATACGAGCAAGCTACTCTTGAATCACTGGCGAATGGCGTCACCGCATTGCAAGTGGGGGACAGATAGGATATCTGGCTATGCACACGTGGCTAACAACGGCCAATGCACCAAGTTTGGACGTCCGCACAGCCGGGCGTGCGAAAGGAGCATAGCGCACACAGCTGCTGGCTGGCCTGCACTTTGACCGCACTCGGGTGAGTATCGATGGCTGACTCTGAAGGCCCAGTGTCCACGGGACTCCAGCCGCTGGACGACAGTGACGTATTGTGATGAGTTACTTACAGATGCAGCGTAAAGCCGTCGGCACTGCGCACGGCACGATACCTGCTTGAATGGTTGTTCTGCCACAGTCCTACCTTGCAACGCCAAGAACGCAACCGGTCTACAGCTCAACTTAAATAAGCGGGCAATACCGGGCTGAAATCATAGGGTTGAAAGCGCGCGCGAACGCCTCACGCCGCGTCGAGACCGCTTCACTCTAGATGACACCGGAATCCCCACGTGCCAACCCACTCATGGGCCTAGCTCGGCGATCTCAGTTCGACACACCGGTGACCCGTAGCTGTCTCGGTCCAAACAGATGCATGCGCCGGACGAGTGCATCCGTTGCCGTTCAGCGGCCATTTTCACTACCACCCGCCATTGTTTGCTATCTTGACTAGATAAGGCTCGGCGCCGGAGCGTTGCTATGTTACAGTGCACGTGATTTTAGTTGCCTTATCCCTGTTCCGTTTCGTTCTGTTCCGTTCCGTTTCGCTCTGTTCCGTTCCGTTTCGCTCTGTTCCGGTCCGTTTCGTTTCGTTTCGTTTCGTTCCGTTCCGTTCCGTTCCGTTCCGTTCCGTTCCGTTTCGTTCTGTTCCGTTTCGTTCTGTTCCGTTCCGTTTCGTTCTGTTCCGTTCCGTTTCGTTCTGTTCCGTTCCGTTTCGTTCCGTTCCGTTCCGTTTCGTTCTGTCCCGTTCCGTTTCGTTCTGATCTGTTCCGTTCCGTTCCGTTCCGTTCTGTTCTATTCTGTTCTGTTCCGATCCTTTCCGTTCCGTCCCGATCCGTTCCGTTCCGTTCTGTTCCGTTCCGATCCGCTCCGTTCCACCTCACATCGCATCGCAGCGCTACGCAATAAGAAGTGGTCAGTATGGGGCGGTGGATCACGTCGGTGGCCACGCTCCCGCCAGCGGGAGGAGCCGCGCGATCGACCAGCTGGCTAGCACTCGTCACAGTGGGGATTTGCGGACCTCTTATGGACGGCGCATGGCGTGCCACCCGGTGCTGATCGGTCCGAGACCGGCTTGGCTCAGCCAGTCACGTTTCGGGAAGCTCCTTGCCGCGATTGATCAGAGCGCCGCGCAGTTTTCAGCGGCCAGAGCCGCAGCGCATTACAAGTTATACTCTGGAACTAAAGAGCTATTGACGTACACGCTCCATGTCTGCGGACGACTTTTTGCATCATCATGGTATCGCCGAATTTCCACCCGCATTCGACCCACACGGAAGTTAAAAATTTATAAAAGGCGACAACGCGGGAGGAGCAGAGCCCCGAGCTCAAAGCGCCGTCAGGGGAGCGATGCGAGAGCACCATCTCCCCAACGACGAGATGACGAGCAGCGACGCTGGCAAATACGTGGGTCAGAGCGTGCAGTGAACCACGTGCAATACTGCACAGACGATGGGTTCCTCCGCTTTGTGGCGGTTTTAAAGACTTAGTAGTGCCAGATTTCGACAATCACAACAGCTGGGACGTCAAATGAGAACGTGCAGAAAACGTGCCGATTTCCAGTCGCGCCCGAATTGGTCGATGGGTAATCCCTATGCTGTACGGACCAGGAAGCCGAGCCGTTCTCAATTCTTGTTATATCGATATAAGCCTGAAGTCGCTCCCAGCCGAGACATTGCTTTACAGAAAAGGATTGCACACACACACAACCTCAAGCTCAAGAACTGCAACGCATAAAGCCCAGTTTACTGTGGCCAACAACCGCCACAAAACCTGCGCTCATGCTCGGCCAAAATCACAGTGGGCGCAACCATTCAAAATGCGGCGATCTTCTCTGACCCAGATGAAAAACTGTCCACGTCTATTATCAAATAACTTGCCAGCCATCTTCTTAACAAAAAGCGCATGAATCTCTTTCGCAAACTTCCGCACGTGTCGTACGCATTAGAATAGTGTGCATCCCTATGTATTCATTGATTTGACAATCCTGCATAGGTTTCCAGCGGTACGCAGCGCTATCTAATTCCGCTTTGTCATCATCTACTGTACATACATTATCAAACTCGCACCTTTCGTCCCCTCGTTCATACAGTGCTGCACATGGCGTCTTACTAGTTTCTGCGTTGTTTTTGCCAATCGTTTGCTCTTCCCGTAGGAGCTCGTCAGCAAAGTTTTGGTTTCGATGTGAGGGAGGGGCAGCGGTCGAAGGGCGGGTCAGTAATCTCCCGAACTCCAATGACACTTCACTTCACGGCTTTATAACACCTCCTTTAGTATAACGGCCATGCGCAGCAAAGGTCACGTTCGTCTTCAGTGCGGCACATACTAACCACATGAGAGCCACAACGCTCGTAACACTGTGTGAGTGTTACGTTTCCCCATCAATTTTCCAGGCTGGGTCCCGAGTGCCGTTTACTCATTCTGGCGAAGTGGAAGCACGCGCCATTTCATTTGACTTCCTCTTGGCTTTAGCTCGGCTTCCTCTCGAATTTCATTGGGCTTTGTTCATCTAATGGCTTACCGGCGAATTGAACACTCGTACCAATACTTGGACAAAAGTGGTGTGAAGAAAGGTTGCTGGTGATTCCCTGACTGACTTCCGATAATGGCTTTCTTGGTTTCATATCCCGCGAAGCTCACCGCGTCTGTGAATTTGTATTTGTTCTGCTCAGCGCTAGCTCCCCTGAGTAAATATGATGTACGCAATTCTTCAAAAATCTACAATATTCGGAAATAAATAGTTGAAACAAATCACTCGTAAATTTACATCCCGCAACCAGACTAAACACCTCGCTCTCGTCAGCACGCCATAGAGGTACTAACTCCCCACTTGGCATGTGATCTCCACCCTTCAAGCAATGCAGGCGCGCCGCAACGCAAAGAGCAAAGGGCTAGCAACAAGAACAGCGCCGGCGTGAGGCGAACAGGTCGCCATGTTAAACCCCGAGCCCAACTTTGCAAGCGAGGTGGGACCAAAAGGACAAATGACTGGCAGATGGAACGATCTCATCAACTTTTTCGCATGGATCCACGATTTTTTGAGCAGACCCAACCGTTTTAAGAGTGAAGGCACCTCCGCGCGGCACAGGGCGCAAATCGGCGCAGCTCACCGCCAGGCACGGTTTGACAAGTCCCACAGCGCAGCTTGCGATGCGTTGCACGTCCGTCATCATCAGCCGGTCTATTTCTATAGCCATCGCATCACGGATTCCAAGGCGTAGCAACATAAAGGTATTGCATTTATTTGCCCACATTTGTTACATGCTACTGGCGCATTTAACGTTTCGATGGATGCCTGCCGAATGGCAAATAAGTTTTGACGATCTCAACCAGGTAAAATGCCATTGAACAATATATAACGCGCTTCAACCCAACGTTACTGAATATCCTATTGAAGATGCAGTTAGATTCCCACAAAAACGCACATACCAGCCCAGACAGACTATGCACATACAATACTTTTCTAACGAAACCGCGACGAAAATAGCGCACGCCCCACTTCTCCTGCATCAATGTACGATGAACGTTCTGAACGTTCCGAACTCCAGAGCTGCCCGGCAGGCTCGCCACGCTCTCCGTGCTCGCACGTTGGCGGAGCGAACCGGCACGTTGGCGAGGCGCGCTTGCAAGATTGCGTGGCGGATGGCGTGATATGACGTCATATCCGGACGGCATGCCAGCACAAAACTGGGGAGTCACTGCGTCCTGTTACGTGGGTAGATGTCGTGTTTATGCGTACTGGAGTGGTGTACAAAGCTGCACGTTGTGCACTGGGCATTGCACTCTTGCATGGGCACGCTTCTGTCCTCTACGTCGGCATACCGCCACCGTATTCCAGCAGCTGTGCTGCTGTTGTGGTACGACGATATGCGGCGCTGCTGTGCCGGCACACTGTGCTGTGCCGCTGTGACGGCATGCCGGTGCGCTGCGCTGTTGGTGTGCCGTGCCGGCGCGTTCCGCTGCTGTGCCAGCGGGGTGGTGGCACATCTGTATGTCCGTGAGCTGTGCCACCGTGCCTGTGCGCCGGTACGCCCCAGCAGCGCCGCGAGGGCTGCCCTCAGGCCAGTCTCCAGACGACGGTGGCGGCAGCCGTGGCAAGCAGAAGGGCGGCGGCGGTCGACGCGTCGCCCAGGCCGCGCCCGGCCGCACCCAGCGTCGGACAGTCCTGCGGAACGGCACATGGCACGCTGTGACACGGCCCTGACACAGCACACTGTGACACGGCCCCGACGCAGCACACTATGACATGGCCCCGACACGGCATGCTGGGACACGGCCCCGACACAGCACACTGTGACGCGGCGACGACACAGCACACTACGACTTCGCCCCGACACGGCACACTGACGCGGCCCCGATACAGCACACTGTAACACGGCCCCGACACAGCACACTATGACATGGCCACGACACGAGACACCGTGACACAGCCCCGACACGGGACACTGTGGCACGGCCCCGACACGGGACACTGTGGCACGGCCCCGACATGGGACGCGCGCTCGGCGATACCTGCCCAGCACTGGCAACGCATGCTAGTCACACCCGTCGTCACACAGGACAGACACAGCCGACCGGCGACCAGCCATGGGGGCAAACGGCACCAACCCAAATTTGGTGGTGATACCGTTTGCCCCCAACACCAAAAGGCACCAAGACGCATGCATTACCACCAAATGTAATCGCATGTGACCCGGGATAACGCATAATGCATATAACGCGTGACCATTTGGAACGGGGATTGGCTTGAAGGGGAGGGGGGGGGGGGGGGTCGTGCGAAAGAGTGGAGCCAAGGGCGTGACCAGACTTGTCTTCGACTCAAGCTGAGTCATGAATCGACTCATGACTTTTGGGGGTGAGTCTTGAGCTGAATCGGCGCAGTAGGAAAAATGCTGCATTGCGTCATGAGCTGAAACACATTCTTCGTAAATTTCATGAGCTGAATCATAAGTCGATCATTACTTACAATGCTGTCAGTGAGTCATATGGCCCAAATGAAAATGGTAACATGAGGAAACACAGCACACCCCATACAACTTAACAAACCATTTCAGTGTTCAAAAGCTGCATGTAGCACTAGTGATAACGCTTTTTGCAGATCCAATACACAGTTTGCTGTCGTAAGTTCTAAGCAGCAAGCAACGTATAATTGATCCTGAACTTAAGTTTGCGAAATCTCAACCAGGAACCAGAGGATATCATATGGTACAACCATTCTGCACTCCTATATCCTGCCCTTAAAGCAGTGAAAGATAGGCGGTCTCCAATAAAATCAAAGAGGTGGTCAAATTTTACCTGGTGAATTGTCACAACAGCAAACTAATCCATGCCTTACACCTCATTTACTACTGCCTGAACTGCCGTAACAATCCTTTTGCTTAGGCTATATGAAATAAATAGGAACACCTGATATGCGTATTGTATGTCGCACATGGCCTCGCAGGGATATTATTAAAAACTATGTCCATGCAAGACGAGACTTGTGAACGTTTGGCCCCTAAATTAAGCACTCCTGGGGTGTGGATGAAGTGGCGCACAACACTAATCTCCGTATGGCGCGGAAACCTGTCTCGACTCCTAGCCCATCACAGAGTGACCTGACGTGGTGACTAAGGTATCCTGATGGAAACCACAGTCAGCGCCTAAGTTAGCCTGTCTCTAGTTCAGTTGTTCAGAGCTGAGTTCAATGCTCATTTCCTTGCTGACTGGAAGACGCGGGTCGAGTGAAATGGAGCTCTGCTGAGGTTGTTTGTGAAAATTGAATGGTCATTTATATTAGTTATTGAGTTCAGGTAGGCAGGTAACGCTATATTATGTTGGTAACTTATACTATTTCATCGCCGTTGCAAGACCTGCAATCTGATGTTGCATTGTTGACATTCCATCGTCCACAGCGTGGCTAGTACTGGCTGGTGGAAATCCGATTACCTGCATGTGAATGCACTTGGCAGGTGCAGACTGCCAACTGTCAGGTTTAGTACAGTATAGTCCACCTTGCATGCTATATAACTGATGGGTCTGGGTCGTAAGTGCCAGGTAGAATATGCTAGCTTTGTGGCTGAGGCTTAAGAGGGCCGGTTTGTGACAGGTCACAGGAGTGGTATTGTTTGTTGCACTGCATTTCGTAGGTTCAAATTACCATCTTTCTACTCCACTACTTGTGCCTATATATATATATATATATATATATATATATATATATATATATATATATATATATATATGGGTCACATTTGAATCGAATCTTTCATTCAAAAGCTGAGTTACGAGTCAAATGATTCGAAGCAAGCGATAAGTCTGAACTGAGTCGACATTCGTGCACGCGCACATCCCTATGCATTACCGACACAGAAACTGCTGTAAAGAACAAACTTCTTACGAATAAGCTAGTCTGCAAACATGCCTAAAAGCGCCAGTGTTTCACAAATAACACTGTACGGACTCGAAATAACAGCTAACGCTAATGTACGGGCAGAGGCGTTATTGCAATTGAAGGTCAACGCCACAGTAGTAGTAAATATCACCACTAATGAACACAGTCTACACCACTGTGACCTATTCTGGCTCACGCTTATCACGTGACATGTACAGCGTGTAACATTATCGCTACGACGCGCCCCATTTACCGCATGCTTTTGCCCGCACTGTTACATTACGACCGCCAATGGCCTTTAGTCACGAGTGCTGCACTGAATTGCGCCGACTAGCCATCTGACTTGCCCAGCAAGCGCCAATGTCTGAAACGTCCATCCACGACCGCTCCATCCACCGTCAACACTTCTGCCCACCAGCGCGTCGCCGCCCATTCCACTGACCTTGACCTGGGGTCGTCGGATCGGCTCCGTCTTGTCCATCAGCCACTTGTAGCCGGCAGCGCGCTTCTGCTTGCGCAGCATCTCCCCGACCTCATCCCTGACGCGCTGGTGGTAGGCGTTCAGCCAGTCCAGCTGCCGGCGATGAAAAGCAAGGTCGCGTGCGGGCCGAGCGCTGACCCAGACAACGCGGCACACACATGCAAAACATAGCATCCTTCCAACACAGTGCTCGTTAGCAAGAGACGATAAAATGCAGACGAATGCTTTCCTCAGGCAGGTTTCGGCGTAGGCAATACGCCAAACGCAAGGAGACTTGGGTTAAGGTGCAGGCCAATAACTTGCGTAATAATAACTTTAATGCGTTTAATGCATTGGTACCTTGATGTGCAGGTTGTAGCTCACACTTACCAGTGCTGAAATTGGGACAGTTCTTGGACTCGTTGAGCGGTGAGATCAAAAAACGTGCAAAAGCCGGATGTTCGCTGATACAGCGCTAAGCTTCTTGAACCTCACCACACTTGGAATGTGACACCACCGAGGAAATCTCGTCAGCTATCACGATCAAACACAAGAAAACCACGCTCATGCAGACCAGTGCAGGCCTTCCCCGCCCCCCTCCCCCCCCCCCCCCCCCCGCCCTCCCCCGCCTCCGAGACCGATGTGTGTCCCACACCTGGATCGTTCCCAGCAAAAAATCTGGTATTTGCCGAGCGCCCGCCCGTCTCTTCTCCTGATATCACCGCACCTGTTTCTCGTTGAGCAGCTCCTCCTTGATGAGCTTGCGCTCGAACGGCACGAGGGTGACCGGCTCGAAGGCCAAGTACGGGCCGGAGAAGTTGTGCGCCAGTCCCTCGGCGAACTTCACGAACATGATGGTCTCCAGCCGGACGCCGAACTGGCCCGCCTCGTAATAGCCCGGCTCTGCGGCCCGGCGACCCGGTGGTCAGCGCACCGCCCTCAGATCCGATGGCCAGCGCACCGCTCTCAGATCCGGTGGTCAGCGCACCGCCCTCAGATCCGATGGTCAGCGCATCGCTCTCAGATCCGGTGGTCAGCGCACCGCCCTCGGATCCGGTGGTCAGCGCACCGCCCTCAGATCCGGTGGTCAGCACACCGCCCTCAGATCCGGTGGTCAGCGTACCGCTCTCAGATCCGGTGGCCAGCGCACCGCTCAGATCCGGTGGTCAGCACACCGCTCTCAGATCCGATGGTCAGCGCACCGCTCTCAGATCCGATGATCAGCGCACCGCTCTCAGATCCGATGGCCAGCGCACCGCTGAGATCCGGTAGACAGTGCAGCGCTCTCAGATCCGGTGGTCAGCGCATCGCTCTCAGATCCGGTGGTCAGCGTACCGCTCTCAGATCCGGTGGCCAGCGCACCGCTCAGACCCGGTGGCCAGCGCACCGCTCTCAGATCGCGGCAGTCCTAGCTCGACTCGGGACGATTCCGACTGAGAGCCCTCTCCCGTGGTATGGTAATGCTAAAGACCTTGGTAGCCACGTATGTCCACGACTGGCAGCACGGTTTTAGCCTCGCACATCATCCAGGCACACACCCTCTCCAGCGGGAGACAACAAGAGCGACCTTGGCTTCCGGCAGCACCCTTACATCTGACCACGATTTATTGAAACCTAGGGGCGGTGAGCATGGTTGCCCTTCATAGCATTGCCAATACTGAAACAAAAGTGCATCGCGGCAATGTGAACGAAGGCTAAGTTTAGTTAAACAACATGGGCCTGCACGGTGAGGAGGGTTTAGAACGCGGCCCAAGGTAAAACACCCACCATTTGAGAAGAACATTCCTTCCTCCATGATGTGCTCCTCTTTCTGATATATCCTCAGCTGAGTAGACGCTGTCACAAAGAAGAGAGCAACAGCATTGATCAATATATTTTCTGCAGCCTAATCATTTACATACATCAGCCAACCTGGAAAAACAGCAACCACACACGTCACGACACTGCGGCTCTGTTTGATCATGCCGAACAAACAAATGGCTAACGTAATTTGTTTTAACGCATGGTCAGTATTGATGTCTTATCTAACACCGCGACACACTGAGCAGTGTGCAAGGTATTGCATGTAACGTGCCACTTGCACCCGAAAACACAAGGGCGGATCTAGCGTGGGGTTGTTTTTTTTTTGGGGGGGGGAGGGGGCAACCGTTCGTCGCCAGCTGGCTGATGTGGGATCCGAGGTCCAGTGCATGGCGCCTCCCGCGAGTACCTAGTAGGGACAACATTCAAAACCGAAAAACACCGAAATGCTCTTGAATCTTAAACAGAAGTTAAAACAAAACAGTTAAAACAGTTAAAGTTAAAACAGACGGCAAGTAGAGGGAACTTTTGTGAAGTTCTGGGAATGCTTGGGGGGGGGGGGCAAAACATGCTCTCAGAGGTTTTTTTGGGGGGGGAATGGCCCCGTGCCTCCCCCCCCCCAGGATCCGTCCATGCGAAAACAGACCATCGCAATACATGTGTGTGTTATCTGTCGCATGCAGCCATGCCTTACCTTCATGCACCTGCAGGAAGATTCCAATGCCGTGGCCGGTGCCATGCTGGTAGTCCAGGCCCACATCATACAAATGGCGGCGAGCCAAAATATCCAGCTGGAGATATTTGGAGGTAGTTGATTTAACGAAGAATCAACGATCACAACACTTAAAACGTTGCACAAAACGAAATATACAAAGGACATCATCGTTTCAAAGTGGCTGTTCAAAGTCAAAACACGTTTCGGCAGACGCCAGGCGGGGCAGCCCCGATGATCAACATGACGTTATATATTTCAAAAATATTACGACATACAAACTGACGAACCGAACAAAATATGTAAGGGACGGAAAAGGTAGCATAAAAATTGTTGAATCGTTAGTGGGGAAAAACTTCAAACGTCTAGAACGTGAGCTTTTCCAAACATAAACATCATGTAGCAGGCGGCCAACGCCAGGCAAAATGTTTGAATATAGCGAAAATCAAGGTGCTCGGGGCTGGTCACGTGGTCAGTAGTTCAGCTGGCGTGCCTAACGCAGCAGAAGAGCTCTGGCGCGACGCGGCGGTGACCCCGTGACCTCTCACCCGGCTGTCGGTGGCGCCCTTCTTGAACACCACCCGGCCGAGGTCAATGACCCCCATCAGGACGCGGGTGTAGGCCTCGCGCTGGAAGTCGGTGGGTTGGCCGTAGTGCATGGTGCGGGTCACATCTGTGGTGCCGTCCGGGTACTGACCTGCGGACACGCGACACGGCGCCGCCGACTGAGGCACGCCCAGAGCACCCTGTGGCCGGTCCGAGTACTGCCAGCCTGTTCGACTCCAGGCGGTGGCTACGGCGCTGTTACTGTGGATTGGTTCTCCACGTCGGAACCATTGGGGCACACCCGCGGCGGGAATCAAACCAGGCTCTTCGAATTATGCGCGTATTGCGGATGGATACAGAACCCAACCGACGTCGGTCTACTCGTTGAAAGATACATTTTACCGCTGTTTTAACTGCAGGCTCGCCAGACAGTAAACACCTGGTCTTCAAGAATGAAATCTCCCAGGATCTATTAAAGCATTCTTGTGTTAACATAGCATAAACTATATATCACATGCTACGAATCACGCACCAGGTAAATACAGCAGTATACGATATCACATTGCACTGAAAACTGGGCGAAACCGAAATGCAGCCTCACGCGGGCACCGCTTACGCAGTCACCCGCCCAACACAGCATTCGATGCTACGGCGCGAATGGAGAAAGTCAACACATTTGGGGACCACACTCGGCACGCTACAGAACGCCAGACATACCCCCGGAATCGAGCAACAGAACGTCAGACGAGTCCACTGTGGTGTCCGTCTCGGGGGAAGCCTTGTAATGAATGATGGCCCCATTGGGCCCGAAGCCGACGATCGATGTGAAGCTGGTCCCACGGAACAAGTCCTGCTGCTGCCGGTACTCGATCAGCTTGCTCGCCACCGACAGCTCCGTCCACGCCTTGCCCTGGCCCACCTGGCGCGGTCCGAGGGTGCAGGGTCAGAAGCAGGGCCGCACAACACGACCAGCGGCGGGTTTGCCGAAGATGGGTGTGGTTCAGGAAAGCCCACGCGGTCACTGCTGTGGGAGGCACAATTCGGCCTGCTGCAACGTCGTGGGGTTCCCAAATCATCACGTGCGACCTGCTGCCGTTATATATACGTATGACATTTTCCCCCGGCAGACACCATCTCACCGACTGCTCCAGCATGGCGAGGAAGTCGCAGAGAGCAGTGCTGTCGCGCAGGTGGGCCTGCTTCATGGAGGCCACCTCCACGGGGTTCTTCATCGCCTTCATGCGGATGATAGGCGACGGCTTGAAGAGAATCTGCGCGTCCGGCACCTGCCGAGAACGCGAAGGGCGGCGGCTTACGGCGGGATTCGGCCCAGCGGTGCTTCGCGCTGCGCCCCGGACATTTGGGGCGAACACCAGCGCCGCGCGCCGGTTTGGCAAAAACGCGCCCGTTGACAACGTTCATCACGAGACGACCCCAGGCCCCCTTAGAGATCTGTTTTGGCTGATTATATGAAGATCCATGACACTGTTGAAACGCGGGGCGATCACAGTCCCACCCAGACATTGTTTCTGGCTGATTAAATTAAGATCCCTGACGCTGTCGAAACACCATCACCATGCCCAGAGTGGAGGGTATTTCTACCTGGCGTTATTTATGCGCCAGAATCAGCTAAGTTATGACAATATAACATGCGGCAGGACAAAAGGCAACCATACGTTTCTTAAGTCATTGGGAGATGCGCTCTCGAGCGACTGACCTGCTTGTAGAGGGCGTAGCTGGCTCCCCCCGCGTAGCTCCAGCGGGAGGGTACCCACACGAGGCCGGTCCACTTGACCCGGGCCGTCTCTGCCACGAAGCTGGAGACCTCCTCGTAAGGGCGAATCCTGACGGGTCGTGAGAGAAGGCGAATAATTTCGCTTTTGTTGAAAATGCTTCTGGTGGATGCAAAGCGTTTTTGCCAAGCATTTGCCTTTGCTATTAATCTGTGTGTGCTACGCGCGCCGATCAGTTCTTACACCAAATTCGGCGCCCGGAGGCCCTCTGACAGCATCGAAGACGTTGTATCCTCTAGAGCGACCATCTGAGACTTTGCGCGCTCTCGCCGTTCACAGTGGCGCCAGGCCGACAACCGACAGCGGGGAGTCAGCAACGCTCGCGTGTCTCACATCATTCCGGCAGAACCCGAGCGAATCTCTCTGGACAGGACCCTGGGAAAGCTCTACTCAGGGCGCGACGTACGATCAAAGGCGATTTCCAACGTACAGCACACCAATGCACACGTCACTTTTGCATGACAATCCTCACGCTCGGGGATGTTGCCCCTCCCTCCCGCCGCGAGCCCCGTGCTCGGCCTCCGTCGCGCTGTTCCTGACGTTAACGTCCGTCAGAATCCGTCAACGGCAGCGCCCATGACGGTTATTGGTCAACGCGCGAAAAAGGATACATTTATTCTTCAAAAAGTACGTGAAGCGCGTTGTGGTGCACAGAATTGTGCAGTTCCATAGTCCGTGACGGCCATATTAGCGCTCCGGGGTCATGGCGCCTTGCGAACCTGAGCCTGGGGTCCCCACACAGAAGTCAAGCGCGGCTGACCGGACCAGGTCGCAACCCTTAGTCGGCGACTGGTGGGCGGTTTGCTCGGTCACGCCGTCGGGGGACGTCAACAGGCATATAAGGCCGTGTCAGCGGTCAGGCTCCGCATCAGCACTCGCCAGGCACAGGACCCCCCTTCCCACTTCCTCATGATCAGTAAACATTCGCCATGCATGCCATGCATGGTGCGGTCACCACCCTCCCCCCCCCCCTGGTGACGTGTCCTACATGACACAGTCGCCGGGCTCGGTGCAGTCGTCGGTCCGCAGGTGACTTCGCACCTTTCTCTCCCCCCCCCCCCCCCCCACACACACACTCCTGGTGACGCGTCTCACATGACACAGTCGCCGGGCTCGGTGCAGTCGTCGGTCCGCAGGTGGGCTCACACCTCTCTCCCTCGTGGTGACGGGTCTTACATGACACAGTTGCCAGGCTCGGTGCAGTCGTCAGTTCACAGGTGGACTCGCACCTCCCCCCCCCCCACTCCCCCTCCTCTCCCAGCAGTGACGGGTCTTACATGACACAGTCGCCAGACTCGGTGCAGTCGTCGGTCCGCAGGTGGGATCGCACCTCTCCCCCTCCCCCTCCCAGCAGTGACGGGTCTTACATGACACAGTCGCCAGACTCGGTGCAGTCGTCGGTCCGCAGGTGGGCTCGCACCTCTCCCCCTCCCCCTCCCAGCAATGACGGATCTTACATGACACAGTCGCCAGACTCGGTGCAGTGGTCGGTCCGTAGGTGGGCTCGCACCTCTCCCCCTCCCCCTCCCAGCAGTGACGGATCTTACATGACACAGTCGCCAGACTCGGTGCAGTCGTCGGTCCGCAGGTGGGCTCGCACCTCTCCCCCTCCCCCTCCCAGCAGTGACGGATCTTACATGACACAGTCGCCGGACTCGGTGCAGTCGTCGGTCCGCAGGTGGGCTCGCACCTCAGATGTCAGTTTACTGTCGTCGACGAACAGGTGCACGCTGTCCATGTCCACCACCGCGTAGCCCTTAAACTCTGTAATGACCCAGGCCGGGCCGGGATTAGGGCCAGCACGTGACGTCCACACTGGGAATTGGTGACGTGCGTGCTGCAACGCGCCTGCACAGACGAAAGATCGCAAGCGATGCCGGCGCACGTGGAAGAATGGAGGGTCGCACCGCCGCGACGAAGTTAGGCAGGCAGGACAGCGTGCGAGTTGACGTGAGGCAGGATTTTGTGTGGGGTTATTGAACCTATCTGAAAACGCGCAAGCCATGCCACATGGTGGAAAAACGATGGTGCTGGTGGAAATAAACATGACAGCATTGGCATGGCAGCAGAATGCTTTCACATTACACATTCGGTGACATGGTCTGCTTCAGGTCACAGACGTCCGCCTCAGGGCATGACCTGGCGTGTGCGGCATGTCGTCGCCGCGCACGTTGAGCAGCCAGGCGATCTCGTCCAGCTGCGCCACCAGCAGCGCCTCCACCTTCTTCGTGCGACTGGAGGCCGCCTTCAGCGCCGCTCGCACCTGGGCCACCTTGTCCTGCCAGGACACGCCTGCCGACGAGGGTGACCTAAGGTCGGCGACGCTGTGAGGCAGCGCGGCTGCTGGCTGTCGGCGGCGCGTGCCTCGCGCCAGGGGCGCAGCCGATGCCGGTCCCAGGCTGCCACGCGAAGACCGTACGAGGGGAGTTTCACATAAGACGCGCCGGCCAACGTTCGGGGACCCCAGCCCCTGGGCCTTGTTGCGACATCCCCCCCCAAAAAAAACCGATGTAGTGGACGCGGAGGGTGTTGCCCGCTGAGGAGACCGGTCAAATAGAGACGGGATGGCATACAACGGAACGCGATGGAAGCACGGTTGCTGGGGTGATTACCCAGACGTTAACAAGCACAGGAGATAACAGCTACATAGCTGGGCTGTTGCGCGGCGCGCGGCGCGCGGAGCTCGGGATGCCACTGACCGGCGTACGACAGCGGGTGCACAGTCAAAGGCTCGTTGCGCGGCTCCGGCCGCCCCTTCTTCCACAGGTTCGCGATCAGGTTGACGTCCACGCTGACCAGCTCCACGGAATCAGCTGAGGACACGACAGCACCGAACGAATGCCCGAAGGCTCGTACAGTGGCCCACAGGGACGGCCAACAGCGCCGCGGCAGCGGCAAACGCTCTACACAGCTTGCCTGACTTGCACTTGTCGGAATGTGGGACCAATTTGGGACTCCGTTTGTGGCGGAAAGTTGGGGCCAAGTCTCTGAACATAAAGTAATCAATTCACACGTCATCGGCGCGTGTATCTCATCCGCTTTTCGTCCACCCCCCCCCCCCCCCCAAAAGAAAAGAAAGAAATCTCAATAGAATGAATGTTTATAACTACCGAAAACAAGCCTACGAACAACTGGCAACCAAACCACCAATCAACCAATGCACTTCCCCAGAAACAAGAGCGTCCGCAATGCCCACCACGACAGCGTAGGGCGGCCGGCGGGAGGGAGCGCGCGTACCACTCAGCTGCTCCTTGAGGTTAAGCCACGTGCGGGCTGACATCCTGTGGGGGTCAGAGCCGACCCGGCCACCGGCGCCCAGCTGGGCGGCCAGCCACGCAGACATCTCCGGCGCCTGCCGAGCATGGAACGTCACGGCACGGCACGGCACGACACGGCATGACACGGCACGGCACGGCACGGCACGGCACGGCACGGCACGGCACGGCACGCAGACATGCTGCCGAGCCTGGAACGTCACGCCACGGCACGGCACAGCACGCAGACAGCTCCGGCGCCTGCCGAACATGGAACGTCACTTCACGACAGGACACGACACGACACGACACGACACGGCACGGCACGGCACGGCACGGCACGGCACGGCACGGCACGGCACGGCACGGCACGGCACGGCACGGCACGGCACGCTCACGGGCTTTGCAGTTACCGGCGCCAAAGCCGGCATGCTGAGCACGTGCATACCATGCGTAGACTAAACAACGTCTGTCATGCATTAGCGTGAAAATGATTTTGAAATTGTGCGACCGTTGTTTTTGACTTCGGCGGGAATATTACGCAGAGTCCCGCGTGTTTGACAGGCAAGTTAGAACCAAGAGGAGAATGCCCTGAGTTTTTGGGAGCACAAAACACGTGATATAATTAACTTTCGCATGACCATTACAATAAATGCTGTCCCCTGCAATAACTACTACACACAATGCAACAACTACTGCAAGCAGCACAATACACGAAATATGCGCGATGCAACGCAACCAACTAAGTGCAGTAACTACTACAAACTACAAAACGCGTCGTCTGCTACTCAAAATGGCGTAAATGTGATGTATCATTACGCATAAACAATGCCACCCAAATACTACGTCGCTATCATGCTACGCAAGAACTCCGAGTCATTTTCGAGCTACCCCTTCACTACAGTTAAAAGTGCAGAGCCGAAATTAGCTCGCGCTGGCCGCCGCCGCCGCCAACTGCTGACCCCCGCGTCCTCCTTCATGAGAAACCAGTTGCAGTCGAGCTGGTCCTCGGCCTGCAGGAAGTAGCGCCCGTCCGTCCAGAGGGCGGCCCTCTCGGCGGTGATGACAGCGGTGGCAGCCGATCCGCTGAAGCCGCTGATGAACTTCACGAGCTGGTCCTGCGGCGCGATGTACTCCGTCTGCGGGCGGAGGGGAGGGGCGGGTCACGAGATGGTGGACTCCCACTGCAGGCGGAGGGGAGGGGCGGGTCACGAGATGGTGGACTCCCACTGCAGGCGGAGGGGAGGGGCGGGTCACGAAATGGTGGAATTCTACTGTGGACGCAGTGGAGGGGCGGGTCAGGAGATGGTGGACTTCCGCTGCGGGCGGAGTGGAGGGGCGGGTCAGGAAATGGTGGACTTCCGCTGCGGGCGGAGTGGAGGGGCGGGTCAGGAGATCGTGGACTTCCGCTGCGGGCGGAGTGGAGGGGCGGATCAGGAAATGGTGGACCTCCGCTACGGGCGGAGTGGAGGGGCGGGTCAGGAGATGGTGGAATTCCATTGTGGGCGGAGGGGAGGGGCGTGTCAGGAGATGGCGGACCCCGACCGCGGGCGGAGCGCAGGGGAGGGTCAGGAGATGGTGGACAGGGGAGTACAGGCCACGCATGGTTCTTCCAACGGAGACAGGCTGAGCTGCGTCCGCTGAAACCGGTGCTGTGCTCGCTATTGCTGGTACTGTTCTCGCTGCAGATGGCCCTATGCTCAGAGGTGGCGCTATGCTCTCTGGATTCGATGTTCTGCCGGCTAAAGAGATACCATGCTTGCTGCAAGTAGAAATGTGCGCTGACGTGGCGAACTGCTTGTTGCAGCCAGTAGTTTGCTCCGGGAGAGGTGGGGCTGTGTTCGGATGTGGTCCTGTGCCCACTTTTGCTGGTTCCTGTTCTTGCTGGGTCCTGTGCTGTACCCACGCTAGGCAAGGGCGAAACATTCAGTCCAACAGCTGCCGTGTGTGCTGCTCCACGTGCGCAGTGACTTGAAACCTCGTCTGGTCGAACTGGCGGTAACGGACCCTGCTACGCATCACCAATAATTTATGCCCGGCGTGCGCCACGCTCAAAATCGGCTTGCAGTGAGTTTCAAAAAGACCCGTGTTTGACGATAAAACAGTGACGTGCGAAATATCCCTCTTCACTCATTGCAGAAGAGATGTTCAACTTCTTTGTAAGCACCGTTAAGACCGACCGCATATTGACACATCGCATGGCCACAGCTGGCATTGGCTGCCCCCCGCTCACTCGTCCGGACATCGAGTGTAACCGCGTCGGCGAGGTGGCAAAACAAGCGAGAACGGAGAACGTCTGGCAGCCGGGCCCCGACCGGCACTGCTGGAGACGGAGGATGTCTTACACCCCAGTCCTGATCGGCGCTGCTGAGGGCGGAGGATGTCTGGCACTCGGGCTCAGACCGGCACTGCTGAGGACCGAGGATGTCTGGCACCCGGGCCCTGACCGGCGCTGCTGAGGACGGAGGACGTCTGGCATCCGGGCACTAACCGGAGCCGCTCGGCAGGCGACAACATTACATCCGGCCCCATTCCTCTACAGCTGGGCCAGGTGCCCAGGCCGTAGGAGCCCCAGGTCACAGCCCGAGTTAAGCACCACGTTACGCGTGGACTCTCCCGGGGTGGGGGGGGGGGGCCTGTATGTGGTACCGGGTCACCGTCACTCTAGGCAAACGTGAAAGAAATGATGAAAAATCTGTTTCGCTAAAAAAACTGGATGAGTTCCCGACACTAGTAGATTAAAAAAGGAGCAGCTTTTGGAAACGGCTCCATCCCTACGAGAGCGCATTCCAAAATACGCGGTGATGACACCACGCACTCTGATCGTGATTATGTACTTACTACAGAATCGGCCGACACAATACCACCCATTTCCAAGTTGCAATACGTTAGACAGGTCATCGATACTAACTAACGTGTACAAATGAATTTTTTACAAAAATCTTGTTTAATTTGGCTATCGTTTTAACACCACGTACCGCCAGAACAGTTGTGTGTAGTATGTATTATGAACGAGTGTAATATGTATGATGTGTGTAGTGTTGCATAATAAACTTGATTAAAGGAAGTATCCCACACTCGTTTGCATTACCAGTTTTCTCCAAATCATCGGAATTCCTCAGATTTGAGATTCGATTTGAAGAAGCCGACCCTGCCGGAAAAATCTCATTGGATTCCATGTTCACCATTGTGGAAGAAATACATTTCATTTGCGTTGGGGTGATGTTTACAACACACTAAGGTGTCAAAAAGCTTGTGCATCAAATGATAGGATGGCTTAAAACACTCTGTTTATACAAAAAGATATGCGAACATGAGGCTATTATCCCACAAATTCAAGGAAACGTTATACCATGGCTTCGTGTCGTCCCCAACGACGTTTGCCACTCAGGCTCTTTTTGAGGCGCATTTTGGCTTTGGGAATGGGAATATCATATGACCCATGTGACACACTGGCTCAAACTTTCACCAATCAACTTCCCAGTAACAGGCTCTTGCCCGCTGGGCCAATCACAAACGTCATCTTATTCGCACCAATAGACGTGCGCGCGGTGGCTATCATGGCGACGGCGGTGGCGACTGCAGGGAAGAAGTGTAGTGCTGTCACAACGCGTTGACAGTGGCTTCGGACTAAAAAATCTGTAAAATTCATACCCTTACTCTGTCATGACGGTGCTACGCCAGCACTACCCAGTGCTATTATTAGGTGTAACTGGTTCTGAGGTCTCACTAGAGCATGTTTTGGAAATATGTCCTTAAGGAGGGACACGCCCTTTATGTTCTAGCTTCCTTCCACAACATTTGAAAACTGTCCCGCCCACCCCCTCCAAACCCACCATATACCAAGATAGCGGATTTCATGAGCAGTGGCGCAGCTCTAGTAGCGCCCCACTTGCAACTGAAACAAATGCATCAGACCGCTCTCCATTTCAGGGAAAAACGCACCATCACTTTCATATACCGTTTAAAAAGTCTCCCATAGATAAGAATGCGACTCTACGTGCCATCTGTACCCCTAACGGTGGTTATGTGAAGTCATCAGAAGCAGTCAGAAAAAGGTTTCATTGGTGGCCATATTTTGGGCGGAGGGAAGACCTCATCAAAAGCTGACGCAATCTATCACGACCAACGCAGTCCTACTTTGTGCCTTAGTGGTAAGTCAAGAGGGCTATTCCACGCTGAAATGGGGTTGGACATTGATACGCCTAGCTTCAAACTCAATCCCTGCAGTCTACAGTTACGTCCTTTTTAAGACTAATTATTTTGTTTCTGAGCTTTTTTCTGAGCACGCGAAATTGTACAACATTTTTCATGTCGCCTCAACTGAAGTTATCCAAACCTGCATTCCATCATAGCAGCTTAACACGAATTCCGCCCCCTCAATGGCCATACTGTGGTCAGTGTCGAGAAACGCATGATCACTGATTTATTCATGTCTGGAGTTCGTCAGCAAGAATGATTTCCAATCAGCTTAACGTGCAAAAACTCAAGTTTCGAACACGAACCACGTTTTGTGACGCTTCATACAGCAATTTAGGCAGTACCACTAGTTCTGACGGAAATAAGGCTGGAATTGAATAATTCAAGAATAACGTCGTAACTGAGGATGCAAGTGCACATAAAATCCCAAACCATGGAAAAAATGCATACAAACACCACGAGAAAAGGCCAAAGAACAAGCACAACGATATTCGGTTCATTTCACACGATCAGCTCACAAGCCACCTATCGGTGATTTTAAGTACTACAAGTGAGTCAACTCGTCCGCTGCAGTAGCAATTCTGGTATAGCCAGCCTGGTGGAGACTTTCATCTCATAAAAACGTTCCATGAACGCACGGTGACGCATTGAGGAACATATTTACTTTGTGAAAACCTGTTGCTTACAGCAGTCTTTTGCACTTAAAAGGAGTATTCTATATTTGCATGGGGTTTTGAACTGGAATAGTCATCTTGAAGAGCTTTTAGTGAAGTTCACAGCCCTGTCGTTCTTAAAACCCTAAACCTCTCAAGTTTCTGGCCTAAAGGCCCGTGAAAAGTGGGAGAGTATTTCTGGAAGAGTATTTCAAAGTCACCCCTGGCATTCATGACGTCATACTGGCGTCATTCAAATCGGCATTCCATATGCATGCACTGATCAAGGCCGATAAAAATATGGTCGAGTCTTTCATAACATGGTCGAGTCGTTCTAATATTGCATTCGTGAGCCCGATTTCAAGATATAACGGCCATCAATCGGTTCTCAATAAATTTTGTGCAAAACACGATGACGAAATCAAACAATGACGCATTGAAGAGCCTCTTTACTAAACATAGAAGTTGTGTTATCTACAGTCATCCTTTCTACTTAAAGGAACACCGATAATTACAATGAGCCTTCTTCATCATGTCTGATGTCATGTGCATATCTTCAAATGTGGAACATTCCCTTAGAAGCGTACCAATAGTTACAAGTGAGCTTACTCCACCATTGCATGCTTACCTCACTGTCGTCCAATGTGGAGCATTCTCTTTAACGGAAACTCCAGATGTGAAAATATCGAAGCAAGCATTTAAAGTGATGAAAAAGCTGACTTATGACTACTGATAGACCTTAATTAAGCGGAAAACGCTGCTCTAGCCAGCACACTTTCTCCGTTTAGTAAATATGCTCCTCAATACGTCATTGCTTGACTACGTCCCCGTTCTTTGCAAAATATTGATTGAGAGTCGACTGACTGAGTATACATGAAAGTCGAGCTCACGTTCTCCAGATATAAACGACTCGACAATTACATTTGTATTGGCCCTGGTCGCTGCATGGACAATGGAATGGCAAATTTGACTGACGCTACAGTGGCGTCATGGGTGCCTGTATGACATTGAAATAATCCGTACGAAATAGTCCGCACATCTTCGCGGTTGTGTAGCTTAGAAGCTAGAGGATTTAGACCTTAAGGACAGGACTGTACCCTGCACCGAATGATCCTCAAGATGGCTATTTCAGTTCAACCCCCCCCCCCCCCCCCCCCCACCATACAAATGCGGAACACTACCATTAACCCGGACAGCACACTCATCAGAATTCCAGGAGCTCACATAGCCAGAAGCCAACCACTAGCATGCAACAGGGGTTTCTGCCGCTGACTCAGTCGAGCTGCACAAGACGGGGCTGGAGTCATAAATAACAAGCACCATCTTCACTCAACGGGCAAACCGGTCCCAGGCATGGCAACACTGACTTTGCATGGTCGTCACCCAAACACGGCCAGAGATCCGTTTAACTATGTATGAGCGCGAGACAAAGGCACATGCAGTTCCACAGATCCTCACCATAGCCAGATACGCCTCCCCTCCCCCCTCTATCCCACCCTGTAAAGATGCCGTCCTCTGCATCAGACCAACGAACTTGCACGATGCGTGTCGCCAAAATCAATCCCACCTAGTTGAGACTTTTCTGAAAATAATCGTCAAACGCGCATTCCCCAGCTGCAAAACGCGCGGTCTGCAGTTTGCAACTCTGCACAAGTCGTGAAAGTCCTGTGAAAATGAGGTGATATAGTCTGAAATGTTCGAATGTTGTGAAATGAAAGCCTTGATCCAGATGCTGACGAATTTCTCCGCTTCTCCAATAATGTCATTACAGATCCCATTTCGAGGAGTGCTACTTCGCATTTAATGACGTCACAGATGGCACTGTTGCGTGCTGAATCGGTCGTTACAGATGGAGCTCGCACTTGACCGAGATGCGAAGGACGCTTTCTGTTTTAAGACACCAGACGCCTAACCTGCTCGCTGCACTAATCACGAACGTGCGCGGGCATCATTCGCGCCAGGTTGGGCCATGGTGCCGGGAGGACGCCGAGGACAAGGAGCACTTCATTCAGTGGTGTTGAGAACAATGGCGGCGCTACCCTCGGAGCAGAGTAGTGGCGGTCTGCCACCCGAGTCGTAACGCTGCGGTGGCACTGCTAACGGTGATGTAAAGGGGAGATGAATCGTCGTACGTGCCACTTAGAGCACACCACTTTGAATGCGTTCGTTTGGCTATGCTTTGGCTGTCCTGCCGTGCATGTCGGTAAGGAGAAATGCATGCAGCGCATTTGGTGACCATAGAAGTCAGATATGTCCAGCTGTTTCAACTGCTTAACTAGTCCGACATAACAGGGGATTTTAGTGTGTGTGCGACCGCTCTAATACACCCCATGTCACATGCAGCTTATACGCCAATGCCGGGCAAATACCCGTGCAAGTGACGCGGATGGAACTCAGTCCGCATGCCATAAATTTTCGTAAATAGATATTGATATTATGTATATTATATATTATATTATACATATGCATTTCGTATATAGATATTCGCGAACTGCGTGAATGTGCCTGGACACCAGCAACCAGAAAGAGTCTCACCCCCGTATCATTTTGGCAACGTTTCACGGCGACCACACCAAAAGCGAGGTATATCGGACGGGTCCAGGTAGCGTATTAGGTAGCGTAGCGTAAGCGTCCAGGTAGCGTAAGCGTACCACGTATTTTTTGCCTGGAAATCGGCCAGGTTCGTCCTAATCGTTCTAGTCGTCCTGCAAAGGTCCTGAGCATTCCATTGCGAATGTCAAGTAGCAGTTCCCATGAAAAGACATCATTACGGCCACACAAGGCCAAAACCCGAGGCCAAAAAGATGCCGTGGTCGCGCCAGCGTCTGGTCAGCTGCGTATCTGGCCAGCGTCTCGTTAGCTGCGTATCTGACCAGCGTCTCGTCAGCTGCGTATCTGGCCAGCGTCTAGCCGGCTGCGTATCTGACCAGCGTCTGGCCGGCAGCGTATCTGATGAGGAAAGGCACGCGGCGCAGCAAGTGGAGCTGCAGCCAATGCCGGGCGCACGCGCCGGCCAGCCAGCGCCGCCGAGCCCGGACCCTGAACTGTCGACCCGACACAGCGTCCTCTGAGGACCGCCGGCGCCTCCGACGCCCACCCCTGGGCTGCCGGAGCCTGCAAAAAGCAGCCGCTGACGAGAGGGGTCGACGCTATGTCCGCACCGCGCTTGCGTGGGAATAGAAGGTGGACGTTGTAGTGACGGCACGGTGTTGTGACGACAGCTGGTGTGGAGATTCGAGAGGCACTGGTAGTCCAGGAGACGCGGTCTCGGCGGCGCCACCGGTCCAGACCAGCCCGATAGTGTAGCCCAGCCCGGCCGGTAGTCCAGCGCTCCGCTAGGTCGGGTCGGCAGGCCAGCCTTTAGGCTCGGCGGTGTCGGCCGGCCGCGGGGTTCGCCCAGCCTATGGTGCAGCTCTAGTTGCTGCATCGTGTGTCTGTTCTTTTCGAGGTACGTAGCTGGGCTGACGCATTCTGGCAAACAATCTATGCCTCCGGGCATCCGGGCCGTTGAATACTCGATGTTTTTGCTGTTTCCCTCCAACAGCCCGGTTGGCCGGAACCACGTGAGCACTCCCTAGGTCAGATGTGATCAACAGCTTTCTTATGAGGTGGGATAGAAAAACACTCATCGAGTGTTGTTTTCTGCTCTCTTGCAAACTTTACGGAGCTAGCGTGGGCGCTCGGAGCCGGCGGGCAGCTGGTTCGGCTCTGATTTGATCGGACCCGTAACCGGCAGCCACTCGGAGGCGCCGGAATTCCCGAGATCCCAGCGGCCACTCGATCCATGGACACGGAGACTGTACATACGTCGAGATGTCGTCACCGAACTCGGAGAAAGGACATGCCGGGACCGCCTTGAACTTATCGAATCGACGTGCGGCCTTTCGGCACCGAGCAAGCCGGTTGCGCACGGCGTCAGCTCGTATCCAGGCTCGAGGGAGCCTGTTTTGGACGACCCCATCCTGCAGTTGGCCTTTCCTCTGCTGCGAGATTCTGGGAACGAGTTCCGCATCAACTACCGGCACGGCGTTGTCCTTGTAACATGCCCGGCCCCACAGACCGGCCAAGCCGCCAGGCCGTGCGCCAGCGCGCAAGAATATTTTTGAACAAATGTCAGCCCTCAGCTAGGCTAATCTGCTATACAGGTTGGTAAACGGATGCAGGTATGCAGGCGGAGAAACGGCCGCGCCGCGGTTGATGTGAGCGAAAAGCTGAAAGCCACGCCAAATAATGCGTCCAGGAAGGTGTGGAGCGCCGTGACAGCCATACGGGTTCATGGTGGGGCCACGAAGTATCCACCCCAACCCTCGGAAGAAAGTCCGAATCTGCCAACAAAACTTTGCACTTCAGGGAAGTGAACTGATCCGGCCTAGGCTTTCGAAGCCTCGCGGAGAACCGGTCGGACCGCGCCCCCTCATGAGCGCCGCCGCCACATACCTGGTGTTCGTCATCCATGGGCACGATGTAGGCGTCAATGGGCTTGTACAGGTCGTCGACCGGCGTCGCCATCAGCTGACGCAGGTCGCGCAGCCTGCGGATGCGCCCACAGCTGTCACGCACTGGCCGGCGGCCAGGGGGCCGGCGTGCGCGCGCTCGGCACACGCTGGGTCGTAAAGGGCTGCACGATTTGACCGCTGAACAGACGCCCGCTCCGGGGAGTGCTGTGTTCGGACGGGACTTGGGTTGAGGTGGTGCGCTGACGCCGGCGAACATGTCGGGGCTGGCCAATGCTTCAGACGGCTCATCGAGATGCACGTGTGCTGAATGACGGATTAGCGGAGGTCGGTTGACATGTGTCCCCATCGCCACGATCAGTTAGACGTCCAGAATGTCAACAACTGTCTGGATCGGCAGAAATGCTCGTTAAGTGAACATTTCCAGGTGGAGGGAGACCTGGCATGAGTGGACACAATTTCCTGGGATGAGTTCCAGTGCCGTGCGCAGCATAACCCACTGACTTTGAAAATCCACCACCGGTTCTAGCTGTAATCCTGGATTTACATCAACAATGATCAAGACAAATGCACGCCTCGCACCAAGGCTAGATCCAATTATAGTTCTCCTGGGTAGCAGCTGCACTTCTGTTCACGTCTGCACAGAACACTTTTCGACTTCCACATTCGTGAAGAAAGTACAAAGGCGTCTGAAGTACGTGTCGTTGTTGCGTCACAGTTCTGTACGTGTATAACTGGGCTTCGTGCGCTAGCGATCGGACACCTTCTTGAGACAAAACAGGAGCCACGTACGCGGGCGCAGGCTATCCCAGCAGGTGACACGTCCTAAAGCCGTAATCCGTCGGCCAGCGCTGGCCAGTACTGCGACATGCTGTCGACCTTGACTCAACAGCATGGCAATGGCGCACATTCGTGCACGGGTGCCTGCTGCCAGTCCGTCACTGCCGTGCAAGCCGGACGCTATTGAGGGTTTCAAACCGCTCACAACAACCAGCCGTCACCAACGCTCTCCATTCTCCAGCCCTTCAATACGGCCTGCAGCCCGGATTGAGTGCCCCTCAGTAGCCGCAACGCTATCGGCCGTTGACATTGACCTTTCAGGAGAGCCACTGACCTTTCGGTGGTGGTGACGCGGGTCTTGGGCTGCACGATGTTTTGCCCGCTGCAGGTGGGCCTCTCAGCGAGGTCTGGGTGCTGGTTGGGGTCCAGGGCGGCCGCCAGTCCCAGCGCGCCTGGCGACACAGCCGACCAACTCACCATGACAGCCCTCCCATCAGGACAGCGGGTTCAGGCGCCTCTCAATGTGAGGCATCAGGCGGACGTAGTAAGCCTAATGCCTAATGCAGGTAAGTCTTTCCATCCCCACCCGGACGCCGTGCAGATGTCGGGCGCGATCTTCTGGGAATGACTGAGATCTCACACGTAACTACCATTTTACAAATTACTATTATTTCACATATTATTGCCATTTCGCACAGTATTATATAGCATTACATTACTACACATCGCTATCACTAAACTATCATTACAACCATATATCTCCGGTGCATGACACCTAGTGACACATTAATGAAAGTTGCCAAGATATGGAAGCCAATTGCATGCACAACAGACTCATGAAAGAGTCCACGTCTCTATACTCGCTGTGACACCTCATCGCTGGTTTATCCAGCGCTCTTTGGTTCCCCTGGTTCCGCCACCGAAAAATGCGAGTGCATGTTTGAGATTGCTCAAGATCTAGATCAGGATCTACATCCTGCCTTATGACAGGATGTAGACCATCGAAGACATTGGGGCACGCACACCTCAGGCAAACGTAGCTTGCCGATGCCCACACGGTCGTACCCCAGGGGCTGACGAGGAGCTAGGACTAGGAGCATATTCACGTAGTAGCCACCGAGGTAACACCCCCCTTCCCCTCTTATGAGCTAATTTCCATGCATCCATGTATGAATACATGTCGATAGCTAAGAATTTAAGACGAACACGCAAAACTAAACAGAGAAAAACTATGTTGTGCTACGCCATCCATGAAATTTTGGGCCTTCTTAGTCGAATTTTCAAGTTGTGTCACGCGGCATGGGCGGTCGCACCGTGGGAGGAGGGGGGGGGGGGGGGGCATGAGAAGAGTGCCTCAACCTCACAAAGGCGCGACATCGTGGAACGAAGGAACATGCGTTTTGATGAAGCGTGTCAACGCACAAAATATCATCAGCCGCTAAACGTTCGAGATAGGGTTCTTACGTCACTGTGGAAACAGTAAACCGAAAGCAGTACACCAAGATGCTCCACAGCAAGCTCTTGCCTTTGAAAACACAAGAGCGCGCACTCGCAGCTTCGGTTGCTCAGCGCTTTTCCCACGTTTCTCGGCGGCTGTTCCGCATGGTGGACCATGGCATGTCTGCGGTGCCATAGTCACCCCAATGTCGAGGTGCCCCCGCCCCTCCCCCATGCTGGTTGCATGACACTAACACTGAAGCAGAAACTCCCCCGGCAAGACTGCTGCAATTTTACTTCAACTGCCTATATACTGATGCACATACTTATGGACATATAACTTAAATACTTATAAACTTATATACAACTGCCTATATACTATGTATATTCTTATACACAAAATAAGCACTACGCAACAAACCGGTACTTGAAAGCTTATGCCCGTCGTCAGTTCTAATGCAAAAACCTTGAGCAGTGATTACACACATCACTTTCATCGCAAAGACTTATACACGACACCAGTTCTGCCAGCAAAATGTATACTTGACTTACACACCGCATTCCTTGCACTGTAGACTTAAACACATCAGCGCTGCACAGCATAATGTATACTTTAATTGTACTCAACTGTCCTGATAAACTTACGCAGCCTTTACGTGCACGCGACATGATTTCTACTACTAATACAGATGCGTAACATATGTGCTGCACGAGAAAAAATACGCAAACACTCATAACCGTCATTGCAGCAATAGTAGCTCAGACGTTCTACAGGTATACGTGATATTACTTTTCAGTCAACAGCATTCACATCAGTGCTACACGGCCAAATGTCTTGCTCAAAAAGTTGTACCTTTCACTACGTTTACAGCAAAAAAAAAAAATGTATAGCCTATACTTAAGAGCATTACTTTTACAGCCAGCATGTTTAGGCGGCATGAGTGCTACACGACACAATTTATGCTGAAGCAATCTAAGCTCATTATTAGTTCTTCTACAAAATTGATTGTAAGTGACATAACCCGTTGACAACACTTCTACACAACATTCGCGCCATGCGACAGAATGTATGCTTCAAAAATGACAGCTGTCAGTACTTCCCGCAGCTGGAGCTAGGGACGTGAGTTTTTTCAGCACTTACCCCCCCCCCCCCCCCTTTCGGAGACCAGGAACCACCTCCACGCTGATCGAGCCCACAATGCTTTCATCGCCTTAGTGCATGTGGGCGAAAAATTAATACCTGATATAAGAAAAAGGCCTCGCACCTGGCTTTCCGGCATTATGGGATACACTAAGTTCTGAGTTTTTGAGTTATTATGCGAAGTTAAAGGCTCTCAAGAAACCTGGGTGGAGATACTGAGTAAAAGACATTGTTATACCCCATAACGATTACACTGATTACATCAAAGCGATTGTATCCAATATAACGATTATATCAAAGCTAAACAATTACAATCAACGATTGCATCGATGCATTGATTATAACAAATGAAGGATTATATGAATATATGAATTAAAACAATAATATTTCTCGGGTATTTAATTCGGTACACGAACAATACCAAAACGCCGATATTGGACCAAAGAAGTTATGAACAATTCTCTCTAACTGTTGGTCTTCTAGGTACCTAAACTATCATCCTCCAGTTCATTTGGTCCGGGTAGTATCCCGCAGATACCTGTGTCTCTAACGCCAGCTTCTTCATATTTGAGGCCAGTCCGCAACTATTCCGGTTTTTCACACATCATACGGGGTGGAAGAACGCGTGACTGCAATATGTGATAGCCTTCAAAAGTACATAATGTCCCAGATAATACCTAACCCACCCAAAAGTGGTAATCGTTTTTGCCGCAGAATCGTGACTGGTGGTATACGAATTCCAAATGGAAAGCAAAAACATGATCAGCAACAGCTGTGACATCAGCAATTCACCATTCATCAAATCGTGACGACAAAAGGTGCTCAAGGTGAGCCATCTGGCGGTCCAGGATGCGCAACACCTGAACTTGCCTCAGCTGTTCTGCTGTCCGGCTGAGATAGTTCGTAAGCAATAAGCCAATTTAAGTTAACGCGCCTAAGTGGCCGGTTGGATACCCTTCAGGCGGGTGGGGGTTCAATTTGACCCTCTGAGATCTCAGAAACTAGAAGAGCTATAGACACCAATTTCACGGAACTGTGTACGTGAACTCACTTAGTTCTAGGTTTGAGGTTTCTGAGTCATGACATTCGGTTCAAATAAGGTCAAGCAAGGTTAAGCTCCAGGTTGGTCTCCACAGTGCCCCCGGAACTTAGATACCAGTTTTAAGCAAAAGGTGACATGCTTATTTAAAAACAGTGACCAGGTCTGACCTTTCAAAGGTCATGGTGGCCAAAATCATACAAAACTGCAAGGAGTTCTGCATTGAATAAGCGACAAATATTACGCTAAGCAATATGTTCCTAAAAGCAAAATCTTCACCTGGACCAGTTTACGTCAATCACCTACTCTGGGCTTGAAAAAAGGCCATGAAAGTTGCATAACGCGGTTTCTGTTATCAATAAATTTGAAATGAGCACTAGAATTTACCCCACACAGCAAGCTGTAGAGTAAGAAAACAGGCAGGCTTTGACCTTGGTCCGCTTCTCCTAGCTTCGTCAACACTCGGTTGTTGCATCAGATTGAATGATCCCCTAGAAATTAACTTCGTTGAACCTACTGCCTGACTTTGACCTGCTGAAAGTCAGTGGCCTCGCACGTTACATCCAAATTTTTGAACGGAAATTATCCGTTATTCAATCGTCTAAAACTCTGCAAAATGTAGCGCGGCTACGCCGCGGCGTTCGCAAGTCATCCTGGAAAAATCTTAGGGTGGGTCAAATTGACCCCCCATCCGAGCGTGTCTCAAGGTTCCGACAAAGTTCATTGAACTTGGGTCAGTCATAAATGTCACACCGATGTCAAGACCAATCTGCTTTTTTACTGTAGATTTCGCTTTAAGGGTTAGCTTCTAAAGCTCATTTAGAGTTTTTGTAGACTTCCTTTGACTTCTGAAAGGTCAGAGTGGGACACTGACCTTACTTAAGCCAAGTCAACACCTTATTCTTAGGAACATACCGTGTAACGTAATCCTTGACGCTTATTCAAATAGAAAAAGCACTTATAGGTTTTCGTTAACTATGGCCCTCTCAGCGTCAAGCGAGGTGACTGACTTGAAATAAACGCCAATGGTCTTTTGCTCAAGAAAAGGTAACTAAGTTAGATGCGATTGTATAAGGAGGCCTGGCTGCACTTTGAGCACCAATCTGAAATTTGGCCTCATTTGACCAGGTCATGACCTAAGAACATCAAATTTTGGCATCACTGAGTTCACATACCGCGAAATCCACTCTGTAAATTTGGTGTCTCTAGCTCTCTCATTTTTTCTAGATCTCAATGGGGTAAAATTGACCCACCCAACAGAACGTCTGACATTTAACCAGCCCACCCAGGCGCGTATTAAAGCCTCCATATACCGATTTTTAACCTAGAAATTCTAACCCAGCGTCTGCTAAATAACACGCAGTATTTAAGGGACGGGACGAATTAACAGAACTGGACAGGACATCTTTTTGTCCTTAGTCGTTCTGATTCTACCTTTATCCTTCTCAATAGGTGTCCCTTTTGACCATTTGTTATTCGACTTCATCCGATTCTACTTTCATCCCTTTCAAACAATACCTCTAAAGATGCGCATTCAAGATGTCGCAACGGAGACACAACACAATCTCGCCAGTGAAAAACATCTCACCTCCCCGCAGGACGCACGAAGTTCCTTGCACGGCACGTACTCACATCGTTCGTTTACATTCCGCTCACGTCGGCGTGCATGCCGCAGTTTTTACATCGGCACGTCAGTAAGCAGGTACAAGCCATTAGGTGCCTATGGAGTGAGGTGGTGCGGAGCGGCGGCGAGGATTTAATACCCGTCCTTCTTACCGCGCCGTTAGCACCACCCCAATTCCGAACTGATCGTATTTTTTGCGTTGCCGATCAAATGAAGCTCTCTTTTCCGCCCTTGACGAGAGGGAAGGATCTCCCGCTTCCCAATCAAGGCAGCGCGTCTCCCAGACCTCTTGGACAGCGCCAATGGGGTTGAGTTATCTTTCATTGCTCAGCCCCTCCCCCAACTCATAAGGCGAAATTTCGCCCCTCGTACAGAAATCCTGCGTTTGGAAAACCCGCAATCCTCAATCGCTTACCACGTGAGCTGGGGAGTACCCATGCACTCCAGGCTCTCCACGGGCTTCCACAACTTACCCCACAGGCAAACTACCCGCATTGACAGCATCTTCCGCCACAGCAACCACGACGACCAGCGCTCCCCACCCGCACGCCGCAGTTGGCCGCTGACTGCCGGCCGGTGCGGCGCCCCAGCTGACCTTGGGCGCTCGGCGAGCGCAGCGGTGCCCCGGGGCATGTCCGGCGCGCCACCGGTAGAGCCAGATGAGCGGTTCGTCACGAGGCACAGAGGCGCGCGGCGCCGGCGGTTCGTGGGTCTGAGGAGGCGCGGCGCCGGTGGTTCATGGGTCTGAGGAGGCGCGGCGCCGGCGGTTCGTGGGTCTGAGGAGGCGCGGCGCCGGCGGTTCATGGGTCTGAGGAGGCGCGGCGCCGGCGGTTCGTGGGTCTGGGGAGGCGCGGCGCCGGCGGTTCGTGGGTGTGACGCACGGTGCCGGCGGTTCGTGGGTCTGAGGATGCACGTCGGTTTTGGTTGGTTGGTTATTCGGATTCAAGTCTTTTTTGGCCGGTCATGACCATCCATCGGGCTATGGAATGAAGGAGTATGGATAACTGTGGAGCAAGACTACATACACCTGAAGAGCTATCCGCCGATGCTTGACCCACACTCGGACCCCATCTGCGGGGTGTGTGCTCGGTGTTCGGCCGGGGGTAGGGGCACTTCGGTCCATTCATGGCTAGCGCATGCAGCCTTTCCGGACAAGCGTGGCGTCACGAGGGTGCAGGATAAAGCGAGCAAGGGGATGGAAGGGGGATATTTTTCACGCTGGCAGGAGCGTCACGTCTTATACATTTGGAGGAGCCCGGGGCTCGATACTTAGCTTTTGAATACGCCAAGCCGCCACATCCGGCCCGCAAGAATCCGCGTGCTTTTGGCCGAGTCTGATGACTATCTTCTGCGGCAAAATTTTTACAGCAGGAGCTCGGCGGAGTGAAAACCCATGGCAAACTTGGTTCACCAATAAATCCGGTTGCACAAGTTCAACAACTTTAAAGGAAATGCCCCACATTTCAAGCTACTGTTAATAACTTCAGAGTCGCTGACAGACTTCCCGTCGGCATTCCAACAGTAATGAACGAAGGCGGCTGGCTTGTTAACTTCAGCTCACCAAGAAGTGCTTGTTAGTTCTCGTCCTGATAGGGGGATCGATGCGATCCTCAGGATTATTTTTTAAGAGTACCTGTCCAGCATATCGCGCAATCGCGCCAAAATTTTCAGTGGGCTATGACAGACGCATTGCACGTTTTGACACCAAAAACACGCACCTACATCCTCTGGTTTCGGAGCAGGATCGGTTTTTGAGAACCACCGCACAGCGATATGCGGTTGGTGCGGGCGGCGGGCGGTAACCAACGATGCTGCCGAACGCACACGGCGTACCGGCATCATTACATAAAATGGAATACGCCACCTTTCTTGTACTTTTCACTCATTATATGACCAAAAGCGTACCATATGATTAATGATACCAGGGTTTCCCGAAATCCTTCTGAATATCCTCGCATTTCGAATTGAGGTAGCTGCTCCTGAGAGAGAGAACTCATTGGACTCCCCACTCACCACTATGAAAGTGATACACTCTATTCGCCTTGCTGTTTCCAAGGTGTGGACTCTGTAATGTTTGCAATACACCGATTTGTCAAGAGGTTTGTGATAAATGCTACGAAAGCCTGATGAGCGCTGTTTAGACAGAGACGTATGCGAACATTAACGTATTATCTAGCGAATTCAATGAAACGTTATCTGTGACTTTGATTTATCTCATATGACGTTAACCACAGGGGCTCTTTTCGAGGCGCACTTTGGCTTTGGGAATGGGAGCATCGCATGATCTACAGTCAGGCACTTGTTCAAACTTCAACCAACGCGCTGCTCGGTAACCGATCTTTACCGCCCGCTGTGCCAATCACAATCATTAATTCGCACTGACCTTATTCACACCAGTAGCGGTGCCACTTTTAAGCCCTCAGGCCCGCAATGTGCGGGTTGAAACAGCTCAAAAGCTGCATCTCTGACCCATAACAGCTGACAACGGTCCTCAGAAAACTCTGCAGTCGTCATGAAGACGGCAGTGGCGAGAACTGTTGAAGAACTTAAGTGTTGTTGCAAAGAGCTGAAAACGCTATTTAGACAAAAAACAATTATAATATTTCTCCTTTCATATCTTGATGGTGCTGCAGTGGCATTACCCAGCACTATCATTAAACGTAAGTGGTCCTGAGGTGTCACCAGAGCATGTTTTTGAAATATGACCCAAAGGACTTCCTTTAACGGAGTCATTGATAATAAACGTGCGCTCAAAACGCATGAAAATGTACACCATGGTACTCAGAATTGAATAAGGAAAACGTCTCCTTGGTTTTGTGTCGCAACGAGGCATGGCCTTATATGTAAGATGCTGTAGAGCTGGACAAGAGCGATATTAAGAAGAAAAGTTGACTTTTGACCTGCCATAATGGGGCCGGTTATTAACCTAGCAACACAACATACACACTGGTACCAATCGCAACATGTCGTTGAACCAAATCCATCGATGTTTTTCGCAAAGCTCTATCATCATTCGTTTGGAAATGTCAGGGGAGGGGTCGCGTTGACTCCTCCCCCTTCAGTCCGGGTTATGAAAAGCGGGCATCGGGGCGAGGGTAACTAAGCGGGTGAACTAAGTTGAATATCATTATGTTTGCGTGTTTTGGCCATTTTGTGGTGTTCTTGCATATACGTCCGTGACGGCATGTTCTACGTGCAACTGCATTATCGGTTAAGGCATTCGATTCCCAGCCTCATGTCCGTCATAGCTAGTAGAACCGCCCAAAGACCTGCATTATGTATCACAAGACGCAGTTCGTGTTCGAAGACTCACCCACTCATCATCTCTCTCGTTTAATCCTGCATTCTGCAGACCCCCGCTGCTTCGGTGCAGGCTATGCGCGTCCGCCATAGGTGTGCCGATGTGTCCCCTGGCGGGGGCCTCCGTCCGGGCGCTGAGCACACATCCCACAGAGCGATGCTCTTGTGTCCTGGTGCGACCGGCCAGAATCTGTCACAAGCTACCGATGTGTAGCAGGCGTCTGCTGGTAAAAGCTCTCGTCTCTCCCCACCTTCGTTAGTCCATAATCGTGCTGTGAAATTCCACGTCAGAGCGGACAGCACGTTTAGGAGATGATCAACTTTGGCATCCGTATTGTGACTGGCCTTAACCGGCGCGACCATGTGACTCCATCGCTACGGTAGCTAGGGTGGTCCAAATTCGAGGAACTACTCACCGATCGTGATATCATCACCATGCGGCATCTCATCACTGATCCCTGCTCGTTTGAACTCTTGCGCGAGCGCCTGCTCCGGCGCTCGGGCGTGTCCGTCCGCCGCATACGTGCTACAGACGACCAGCTGCAGTTACCTAGAGTACGAACAGATTTCGCCCGTCGTAAGTTTTCCCGCTGGGACTGGACCGCTAGGAAAAGCTTGCCATCGGAAGAAAGGCAGCAGACTAGCTCCGCACTGTTCAGCGAGCGGGGTTCAGGCGATAAGAGCCAACGTTACATTTTTCCCGCGTCATCTTTGCTTTGTACTTTGTGTGGATAATTGTAATTGCTTTTCTTGTATGCACTTAAACTATCATTTATTGCCTGTCATGTATTGTGGACATATGGGGGATATTAAGGTGGCTCTTTCCGACAAGTGATGGCTTGTTTTCCCAAAAGGTTGCGTAATATTTGTGGGAGAACGACACCTGCAGCTGACGTCAAAACATCTTCTCAAACAATCACAGCTTACGGTTGTTGTAACAATTACAGCTGTGTAACAGTCATGTAACAATGTAAACAATCACAGCTTACGGCTGTTGTATTTGTCAATACAAACCATTGATGCATGTGAACAGTTTAGAAATAAAATGGTTTGTTTTGTACCTTTTATGTCTTGTTGGCATCATATCCTTTAATGTCTTAACGGTGAATATGGCTAATAGCACCGAAAATTATGTTGATTGGTTATCAGTGTACAATGCCTACTTCTATCCTGAGTTTTTCCACTCTGCCTCCCAAAAAGGGAAGGTTCAGCTGAAACTGAAGAGCAGCAAACATTCTGAGACATGGGTCTAGGAATTAAACGTTGTGAGTTTGACGTCCTCTAGCTTGTACAGACTATTTCGTGGATACTATTTTGTGAAGACTTTCAAGGTAGTCCAGCTAAGCATGACGCCTTACAAACGTGACACGAATCATGCCACCTCATCGGTGGTGTGGTGTACAAGGCCAAAACCACTTTTATACAGATATTGGAGGTATGAATAGTACACGAAAAAGTATGAGTGAAAATTGTGCGTTGAAAATAATGAAAATCGCAGAAAGGCTAAAACACACCATACGTAAGAGCCTCTGCCATAAATGTCATGTTGTTCAGGCCTAAATGAACCACCTAAACGCTACCATTAAGACCCATTTTTACTTGAACAATTATTGCGCATTGGTACACCAGTAACTGCAGGTTGTATTGCAAGGTGAGCGAGGTAACAACATTCACACGGTCTCTCTTTCATTTCATTCATCGCATATTGATTCGATAGTGCGATTTGTGTATGAGCTTGTGTGCGCTTTCCTTTAACAATAGCATTACGGCGCGGCTTGTAGCGAGTTTCTACGAATGATCCACCTAACTCCCCAACGGAATTAGGCCCAGCTTTGGAGGTCTTGCTTGGTATTCATGAGTTCTTCAGTGATATGCTTGCTTGAAGAGACTGTTTCCCTCTTGACAACATTCAGGCAGACGTTAAATGTGATAGGAAACGCTCAGTTGTAAGTATTGATGTTTTTTAAGTGGAATAGGATGCTCTAAAGCACAAAAATGTCTCCACTTAGTGAATATTCTCAAGATTTCATTGTTTGATTACGCCAGAATTATTTTTATGACAATCTGAGGCGTTGTTGGACTGACCATATCAGCGGTGTCACTGTAGCGGACGAGCGATCTCACTTGCACTTCACATCATCGAAATGTTAATTTATGCGCGTGAACTAAACTATGTATTGTATATGCGCGTGTTTTGCCCCCATCGTGTTGTTGCACTTGTGTCCGTTATTTTACGTGATTTTAGTTATAATTTACCTTCATTTGCATTATGTGTTACGGCACTTTTATTGGTTATGGTGTGAAGCGAGGATTGCCAGCATCGTCTCCGCCACAACTAGCGGTACTGCCCAAATCACTGAATTATGTAACACAGATTGCGGTTCGAGTTCGAATCTTCATTTAACGCGTTGCGCTGGTTGAATACAGACTTGTCCATTAATGCGGCGACTCGTGCTGACGTTCTCCGGATGCGAAGGAATGTATGGCCATTTTTGTGTTTACCTTGAACGTATTAAGGCCATACAGCAACACACAATGTGGAATGGCCATGTGACACAACACAATGGCGACACACCTTAATGATAGCCTGGTTTCGTGGCGCAGCTTTTGTGGTTGGTGTTGGGTTCGCGTACCCCCAAGTGCAGCATGAACGCTTGAAATAAAATAATGCTTTCAAAAGGTACCACGGAAGCATGCGAGATATGCAAGATGCGGACAACGCTTGAGGCAACAAACTGTGCATTATGTGGCTTTCTATGTAGATGGCGCTCATGTGGATGGCGCTTGTTTAGATGGCGCTGCAAGATCACCGAAAGATGGCACTGCGCGGTAGCTGCAAGCCCTGCAGTCGTACCTGGCTCCACATTACAAGCAACCCAAAGCATCGGGGTCTGATACTGTTGGCGCTCCAGCACCTCGCCGAGCCAGTGTCCCACCGCTCGGTGGATGGCATCTTTGGTACATCTAAGTCTGGATCACACTCGTGCCTGATATTTCGCAAACTTGTTACAGCCGCGTGCGGTGATGCCATCACGTGGCGCATGTAGAACGGCTTCATAAAACTGTCGCAGATTTTCAGGCGTGCGCCGGTTTCCCGATTGTGATCAGGGCAATCGACAGCTTATTTAGCGTTCAGCAGATGGGTTCATCTGATGGATGCGTCGAAGAGAGAGACGGCTGCTGCCTATAACACCTACAAACATCGGCACGCAGTTTAGTTTCTGGCGGTTTGTGACGGCCGCGGGGCATGGCACGGATGTTGTCGCTTGGTTCCCAGGATTCCCTCATGAGTCTCGGGTTTTCCAACGAAGCCCCCCCCCCCCCTCCCCCCCCCCCGGCCACGGTCTCATCGAGCATCGTCAACAGCTCCTGCCAGCAAACAGACACCCCGTCGGGTTGCGTTGCGATGAAAGCATGAACTGAGATGGGTGCCGTCCAGACACGGAAGCGGGAGTTTGTCGCCCAAGGAAATGGGCCAGGAGTGCACAGGATCCGTCGGGTAATTGGCGACCAACGTGGGGTGAAAGAGAGTGCTACACATTTCAAGATATTTAAGTATACATCAATATGATGAATTAAGCTAAGTTATAACTAATAGCGTCGTTTAAGTAGAAAAGGCTGCTCTATACAATGCCATTTATTTGTCCACTGAATACGCTCCTCAATACGACAGTGCTTGATTTCATCATCGTGCTTTGCACAATATTGACTGAGAACTAATTGAAGACCGTGAGATCTAAAAATCATGCTCACGAATGCCAGGTATGAACGACTCGACAATCATACGTCTCTTGGTCATGATTGCCACATGCCCAGTGGAATGACAGGATTTAAATCACGTTATTATGACGTCATAAATGCCTGGGTGACATTGAAATAGTCTCGCCGAAGACGTCTGCAGATCCTCATGGGCGTGTAGCTCAGAAGAAGCTTAAGGGGTTTAAGTCTTAAGAATGACATGCCTGTGAACAGCATCGAATGATCTTCAAGATGGCTATTCCAGTTCAAAACCCCATACAAATGTGGCGCACTCCACTCCCATCGTCGCTATCCAGAAGAGTATGGATGTCATATGCCGAATTCGTGCTGTTGTCGCTCCTCTTGCGCTCGTCGCGCTTTTCCAAAGTGCGGGTGGGGCGGACGTGAATAACACAAATTAAAAACGAGTAAACATTGTGCGCTTAAGGTAAAGTGTGAGCCGCACAGCAACGAAAACGTCGAATGTAAATGGAGCTCCTTGAGAAGCAGTCGCAACTGGAGCAAGCCCCCTTTGCATCGTGCCGGCGGTTGACATGGCGACAGTGGCTGCGGCTGCAGGAAAGAGGCGTAGTGCCATCATCGAGCGCTGACGGCTTGATTTGAACTCGAAAATAATCAAAATGTAAAACCTTGCTATACTTCGATGCTGTTGCGGTGGCACCATGTTAAGTGTTATCATTAGATATGACTGGTTCTGAGGTTTTTAATAGTGTCTTTTTGAAACATGCTCAAAGGTGGGACACTTTCTTTAGCTTGCGTCCGGGTGGCTGGGTCAATACCAGGCGCTCGAATGGGGTCAATTTTACCCCCAATATCTAAACAATGAATAAATCTACAGACACCTAAGTGACAGAGGGATTTTGCCTGTGTATCAAGGCATTTGTGTCGAAATTTGGAGTTCCTAGCTGATGACCCTCGGGTATAGTAAGGTTAACTCTAGACCTGTGTCCAAAGTGCCCCGAAGTCCTTACTATAACCGCCATGAACATAGATATCTGTTTAAAGCAAAACATGACTGGTGTTTAGTTAAGGTCTGCTGTTGTAATATGTCCTCGCGTTGTGTTTCACGTTATAATTAACTTAAGGGCTTAATAAATGAGTTCGTCATGTTCTAAAATAATTCAACTGTTCTTACTATTAAAACACGGCGAATTGTTTACTTCATCTCTCCAAGACTGCTTTATTTCCTTCTTCAATTATACACTGTCGAGCGGGCAACGCTCGTGCACAACATGCAACAGATCCTTCTTAACATGGTCAATGACCTCTTTTACCTCAAAATGGTCAAAATGACCAACATTTTGCAAGGTATGTTGATTTTTGCAATTGGATAAACGCCAATAATGACTCTAAGCGGTGTTTTCTTAGAAACAAAAAGCGGCCCTGGGCCATTTACGCTCAGCGACATGCAGTGGCCTTTAAAAAGTCCAAGACTGATGTCTTTTGCGGTCCCTGTTAATAATATATTCAAAATGAACAGCAGCAGCAATCGCGTACGGCAAGCTCTCAAAAAATGTTTCGTTTATGTAATTCCAAACCGAATTGGTTTATTGTCAAAACAAAATGCCTCAGAGGTCAGAGAAACTGGCTTCTGTGCCACACCCTATTGTCGCATTAGGCTGGATGATACCCTAAAATCGCCTTCGCTGACAGCCACGGCTTGTCTTGGACCTGCCGTGGGGCAGCGGCCGCACAAGCTAGATCTGACTATTATACCAAAAGATTCACCACTCCATCGTCTACAGCTATGCAACGCTCGGCGCGACTACGCCCCGCTGTTCGGAAATTGTTCCATGAAAAACTTCGGGGGCCGAACTGATCTCCCCCCGATGCCTCAAAACATTTTTGCTAACCAAGGCTGACCAATTTAGGAAATACGTTCTGCGCATGCACTTTCAGTGTCGGATAAAAGAGCACTTAGGCGAATGGTCCTTCTTTTAGCTGTCTATGCGAGCATTGCTTCTTAGGCTATTGGCGCACTGTATTTTGAACATAAAGATCATCAGAAGCTTTCAAGAACGTTATGCATGTAAATAACCCCTCATAGGTACAACTGCTAAACTTGCGTGGGCAGACACTCCGGTACACGTGTTGGGAGTCACTCCCACGTCAGTGGATACATGCTTACAGGTCACCTGCATCCTTCCAGCTAGCTGTTGGAGGCTGCAACGGTATACTCCCATTCAAGCAGGTCTGGAAACAACGTCACACCACTCAAACCACTCCCTGCTCGCAAATGTACAAGCGCACTGCTCCAACAAAGACGCTGTCGTAACACGAACACTGCCGCGATCCAGCGCCATTAAGAGGAAGCATGCTCAGGAAGCAAGACGACCGCGGCTCTCGCTACCGCAACAACGGTGCTACACAAGAAAGGGCGAACAGGCGGAGCTGACTAGCCTGCCCGGGCCCTCCCCTCCCTACTCCCATCTCCAATTTATCTGCCGTCATCCCACCCAGCTTTCTGGTGCTGTGACGTCACTGTGGCCCCGCTGGTGACGTCACATCTTCTGGCGTTACAAATGGTATGGCAGTAAGCGGCCAATGATAGGCAAAGGGGCCTGACCCGGCCAATTCCTGCTCCCGCCGAGCACAACGGCGGCGGAAGCACGCGCCAGCGGCGGGCCGGCGGGCCGGAGCGGCGGGCAATGGCGGATGTCTGGCGAGATTTGGCGGTGGCCATCGTGTGGGGCCGGGGGCGAACGCCGCGGAGCTGACGAAAACCAGCCTCTCACCCCCCTCTGTCCATCCTGTTCTACACTGTCCGTCTCTCTTCTGCTCTCCGGTCTTACTGTTGTTCCGTACTTGTCATCTTAGAATCAGGTATGTCGATCAGCGTAAATGGCTGCATACGCCACCTAGAGAAGTTGGGCATGTCTATCGATTTTCCAGGGACCAATGGCACAGGCGTCCACTATGTGTATGCTCATGGCTCCGAAACGGTACTTTATTTCGAGACAGAACTAGCAAGGATGCCGAGATAGCCGTTCTGGAATAAACCGTGCTTGGATCCCAATGCATAACCATGCGTGGGGGCATGATCTTTTCATGTGCTCAAAATACCAATCAGCTATCGAACCTTTTTTAATTGAAAGACCTAGAATCTTTCATGCTTCTAGGTCCATGATTTACCTCACTGTATCGGGCCAAAGGACAATTTTTCCTGTAAGTCAAAAACTTCAGATTCAGATACTCATATGTACCAAAACTGTGCCACGTAGCAGCATGAAAATTACACAGACGCGTTCCTTGTTTAATTCCTAGCGCATGATGTGGTATTGTGTGCTTTGAGGGTATACTCATGCTGTCGGGTTCCATAAACGTAACAGTGTTTGCCCGCTGCGCGATCGGCGGATTGGTCAGGGGCCGCCTGCTGCCTGCGCCGGCCGTAGACTGTCGTGTAGTGTTCCAAAAAACAGTCGCTTCTTAGAAACCAGAAACGCTGCAGACATGTTTTCTGTGTCAAAATCACACACCATACATCATCGATAGTCTATCGATAATTTTGACGCTATTGCAGAGTTTGTTGGAGTGATATCCCCAGAAAACTTTTAGGTGGGTCGCATCAACTTCCCGGCCTATCACAGCGAGGGATAAGCTTTTTAAATATGGAATCTTACAATCATGGAAGCAAGCTTGCCTCAGGAATGGCAAGAGAGGAAACTGTGTTTGAGGTGCCCAGACTTATATCGAGATGACACCGACCGCCATATGCCCAGCAACTAGTCGTATAAGGTACCCATGTTTACGCTCCCATCAGCCTTTTTTCGTTCTAAGTGCCGTTTTTTGTTCCTATAACATTAAAAAGGTGCGGGATGCTACAGTCCATTTCTGATCCCAGTTCAAATATTGTGCTATGAAAGATCTGCTAGCATTTGCAGAATGTCATGGCATATCCCAGAGCTGGCATGACAAAAAAATGTAAATTGCACACTAGGGTTGTCACAGAGGATCCAATATGGGTTGAATAGAAAATATGATATGATGTGATGAATAGAAATGCACGAACACCGGGATATACAGATACCCCTCGTTTGTCGTCAGGCCTATTCAAATATGTTGGTTATATTACTGCGAGGCGATGCAAGTTTCCGTTCAATGCTACAAACAGCGAACATCCCCATTCCAATGCTGCATTACTGACGGGTTTTAATGTCATGTAAATGACTTGGCCTCGGCCGGGCTCATAACCACGGAGCTGGGCCCCGCCGGGGTGGTGCGTGATAAGCCAACATCGAACATCGCCAGGGGCGCCTCGACTTCCATCTGGAAGCTGATGGGTTGTTTTTGTATTCTTCTGAGTCGGACGTCTCGTATTATGATGGAGTACAGACGAGCCTTCAAAAAACTGTTTAACTTCACGTCACACCCTTTATTTCTGTTTTGGAAACTAAAGACAAATAAGCTGTATCAGCATGTCATGCCATGTAATCAACAGCAAATCCAAAAAAAACTTTTCATCGCAAACACAAAGAACGTTCTCAACGTGAAGTGCAGTGATGGACTTGACATTGCCTTTCAAATGTTAAGATGAAGATGTTCTCGCGCACACACGTACGGACGCGTTCTTGTGGCCGTTGCAGGGCAGTTACAGCCGCGACGCACGGCTGTCGGCCTGCCGCGGGGCGGGTGCGGCGCGCCGCGAGCAGCTGGTGGCTGCGACGGCCAGCCGCCGACGCCCCCGTCAATGCCTGGCCTCTGAGTTACGGCCGCCAGCTGAGTTACGACGACCGGCGGCGGCCGGACGCTGCGGCTAATCGGGTCAGCCGGCCGGCGGCGGCGCGCCGGCTGTGGTCAGAGGGCACGCATGTCCCTCCGCCTCCGCCTGGCGACGACGGGATCCGACTCGACTGGCCCTTGTCTGACCACGTCGCACTCTGCCTCGGCAATGACACGCGTTTGGCGGCCCCGCGGTGCCCCGCGGAGGCGTCGCGTGCACGCTGGCTGCGAGGCTTGATTGAGAAGCCACACTTCGGCGCGCAATCATGGCGACGGCTGCCGTGAATGCCCGTCGTCGCGGGGGCCGCCTTTTGAAGGAGCGGCACCTTTTGAAGGAGCGCTGGAAAACCTTTCGGGCACTGCCCGCGACACCAAAGGGCGCCGTCTATACGAGTAAAAAGCTGTTGAATGGCCCTCCCTTACGTGGTGCTCGACCAACGTAGGCCGGGAAACGAAATGCAATACATCTGGACAATTTATCCGGCTGGTGACCTGGTAGCAGTAACGATGTCCCTGGAACATAAAATTACTTTGAGATTACCATACTTCAGCGGTTTCCGTGCCGCAAAGATGGCGCATATCTCATGAGCATCGCAATCCGCGCGGGAGATAATGACAGGCATGCCAAGTGTATCTCGAGTTAGACCGAAGAGGTACAAGCTCGGGGATACTGGAAGCGTCGAAGTTGGGAGTTTATAAACTGTTAACACTGAGCATAAATTCCCTTAAACGTGCTTTTCTGTAGAGGGTCGTCAGTGTAAGCGCTCCCGCAGATCAGTAGATCTTTGTGTTGCCTGACCAACAGCGCAGGGAAAGATCTTTGGCCAATGTTTATGGGCCTAAAAGTTGCACACGAGTTATGTTTCTCCTGCGTGCTTTAAGATAGCCGAGAACGGGGCACGTGCTGCAATCCACGCTGTGTGAATGGAACCCAGCAGCGTCGTAATATGTGGTCCAAAGGAGTGTGTCTCTATGCAAATTGTGTTGATCTGAGAAACAGTATGGAAATGAGACGCGCGGCCCACATGTTTTCTGTCAAGTCGTGAAAGAAAACAGAAACTTGGGGCGCCTTCCTGGTTTTACGTAAGATGCCAGAATGTAAATTATTTGATGCCGTAAGTGCACAGCTCCGTCCTTTCCGTCCGGGCCCCACGCACGGTCCCCTGCCACGCGCAGAAGATCGGCCTGCTCCTGTGATCATTGTGATGCGTCACTAACGGTCGGCCACGTTCTCGTGCCACGCTCCAGTATCGGTGCTGAACCCGTCCGTCACTTTATTTTATGTGTCCCATCTGGATTCTGGGTCAGCTGGATGACAACTCTTGCTGAACTAAGAACACCTTTAAAGCCTTGCCAGTGCAAGATTCTTCACTTCGTATGCACTAATCAGTACTATAACAGTGGTATGTGCCAGATCCCATATTGCGCTAACTTCAACCAGCTGAACAACTGTGATATTGTGCACCTATTCTGAACCCATTATGACCATCGATTTCTCCTGAAGTCACTCCATTGTGGGGCGCCGTATGACCTTACCATCTAAATCGGCCCAACCACAATCTCAATTAAGTTTACGCCTCGTTTCAAACGTCCCGAATGGTGCTGAAAGCGTTGGTAGTGGCACGTTTAGCAGTCACTTCTGTGTAAATCGCGGACACCCTGAGTGCAATGCTGTTTGACAGCTCACAGGTATATGGTTTGTCTGGCATGTGGGTTTCCGTCACAAGATAAGCACTTGGCACGCAAGCAAACGACCCGGACCTGAGAGTAAAAACAGCACGTGGATTATGCAGTAGGAAAGCCATGAAAGCTTCAGCTCAGCGTAGTGTCAGTCTTATCCACCGCTTGAACTCGGCGATGTGAAGTCCGTGGTCATTGGTTATCCACACACTGCTTTAGGGGAAAAGCCAGCGACCGATGACAATCAGACGCATTTACGCTTTTTTATGTTCCCACGATCTAGTCGCAACAAACATCATGTAATCAAAAGGCAAGCAAAGTACAATATTGCTGCTTTGTGGTGTGTCTCACGGCAACAGTACACTACCCGAATCAACTACAGTCAACAATGAAGTCACCTGGAGGACCAGAATACAGGACAACACGGCCTCATGTGGCACAAGCACCAGTGGGCATTGAAGCGCCATTGCTCCTAAATGGAAGCAGAAACCAAAAGTCCGGAACCTATCTGGGCCCAATCGCAACGAGACACTTGTTTTCAAACGTGACAGTCGATACTCGACGTGCAACTTAGTTTGAAATGGGGATAGGTAGCGCACTTCACAGATTGAATGTTCAGTCCCGGTCCAGACCAGCCCGGCTAGTCCAGATTTAATCCGCCCGCCAATCCGCCTTTTCCCAGCTTTCATAATTCAGCCCGGTCTGGTCCGCCGCAACAGGAAAGAATCATCAAATGAATTCGTGGCAGTCCGCTTCCACATTAAGGGTTATTAATGCATTTCATCAGCAAAATTGGCCCATCTGGATATTTTGAATTTAAGAAAATTGTTTATTTCCATCGGAGAAAATGTACACTAAGTTCCTGTAAGCCAGTTGGCGCTAACATACTTAACACAGCTTGTTGTCTGTCAGGTGTGCAATTTTGCATGAAGACTGGAACAAACAAGGCTCATCATATCACTCATCATACAAAAAATTATTTGCGCAACTTTTGACAGTTACCGCCACATCACAGGGGTCAAAAACACTTCTGGCTTCAATAACCTAACGGCGTGAGCGCATTACCTCACATTTTTGGGAATCCAGGTTAGGTGTAACATGTTCACCCATGCCACCACACAATTTTAGCGGCAGCAGTTCACAAGCGCAGGACAACCCCCATCCAGTGCGCCTTCTTAATAGTTAGAACGACCACATTACCTTCTATATTATACTTCGGTATTGCACGCATTGTCGCACACACTAGCTAATGAAGCAACCTTAACTGCGACCATTATTTTCCGCTAGATTACGGGCTGTGTTAGCAATACAACTGACGTGTATGGCCGTCCTCTGTCTGCGTTACAGGGGTTTTCATCCGGGAGACGGAAGCAGATGCGTCATTTTCGAATCCCATCGCTAAAATGCCACACGCTTTCAAATTTCTCGTTTTTGCTCATACTGGAAAACGCGGAAGCTATTTCTGTTTGTAATCTTGCATCGCACACCTACATAAAGTCTCATGAACGCAGTCAAAATTAAATTTGTCCATGTATTTTGAAAACAGTACATAACACTGTACCCCTTGTTCTGTTTTCAACGCGCTTATCGAGAAACCATGAGTGTTTTTAGAGATGGCGCAGCGTTTTAGTCCAAGTGTGTGAGGTCTCTTCTGCGCCGTGAGTGCCTTAAACACAAATATAGAACCCCCTATATTTACAAAACGTGGTGCAAGAGTTCGTTGCATACTTGTCGCCCATCATCCTACACCTGCAATGACCGCTGGCGCGTTAACATCTCATATACATGCCAGTCGCTTGTCATGGCCTTTGCTGATCCACAAACTACTCCAAATTTTACCAAATCTTCATTTGAGGTATGAATGGACGGTCTCCACTCGAAGTATCAATGAACGAGTGGTATGTTCATCCACGCCATTTTCCTGACTCTATGGAAAGTGTGTTGAACCTCCTGAGTCGTTACAAGAAAATCACAGCTGTGTAGATCAATTGTTGACGTCCAGCATGTCAGAGTAAATTGCACGGACACAAAGCAATAAATATCTACTTAAAGCCAAAGTTTTTTACTGGATGCACAGAGTATCTAACTCGTTTTTGGTGAGAAAGTTTGCTCTAGTCCATGGTTGTAAAGGACAGCATGCTCATTCTCTGGGGTACATCAATTAGGGAGAGGAGTGGGTAAACAAATAATTGTCATGATGCAACAATCTGCCGTGGCAGACACCTGGAGCTGGGTCAGTTGAAGCAGCATGCTTAATTTGAAAGTGATGTTTAACTCATAAAGTTGGCCGCCTGGCCAGGTCAACAGAACTTATAATGCTGCCATGGAGCAAACCTTTCTAACTTTTTTCAGACAGAAGTTTGTGTTTGAACACTCTTTGGTGTGCTTTCTATTAACAAAACATACTCCTACCCTATGTTTCAACTCTGGAATGCAATACCACCTACAGGAGTTCAATGAGATTGCTGACAAGATCAGGATGAATGGTAGCTATGTTGTGAAAAGGTAGTGTATTATGTCATTAAACAATTTAGTTACCATGGAAAGAGTGGGAGCCGCTATTTTCCACAGCCGAATTCTGAGTGTCACTCGTTTATATCAAGTTGCCAATGCGATCGATTCATCAGAAAAATTGTTCGTAGAATATGTGACTGAGTTATGTTCCATGCAACTTATTTGTGCAGCGTCTAGAATTGAAAGTAATGCATTTTGTAGATTTCAATGCTCCCTCCTGAATTGAAGTCTTCATAAATTTCCAAACGACTGGTGATGATTTGACTTATTGATTTTCATTCCGTTCAATCTGTGTAAGGTGGAAAAGTTGAAAATCCGGTCCGGTGGTAATCCATGTGTTGGTAGAAATTTCTGATTCGGTTCAATCCAACCCGCGGATTGATGCACTATCTGGGGATTTCTTTAGTCTGTGAAGTGCTCTAGGGGCAGATGAGTGATCCTCCGGCCGGCACTGGACCAGCGAAAATTATCAGCGGAGATCCCCATACGTAGACATAGACCCCTGGCCAGACAATGGGTTCGACCAGGGACACGGCATCTTTTAAGCAGCACTCCGGCCTGGCCTCTGCAGCGGATGCGCCATTCGTCTCCATCGCATGGTTCTGATCCGAAACTTTTTGACAACGCGACCACAACTCCAGTGGAGCGGTTCAAGGCGGCAATTTCCGGCGCAGACGTCGCCCAGCGGTGTCGTCGCGCCCTCCCAATGGCCGCCGGCCGAAGTGATCCGCAACAGAACAATCTCAACATCAAAGGTCACGATCAAGATCTGATATGCATCCGAAAGTTAACAGCATGGTAAACGATCACATTGATCACGGACCGCAGAACTTGGAAACTTTCTCGATCCCCGATTGGCATCGAAATAATCAGTTAGTAGTGCCTTGTCATTCCTAAGATGCAGCTGCTGCCACATTTTCAATACTGCAACATTAAAACAATTAAATTCGGCTGAACTTTCCATCATTATACAGTTTCTGACCAGGCTGATAAGAAATGGGACTGAGGAAGTGAAATTCGTCATACAAATTTCCCAGATGAAAACGTTACACATTAAGAGACAAGCAAAAGTGACCACGTGGTTATGTTAGGCATCCCTTCAATCGTTACGCCTTCTCACGTTCGCCGACCCATAATTTAAACTGTATAACAAATATCGTGTACCTCTAGGGTCTGCAGCTTCCACCGATTACCTATACCCACCACCATATATATATATATATATGCCAATGTACATATTTTGAACTGAATCAGACATCCACTGATGTTGTTGCCTTACATTCGCCTGCGTAAATTCACAAAGAAGTTCTTGTTACTCAAGTGTACATTTGAGTCATCTTACATGCGCATGATTTTACAACATGGAACTCCAGATAAGCATCTCGATTCTTGAATTCACCTCAAAGCAGTTTGTCTGCTTCCAAGAGTTTTTGCCGAAAAAATTGAATCCATCCGTTGACGTATCACGATTGGCTCTGAGCCAACAAGATGCCTCGACATCTCATCTTCATGCACCAGAGAAAGACACATCAAAGCACGGTCAGGTACGCTTGTACACTGGTAATTCTCCGTCGTGGTTCAAAATCCCGATGTTATACAAAATCCTCCCCCCCCCCCACCCGTGCTAATCCTAGGGCGCGTTCGGTTGAGAGTGACCAACATTACCTCACCAATAATTCATCGTCCGAACATTCATTGGTAGGATTTATCATATGCGTGCATCAAGCTCGGATAATCCCCACCGTTTGTCTCACATGGGTCATGGATATTCTCAACGATTGTTCACTCAACCGTACCATGTAATTTCTTCATTGGCTCTCATTCTCTTGGCACAGAAAATCCTCAATAATTTTCCACGTTGTATAAGCAGAACGCCGTGACAGACAATCTTTCACGATTCCGGGTAATCACCTCAGCGTATTGGCCGTGTCAACCAAGCCGAATTGGTTTGGAATTGGTACATATAGTCGTAAAGATGCAGTTTGAAAATACATGCAGTTTTGTTTTTCCTATCATTTTTTGTTCCTCCAAATCACTAAAACGCTACAAAGATGACGACGATTGGGTTGTGCCGATCTGACAAATGATTGACCGCTTTGACTACACCAGCTCAGCACTTGTTACCAGTTGCCAGTTGGGTCAAAGCATAGTCCATGTCTGTATTTACCTGCGCTCGTTGAAGGAAATGTTTCACATTTGGAGATATCAAGGCAATCATGAGATATAATGAAACAAGCTTACTTAGAACTACTGCTGTATTTCAAGGTGGAAATGACTGCTCTAGACAGCACAATTCTACGTTTCGTAACTATGCTTTTTTATGCATCATGGTTTGACAATGCCATCGTACCTTGCACAACATCGATTGCGAGCCAACTGACGGCCGCAATATGTATAAATCGCGCTCAGGAGCGCCAGATATGAACGCCTCGACATTTATATTTATTGGCCTTGATCGCAGCATTGCTAATGGAATAGCAGGATTTGAATAATCTTATCATGATGTTATGAGTGCCAAGGTTGCTTTGAAATTCTCTCTCCATTATACCTCTCCCCTATTTTGTGCACGTATAGCTCAGAAACCAGAGGGGCTTAGGTGTTACGAACACGATTGTGAACAGCACCGAATGGTCTTCGAGATTACTATGCTCAAAACCATGTCTAAATGTGGAATGCTCACTTTAAAAGGATTTTTTTCATATTTAGATGGGATTTTAAGCTAAAAGAGCCATGTTGAAGATCATTCGGTGTAGTCCACAGCGCTGACATTCTTATCGCCCGATCAACACCGGTTTCTGAGTAACACTCCCGCAACAATGTTCAGACCACTTCGTGCGACTTTTTAAAATTCACCCTGGCATCCATGGCGCCATAATAACGCCATTGGCATCCCGTCATTCCATTGGTCACTTGGGATTTGAGGCCGGAGAAATATACCTGTCATATCGTTCATATCTGGCGTTCGACGCACAATCTCCAGACAAAACAGCCGCCAACTATCAATCAATGTTGCCTGTCTCAATCAATGTCTCAATCAAGGTACGACGAACCAATCAAACTATGACGTGTTGAGGAGCGTATTTACTCAACACAGAAATTATGTTGCCTAATTTTCTTTTCATTTTAAGACGTAACAATAGTCATAAGTGAGTTATTTTCATCATATCTGATGCTTGCTCTAGCGTCTCCAAATATGTACCATTCTCTTTCGAGGGAGCATGCTACCTTTTTTGCATTTTTTCACGTATTCCCTAAATCAAACGCATACGATTTGATCAGTAATACCGGTTGCCTCTAAACCCGTCTTAATAACCCAGAAATTCGATTTGAAAAAGCCGCTCCTGCCCGGGAAAAAATATCGACCCTAGGCCAATATCTCCAGAGTAAAATGGGATCAAACATGTCAAATTGTGAGTGGTTTGCATGTCTTGGTTTGTCGTCGCCGTGAATCGCTACGATTTTCTCTAAATGGGAGTTAAATTTTCTCTAAATGTCGTTGGTATGATATACAATACAATAGAAATGATTATCCTCCTCACCTCGTTCCAAAGTGAGGTGGTCGGCCTGCCGATTGGCTGACCGGCAGGGCTGGCGGGCTACCGAGCGCAGAAGACCTAATGAATAATCAGCTGAAGTGCGCCAATAGCAATGGGTAAAAGAGTCTTTGAATGAAACCCTAAGCCGTGGCACCCTTCGAAGAGCTGGACCCCCTTCCCTTACAGAATCCTGGATGCGGGCCTGGCCGCGTATGCGCAGCGTGGGCACACGGGAGTGACGGGTCACGCCGACCAGTATCGACAATACTTATAAATGCAGTGTCATACCCAGCAGGCACGGCACCAGATTAATGTCAACAAGCATATATCATGACCAGACGAGCCCGTTGCTTCAGCTGCAAAACTATCGAGCGTTACACAATCTTTCTGAGGGTAGCTATTTGGGGTGTTTCACATGGTTGTGCTAATGAAAGCCTCATGTCTTATTGCCTCGTTATGATCATTTAAAGAACACCGCGAATGAAATGAACGATGCTGTGTCCATTGCCTTTGGATGACTTTCTGACTTAAATCACGCAACATTTTGTGCTGCTGAAAAAACGTCCGCACTATTTCGCATTTCGTATGCATTTCATACACGCATTTCGTAAACATTCTTATTGTTTTATGTATTCACTTTTCGCCTCGATATGAGGCTGGCGTGCATCGGCTTAGCAACATTAGGAGCGACAGTTCGCATCATTGGTGCAAACGCCATTAAGACGTTAGGTGCCCAAACACGTACTACAAGTGTCTGCCCAAACGCCGGCCGGCCGTCGCCCTGCTGAAAGCCTCGCCGCTGGGGGCAGTGCTTCGCAGCCAGCCACGAATCCTCCCGCGGCAGTGAGTGCCCGAGTTTGATCCCGGACATCAGCCACGCTGACTGGAACACGAATGGCCTATCTTCCCCGCAAACGAGGCCGAATCTTGCCAACGGCACTTCCCGTGGGGCCCGCTCGGTTCCGCCAGGTCGTTTGTACAGCGGGTTTCACCGCGAGAAAAGGGCCGCCGTATTGGCCGAAATTTATCTTCGCGGCAGCAAAAAGGATAGTGTCAGCTTGTGTGCGGCGGAGAACTCGTTTAATCACTGCGGCTAATGGTAGGCACACAAAGCGAGGATGTCGCTTTCAGTCGCAGACGACAGTAATTTACTGCTGGTACGGGTGCACTGGTCCGGGCGTGGGTCAACGGAAAGAACCCCGGATGCCATTTTTGATTTGAGTTCTCGGTTGAGGGTCGCCGTGTGAGCTGTTGTGGTGAATTTGGGCGTGGGTCTGAATAATTTGACGCTTCTTGGTTTGGACGCTGAACACAGTAAAACATTTCAACAAACTTTGCCTGAATCCCGAGAAAACACTCCAGATCCTGACCCCAAAAGGATCTTCCGACATTATCAAAAAGGTCCTTGGTTCCAAATAGCGCGGTAAATGACACGGTGACATCAATTTCTTATTGCAATTCATCTCACTTTTCTTGTTCAAAACGATTTACGTTTACCTGATATATAACTTGTCAAAACCAGACTTCCCAGCATTTTCAAACAGATAAAGCATTACTGTTAGGCTTATTTCCCGTAGAATAACCTGGAGAATAGAGAGATCAGCAGCAAAGTCTGATTTAAGTTCTGATATTCGTTTAGATAAAGACATGCGGCCCAGATATCAATGCATATATCTCTTCCTTCTCCTGGTTACTAAACGAGGAATAGCGCTACCAGTGCTGTCATATCTATATGCGTCATGCTCCTCGTAAATGCACCAACATGTGCACCATGCATCATAACCCATTTGAGTGAATAGAACAAGGTGTCAGTGACAATACAGACACTTCTGTTATCCCGGCTTTCTCAGCAATGCTAATGACAGCACCACCATCGCATCGCAAAGCTGTACTTTGGTGAAGCTCGGAAGTAGCTCAAGCCGTTATTCACAGAAAAAAGCTTTTCGAAGCTATTTACCACACCGAAATATGCCTCACGAGCGCGAAACAGGGAAAGGACACGAGCGGAGCCAATAATGCGATAAGGCAAATGTCGCTCTAGGTAAATTTGTCAGGAACTTTACGCACCCAACACCTCTGGGAACTAGTATGGCTGCGTTCAGGGAAACGGCATTGTCTCAGCCATCTTCCTCTCAATGTTTGCGACATATTCATCACACATCAAAGACCTTCTAATTGCATTTGATAAAAGCTTTGCACACTGCAGTTCTTCACAGACTGCGAATTTGCCATTTAAAGTAAGCATTCCATCCCGGTGGAACCTCCGGACCAGTTACAGCTAATAGTAGCAGTGGATAGTGTCACTGCGGCAGCACCAAAATGTATTGATGAAATTTATGTTAGTTATTTTCTAATTCAAAATAGGCTGTCAATGTATTGTCACACCACTTCACTTCTTAATTTCTTGGTAGCCCCAAAGTGTTGCCCTAGTCCGGCAGCAGTCGCGGCAACTGCAGTTGCCGCGACTGCTGCCGTCATGATGACGTCAGAATCTGCCTAAGGCCGTCATGAATTGTGACGAACTAGAGCTAACTTTTGGGCCGTTTTTATCCGAACATTGAGGGCCTGCGGGCCTAAATATCACCGCTACTGGTATGAATGCCAGTACAAACGAACGTTTGTGAAAAGCACCGCGGTCGGCGAAGGCAGTTAGTACCAGTAAGCGTATTGATCTAAGCATGAAACAGTGCGTCATATAGACGACGTGGTAGTCTGTTTCTCAAAGTCGAGGTGCGCTTCGGAACGAGTCGCTGTACTAAACGCGATAGGAGAAAAATTAAAGCTGTGGTATGACGTTTCGTTGGACTCGTGTGATAAAAGCCCCATGTTTGTATGTCATGTTTGTGCATGCAATATGCACATGGAGGTAGCTAGTGCTTGGAATATAATTAACTTACAAAATAAAAAGCATAGGTACATTAATCAATCACATTCCACGACAAATCGACACGTCCTTTATACCCTCATGCCTCAGATTTTGATTAAATCGAGTCACGTGGATTATCATCAGCGCTGAAGTCGCTGGTGGCACTCTTAAATCTCTCAGCTGCACCGTTTCGGAGGTAAAACCATCGGCAGTTTCGAGTGACGTGGTTGCAGAGCTACCTTCTGTGGCAATTTCTTCTCTTGCTTAGAAGATAAGGTGGCAAATCTTTGTTTTGAAACAATCGGAAAATGTCCTGCGCATTTGTATGTCACTGTTAAAATGATCAGAGTACGATGAATAATACAAACATTATAAACCTTTGCAAGGCACGAAAAAGGTCCTATGTGATATTGATATTTTTGTTATCAGTATGTAAAAGCGCATAGTTCATTCATCGGAGTTCAAAAAAGCGTGGTTATCTGCTGGACAAGACATGGCCCATGCACCGACAAATCATGTGCAGCGCACGAAGATTGGGCGTGCGGCGCACCGCCGCAGCCGTCTGCGGCCTACGTACCGTGCGCGGCCGGTCCGCCTCCCCTCATGCGTACTGTTGGGGTTGGTTCTAGGACAAAAAGTCAGGCATCTCATTTGGCGAATGTTTTTTTGTCGAATGTTGAATGGTGAGTGCGGAGTGGTGGCATGTAAAAACGTCGATGCAGCGGAAATTCTAAACGTCTAAATGGAGAACTGCAAAGGGGCGAACTGGAAAAAAATCGACGTGTCGAAATGGCGACAAGCTTAATGACGAACTGCAAAATGGCGACATTGAAAAAATCGACTCGCCAAGTTGACAACGGCTAAATGGCGAACTGCAAATTAGCGAACTAGCAAAACAGTTCTATGCCATATTGGTGAACGACAAAATGGCGAAATACAAAAAGGGTCATATTTGAATTTGATCCTGGCGAATCGCAAATTGAAAATCGTGGAGGTGTCAAATGACTGGATGGCTGGCTGGGCGTTACTTGCTGTAGAGGGAGCCATCAAAACGTCCAAGACCGCAGCGCCAGTGGCCCATGTGCGGGAAGGAGCTTGAAGCCGACACAATTTGACAGGAAACTACACGCCTGTGTATACATTTCTCAGTCCATGTCGCCATCGACAGGTTGCAACCTTCACGCCTACCACATAAGCTGGGTGGCAGATTTTAAAAAAAATCCGTCGTTTATTTCCATGACGCCATTTTAGTTTTTGTCCTTTCGCATGTCGCCACTTTCTCACGTCGTCATTTATTCCAACTAAATACTTGAGGGACTGTTTCACATATTGTGAGGTTTTCAACTGAGATGACCAATTTCATGATCATGACGTGCAGTTTACACTTCACCCTTCTTAAAACTTGAAATCTTCTCGTTTTTGAGCTAGGAGCATGCGAGGTCGTCCTCGAGCTCGTTGTGAAAATCACGGGTGTGCTTCGAGCTCCACCTCAACTGCCACTAAACCTTACAAGTCTGAATGAAGCGTGATGTGTGATGCCCGTCTACTTGAATTTGTTTGAATGACATTTTTAGTTAAATATGCACTGCATCGAGGTAATGGCTGGCAATTTCTCCTTGTTTAATCCACTTAATGTTTGCGTGCTGTAAAAACTGTGGCTCGCGGTTAAAAAAGGTTGAAAATCGAGCAGGATCATCGGCAGGCAATTTCAAACTCACTCCTGCTATTCGTTTCGATAACGGCATGTCATCAAAATAAGAACGCATGTATATCTCCATTCTGCTGGTTTCCTCCGAAGGATAGCGCTAACTGCTGCTTTATCTGTGTGAACAATGTTCCTTGCAGATGCGCTTAAAAACTTACGTAAAACATCAGTCGCTCTCTGTCCTCTATCTCCCGTATGAAGGAAAGAGCAGGACCAGTTGGTCAGAAACCAGGTTCATAGGCACTTTACGCAGCTGTCATAAAATGTCGAATAAGAATTACATAATCCATGTAGCCTTGGAGAACGTCGTGTTCTTGCGATTCCCATTAGCGCCTGTCGTTTTTATGTCGTTATTTGGCTTTTCGTCGCTTCAGCATGTTGTCATGATATCTTGTCACCATTTCTTTAAACAACTCGTAAGCATTTGAACAACGTTTAAGCGTTCACCAGTTTGGCGTATCAAACTTTTTGCATGTCGCCATTTTGTAGTTCGTCATCTAGCCGTTCGTCATTTCGGCATGTCACCATTTTGCAATTCGTTATTAGACACCCCGCTTTTTCGGCATGTCGCCATTCTTGTTTACTGTTTGTCTTTACTATCTGCAAGATCTGCATATACGTGTGTCAAAATTCCAGTACAACTTATGTTGTTACACATTTGATATAGATCTGAAAGTTCAGTAAGCAAGTTATGTGAAATGTGGACGATGGTCCCAGATATGATTTCCTATTTCTTTTCGTTTCGCAGAAGTTCTGCTTCAGAAGTAAACGCTATCTCGCCATTGTTTTGCAGTAGTGCTTAATGTAAACGATGGCACTTGGATGCCAAAGATTCTTGGGCAAAATTATATTCCTATAATTGCTTGCGTGCGGTATCATAAACGGCACAGTGATCGCTGTCGTCCACCGCAACACGGACATCAAAACACTTCGTAAGGGCCCGCGTTTAGTTCTTGAATACGGGTTAGGACATCACGGCCATTTTGACGCCTTCGAATGGTAGTAATGCCCGTGTACAGTGCAATAAGCTTAGGCTTTCCATGACTTGAAATATCCAGCATTTATTTGTTCTTGTCAGCTGTCTGATCTACTACTGTCTTATCTATGTGCATAATGTTCCTCGCAAATGCCCTTAACAGCTAGATATGTGCAATTTAAGAGATATGCCCGGCTTACTGAATGCGTATGTTGTTCATGCACATGTTGTGTTTGGTGTTGACTGCTTATCGCTGACGCGTCACGCGCAATGCAGTCTTGGCAAAGCAGCAAGATCAATTTGTGCAATGAAGTTTTTTCTCAAAAGCTTCTTAAAGGATAACTGTGCCTTCTTTACATAAATTTGTCAACTGCGGGAAATGGGTAAGGTTTTCACTTCAAAACCTTGCGAGAAGCGGGTGTGCACAAGACTGCGACGACACGCAGCGAAGCGGCAGTGACCGGGCCAGCGGCTCGGCGCCGCCCATGCGCGGGTCGGCCAGGCCGCTCCGGTCATGTTTCATCGGTGATAAGGCATGCCAGATGGCCTCGTGCCGTCGGCTGTGATTGCCCGCCCGCCCCCCCCCCCCCCCCTTCACAAGCGATAACAAGGGCACGATGCTGCGTGGTGCGGCACGACCGCCCGCCCAGGGCGAGAGACGGGGGGGGGGGGGCGGGGGTGGGGGGGGGGGCGGAGGTCTACGCCTGCGTAGGCTTAGGTGAATCTGAACGGGGGCTGGAAAGAGGCTTGGGTTGTATGGCTAACGGACAACTATGGCAGGAGAGTGAAGAGCCTTCGACGAGGGCGACATTTCCACTTTTCCACTTGAGGACGACGGCGGAAAACCGCATCTTGCTTGCCTCTTGTGCGTGAACGCAACAAATGCCTCCTCCATTGGCGCCATGGTGGCGAGACGTGTCGCAATAACAGTACGGAGGCGATTGTAACCGCAAACATGGTACCGACCATCAGCAGCACGGATTTCAATGACCCCACCGAGCCTAGCCGCTACCACGTTTGCCAACAGGCCTTGGCTTTCATGACAGACCTCCATACTATTGCTTGGACGTGGCATTACCACGCTCATCTACAGTGTAACACTGTCGCCCCGCCACGAAGGGATGAACTCGACAGTCGGCGTCGAAACAAAATGATTTGTCAGAGCGGAGTGCTCTCTTTGTCATAGCTTGTCTGCTGTTGATTTTTGATGGTCTGAAATTTTCGCGTGCTTTGAAAAACTGTCAGCACTTTCGCTTCATTCGGGATCTTCCGATTAGCATACGGCGATTGGTGCCGACAGCCGCCGATCGTGAGATCGGCGACTGAGGCAAATCGCCATGCAAGTTCCAGCCGTTCGCCGTAGATCAATACGATGAAGTTTACCCAAAACGATGTCAATCCGGGCTTCCTTCACACAATCACAATCACACACGATCCCCCCCCCCCCCCAACCAGCGGAGAGCCTTCTAGACCTGGCAAAAACCGCAGTCCAAATGTGGAGCACTAGCATCTCGTCACCGAAGTGGTCTTGCGCTATGCACGAGCTACCTTCTCAACACATTCCCGCCGACGTCTAGCAAGACAGCGCTTTTGTTTAACCCACTAAATGCCAGTAAAGGAGGCCGGCAAAAGCGTCACACTGGTCATCAGATGAAAGCTTGAAAGCTACCGGGGAAAGCTTTCATACATGTGTTTTGGTGTTAATCTGGCAACATTGTGAATTCACTGTATAAACAGGGGTCCTAAGGTCCGCCCTCTCGACGACGGCTCAGAACGTGTCAGAAACGTGGAAGACATCGGAGCTGTATTTCACATACCTCGCCGTTTCGGGCATTGTGTCAAGAAGGTAGTTCGTGCACAACGTCTCAGACCACTTCGGTGACGAAATGCTCGTTCTCCATATTAAGGGCCGCGACAACGTAGCAGTGTCCCATCTTTGGAGCATACTTCAAAAACATACTCTCGTGATACCTCATGACCATTTACGCTTAATGAAAGCATTGGGGTAGTGCCGCTGCGGCACCGTCAATACGTAATAAGGATATTAATTTTGATTACTGTTAGTACAAATTACGCCGTCAACGCTTTGTAGCAGCACTGTTGGAAAATAAGAGGCTGTACTTCGTCACGACTTCCACAAATGACGCTAGTAGTCGGCGGTTCTCATTGATCACGTGCGGGTTGCCGGAGGCGTGCGGATTATGGCCGGAAACAAGCGTAGCCTGTTGGTCTGAGGTGTTGGACTCCGAATGTCTGTGCCTTGGATGGTTATCCCTGGGCGTGGTTGTAGTCCCTGTGTTGAGGCTCAAACGATAGAGCCGTTTTGTCAAGTCTGTCAGCTTGATTTGTGAGGGTTGAAAAGCGGAGAGTGCGAGATTGCCGCCACAAAGCACTACGCTTATTCCTTGTAGTGGCGACCGCGGTTGTCATGACAATGACCGTCTTCATCTCTACTGGTGCCGTCTACCGTTTGTGGTTGGTCCAGCGGTTGGCCCAAGGGTCTGTTACCGAGAAGTTGGTTGGTTGAAGTTTGAAGCAGTGCATCACGCGGATCGCGTGATACTCTCATTCTCAGAGCCTTGAAATGATAGACTGTGGTAGGTACCATTGGTAAGAATAAGCTATAGCTTGGCGTTTCGAGATAACAGCTTCAGGTTCGCATCTATTTTTGTCTAAACATTGTTCCTGATTGCTCAAACATTATGCATTTTGTGTGTTGTAAACCTCATAGAACACACACGTTGGAAAAGAAAGATAACGAAATGCATCACTTCTGTAATAGTGAGCATGGATTAAGATGAGATTTCTTCCGCAAGATCGGCTACTTCAAATTGAAATTCTGGACTATTCGGGGGGGGGGGGATTTCGAGAAAACTGAATCAAATTGTACGCGTCTGATGTAACAGCAAGTGAAAAGGACAAAAATGTGGAGTTCTCTCATTTAAGCGAGTTGCCGACAGTTTATTAAAATTTTCGATACAAGCGAGAGCAAGGCGACGATGAGCTGGAGAAGTTGGTGAGAAAATCCGAAGTGAATGAGAGCCATGGCAGCACCCAGACCTGAGGACGACGACCTCACCACCCTTGCTCGTCTCAAGTTTATCGAGATCGCCGGCGCTATCCTTCTTAAACTGGTCTCGAGCCTCATGTCTCAGGGGCGGCGTCATAAAACCTTCACTAACCTTGGCTCAGTGCATTCAACGGCACATTGCAGATATCGACAGCAACCGGACTGCGTTCGTGCTGGTTGTGAAACCGCACCACAAGCATGACAGTTCGGAGCGCATCAAGACTGAACGAGCACGGCATCCAGATCACCTATGACGAAGCGCGTCGATTTCGCATGTTAGTGGCCGAGTTTGTGTCGGACAACCAGCCAGGTCATCACAAGGAACTTGGCTGGGGCACGGAGATCGGCTCTCTAGAGCTGGGCCGCCACCGCGACTTGTACATTGCGAGCTTTCCATCGGACGAGGAGCACCCACGCCATGGTCATGGGGTTCACCCAGCATTCCGCCGGAGCCGGGAGACAGGGAACATCGTTGTAATGCAGTTCAAGATCCACCGATTCAAAAGACCTACGGTATCCTCTCTGCAACTCAGTAACCAGGCGATGCGGCTGAAGCATTACAAGAGGCCTTACAAGCTGAACCGACCTCTGCTTCGGACGAAGGCCTTGTCCGCTTAAGAGGCACAGCTTCAGCCCGCTGCCTTCATATTCAGTTAGAAGCGAGACGCAGCATGGCTGTCGCAAGCCCATAAGAATAAGCAGCTTGTCGAGTGGCCGGGCGTCGTGGTCCAACAGGACCGACTGGCGACGGGGCCTGCCCGGAACCCTAAGACACTGGTGGTGTTGGGCCAATGACTGATCCGACTCCCGCCCAATTCGACGCTGACTACCGTTGTGTGTCTCGAAAGGACTTGATGGACGTATGAAGGACAGTTGGACGACCGCCGAGGAAGTGGCTATGTGGGTCAACAGTTTTAGCATGTACAGGTACCTAGTTATTGTCATTGGACATAGCTATGTGTTACCTGGCCATCATCATCTCATTGTGCAGCTGCCAACGTTCAAGATTGACGGTTAAGGCTGCGTCTCAGAATGAGCTGTGTTCGGATCGGCTCTAGTGCAACGCCGATACAGGCCCTCGCAGCTGATGGCGACGGCCCCCCATCGCACTTCTTAGTAAAATAGATCAATCTTTCCTTCACTGATCGGTGCCACCCACCTGTATGTTACCTGTTACCGAACCTACAGCGCCTGAGCCCGTTCCTAGTAAGGAGCTGCTGAGAGACGAGACGGTTGGATGGCGGACAGTCATTTCTTGCGGTTAATGATTGTGTGCTGCCAACCTCTGACAAGTCAAATAATATTTTGTTGTTGATTAGGTGCTGTTAAATAACCAACGTAGGATGTGATTGTGATTTATTTGTGCACACCCTGCGCAAGTAGGTAAACACGGGTACCGATGAATGAACGACAGCTAAAACACATGTCAGACACTTGATGACATTTTATCTCGGATCTCCCCGGGGAACCGCGTAATCGGTTTGACGTTAGCTGTTTATTCTGAGAGGTCAATAAGCACAGCCTTGAGAACCAGTAGCATCCTGACGCCGCTGCCAATTGTCGGGGTGGCAGCATTGTCGGGGTGGCAGCATTGTCGGGGTGGCAGCATTACCAGCGAGCCGCCCTATTCGGTCGGTAGCGCAATGTTGTTTATGCTTTGGGTTGCGCTGGGCGTGTTGCGAACACACACTGGAGAGAAAGAAACTCCAAAATGGGGGTTTTGCTTTACGAACTTGCAACACACCGCACGCGCGATGTGAAAAGTTGCATTTCAAATGGTCGATCCGTTTCTACAGTATTTAATTCAAGTCAAGTGGCCACTCCCACCTGCTGCCCGCCCCGGCACAAGTTTTCTGGGCAGTGCTCCTAAAGATGTCTGCTGAAACCACGGGGAATAGGGGCCGGTTCTTGTCAAGACACACGTAACAAATACCATAGATGCTGTTAAAATTTTGATGGGGCTGCGTGTGTTAGGGGATATTTGCACAGACCATCGAGTGGGTCATATGCCCCACCCTCTTCAAGGCGAGAGCTAAATGACGAAATGTTTGTCAAAGGTCATCCTACACTCCGATATCACCTGACCTTTAGCGGATTCACTGTTAACCGCCCGAGGCAATCACAGGCAATCTCAAATAGCAAGAGCTTAAAGTGACGGTGAGAGAGCCTAGAGCCGCATCGGCATAATGCTCGAGTTACAGCTTTTTGCAGGTTACGTGAAATTAATGGTTGAGAAGCTCCAGACAGAACCAGTGCTTTCAAAACAAAACTATTCGTGTCCAAGTAGCTTTCAAAGCAAGGGCTTTTTACAATTCGCGGACCGGAAAAATTAAATCAATCCTTTACTAGTGGCTCGCATTGGACTGGTTTGCTCATTGCGGTGTGCAGCAGCTTGTTTAAGCATCTGTTTGGGACAAACAAACTTCTGGTGAGCGTTTCATGCACGCCCATAGCCAACATTTGTTGTTGCTCTGTCCAAAAGCTGCATATAACCCGGACCATTCCAGCTCTAGCTTGATCTGAATTTGAAGTCAGTCACCAGCAGTTAATCTGAACGCGCTGTAATAAGCTGGGTCGTAAGTCATCACGGTTTAACATACTACCTCGTCGGAAATGGAAATTGCTGGCCTCCCATGGCAGACGAATCTCTCCCGACTGTGTTGTGGCTGTACAGACACCGAGGAGTCCGCGCGAGGCATTCGGGGATGCTGCCGCAGACGTGGTTCTAAAGCCTTTTGTTTCTGTTCAGCAGGTGGGCGTTAATCAGACGGCCTCGGAGGCAAGCGTCTTCATCCAGAGCCTTTCATGCATCTAGAAGCGTGACGGAAGCCTAATAAAGCAGTTGCTGGGTCGACGCGCCTGTATGGTTCGCCGTTCAATCTTTTTTGAGCTGCCATCCGCTTCCAAGTGGTTCCGGCTGTCATCTGCAGCGGAGATGCCCATGAGTGATATGTGGAGCCCTCGCTGCGCTCTGATCGTGGCCTTCCTACCGCCAAACAGGGTCCGTGATCCAGCACACATTTTGATACGCTATCGAAGCATCCTATGGGATCCAGGACAAGTTCTAAAATCCTGCCGAAGGATGTTCTTGGATCTTATATCTTCATCAAGTCGCCGTCAGCAAGTTTTAAGGCTATCAGAAGTGACGAACTCTTGGCTTCAGGCTTTGTTCGTTGAGGTAGTTGGACACAAATCTCCTGGAAGTTACCTATGTCCTATCTTTATGGCTACAGTGGAGATCGGGTAGTTAACTTAGCCAGCTGGCTGTACTTCTGCCGACTGCAGCGGGCACCAGTGCACTAGTTTGAACAGATAGTCTGCCGTCTCTGTTCGGTCTGTTGCCGACTTGTATTCTGAAGAAGTTACCCAGCATTTTGTCATCGGCGTACCAGATTCAAAATGAAAATTTTTCTTGGAATATTTTAACCTCATCTGACTGTTGAGTTAGACCGCAGGTACCGATAAACTTTATAAAAAAAAATGAAAGTTGCTCCAAACGAATCCATCGGACGGATTCCCGGGATCTGAGCTATCGTCAAGTAGAATTAATTGTGAGCGCTGGCCCACCATCCGATCGTAAAATTTCAGCTGCAAAGCAGACCTTTGTAGCGAAAATTTAACGTACCGCAATGTTAGGCACAGTCCGCCCGACCCCCGGCATCATCTGACCTTGGAAGATCACTCTCTCCAGCCTCGGGCCGCTCCAGTCAGGAACAAATAGCGAGCCCCGAAGGCAACCCAAGCTACCCACCCCGCCGCGGTTAGGTTAGCAGGCAGGCTTTTTGGCCGATCGAGCCTACTTGACGCACACGCTGACCAGCATGACATGCAAAATTTAATGTGCTTTACATTTCTGATGAACGTAGATGCCTTCTAGTGTGCCTGCAAGGCTGGATAGCTCAACTCGTAGTCAGGGAAAGTATAGGATCAGCTGGATCATTATAATTTACCGTTACACATGTTTTGTAGCCAGTTCTTCTGTTTTCTTTTCTGTTTCTTATCTTCTATACTGTGACTCTAACATCCAGCCCTAGTGACGCCACGAATCGGTGGCGGGTGTAGAGTTTTTTGACATTGGTGGAGCGAAGCATATGTTTGGTACAACGGGAGATGGGTTGATAGGTACAGATTGCAGCAGCCGACACTCTTCCGCCATATCTCGGTACCGGGCAACACCCTCGTCACTTGAGTCTTTCGGACCACGTGCTGTCTGCAGAAATGCCATGGCAACTTGTGGGCAATAATCAGCCGGTCCAGAACCGCCTGGACAAAATTGTGTGTCATCGTAGCTCAGTACTATTGTCACGGACGGCCCTCCGTCACTACCTCTCCTCCTTTGTAACAAAATTTGTGCATGCACCAGCCGGAAGGTTGCCAGCAGAAGTTGGATAGCTATGATAACATAACATAATTCAAAGCATGACAAGAGAAAGATATATCGATTTCAGTGCCGACGCAAATGCCGGCTGTACATGGCATCACCCTTTTTGTGTGTTCTCTCTAGCGACGTATCGCAGTCCGATCTTTAAAGACATGAATGACCTCAATTTGCAGTAAACCTGATAACATTAAAACTACGTCAGGTTAACTTTATTTTTAAGTATTAGAAACCATTAAGCCTACTAATTCTTAACTTGCATTTTTTAAAGGCCACGACGCCGTGAAAAAAACGAAAAAACTATGGGCTTTATAAAAGCGACTCCTTAAATAGGCCACTTGCATGCCCGTCGAAAACAGCGTCGAGCTCCATTTTGCAATAAAGGAAGTGTTCAATCATCAATGTGCTTTGAGCGTCTCGTTTTTGGCCCCATTTTGACATGTCACGAGTGTTCAGGCTATTTTTGTATTATTGACGGGGCATGGGGAGCTTAAATCAGCTCGTGCATACACGGTTCCGGGAGCACGAATTACCTCGCGCATGCGCGTTTCCGTCGGCGTCATACTATTAATTTGTAAACCTGTGTGAGCATACCACAATTTTTCCAGTGCCCATTTCTGAAAACAGAAAATTAGAAGGCTGTCAACCTTTTCTACTAATCTCACTATAATGGGATGGTTGCATTTCTCTTCAATAGTATGTGCTTCCCACAAAGATTTTTTTTCCAGTTCATGTCAGTCGACAGAAATAAACTAAATGCACACGGTGAAATGGCTTCATAATGAACGTTTGCGCGGCGAGCTCCATTGGGTAGTAATGAACCATGAATATCTTACCGCTGCATGCAATTTTAACTTTGGTCCACCAATCAAAGTCCATTCACACACCTGCACATGGAAACAGACTGGGCACTGTTAAATGCATCGTTGTATCGATGCCGCTATGCATTTCATGTCACCGGGCACATCTAGAAACACACACTCGTCACGTCACCGAATATTCTTAATAACCGGGTATAATTAGGAACCTGTATGTCCTAGTTACGACACCGCATATACTTGGGAATCTACATGCTAGAGACGCAACATTTCAGGCCACCTACCCGCCAATTTCTGACCCGCAAAAACCCGCGCGCTTTTGGCTGAGTTTTGGGCCAGGCTTGGCAGGGCTTTTGCGGGTGAAACAAATTTAGATGGATTTTTTGTCATTCCTTCGGTCTTAAAATCATCTCAAAAGCGGAGCGTGCTGTCAAACATAAGACAATCGTGAAACGAAGATATTCTCTTGTAACAGCAAGAAACTCAGGGACAGAAAACCAATGGCAGATATTACACGCCAGTAAACCAGGTTGCATAAACTGAACAGCTAAGAGCAAACACCCCCATGAAACATTCAAGGCTAACAACCCAAATCTTCAAAGTTATAGTCTGATTTAATTGAGCAACACGTAGGCAGGTCATTAATATAAATGCAGGTACACACTGTGCGCGGCTGTTATTTTGAGGGTGTGATGCACTCAACCTTTCTTAGTTTATACAAAACTCAAACCCAACAAATCGCAACCAATATCCATGATTATAACATGCATGGGAAACCGTGAGCATTTCATTGTGCCAGCTCCATTCGCGTGACAATGCAGCTAGCAGGTACTGGCGCATCAATTGCGCAACATTTCAAAACTGAAAAGTGGTGGCATAGATGTTGCTTATTTATGCCTAGGGAGAGAGGGTGCAATTTACCACCACATCTACAGGAAACTCACGAAATACGGTTTTCCCTAACTGCGATTTTTGCTATTTTTCAACACAGTTTTTTACAAAGGCTTTGTTCTGTCTGATTTGTTCGTGTTTCCAATATTTCTATTTTCATGCAGTTCTGTGTGCGAAAAATAATACCAACTAGTGACGTGAATGGGGCATTTGATAAAGGTCAAAAGTAATACCAACTTGTGACGTGAATGGGGTATTTGATAAAGGTCAAAAGTAATACCAACTTGTGACGTGAATGGGGTATTTGATAAAGGTCAAAAGTAATACCAACTTGTGACGTGAATGGGGTATTTGATAAAGGTCAAAGTCGCAGTCTGCAGGTTTTGTAAACTGCAGAAAGAGTTCCTTGAAACCATTTTTACAACTTTATTTTGTTTTGATGTTTTTTCCTGTAGCCTGCAACAACATGTCACGGTTTTTGATGGCATTGCTAAATGTCATTGATGTCACTGGAGAAGCAAAACAGGGGTGAAAAAGGCTTCTAATTTACCAAATGTGATCGGTGACAAAAACGGACATATTTCCGAACCAATCAGTGACAAAATTGCGAAAATGAAAACAAACTGTAACAGACAAAACCATATTGCAATACATTACCCCAGCTCAACGCATCTCAAAGCTTAGTATTGGTCTGTACTCGCTAACGCTTGCAGCTTGAGCACACGTCGAAACGTTGACGTTTCACTGTATGAGCAAGTTGAACCATGAGATGCTACAAAAAACAGTGGCTTTAATCGGAGTAGTTTTTACCAGGTGACAGGAGCGCATCACAAACTATAGTTTACCAGTGCTTGCGTGGCAGATCAGTTGGAAAACAGTGCTTTTCCAATGCCCCTCAGATCTGTGTTTTTCACAGATGTTTCAGGCAAGATTCGCTTAACATACTTAACAGTATCAAAAACAAATAAGTAGGCTTATTACCGATCGTAAGAATCATGGCTGGACACAACATCTTGTGACAAACGCGATCAGTTTGATACGCAGGGCTTTAAAGCGTCGTGTCATTTGAGACAGACGAGCTTCGTCGCTCCCCCGCGGCGATGCGTTCGGATCAGTGCAAAACTGTGGGCTGCTGTTGGTTGTGTTAATGTCGTGAGAAGCTGACTGGAAATGACGTAGCTAATCGTCTTTTTTAAGGTAACAACGTTGAAAAGCACTGCTTATGTAGGACTGTTGTTTGTGAATGCCTGAGCTGTAGCCTCAGAGGTAAACGGAGGTCGTTACAGGGACACATGTTAAGGATTCATCCGGGGCTTCCTGCTGAGAGCAACTCAGAGGAACAGCGGCTTTCAGGTAGGAAGCCGAGCATCGCTGGTGTAGGTCTCAAACATTGGCCGTTGCACTTCAGACTTATCGCAGTGATCGGTGGACAGACATGAAACAAAACGCTTTTTACTGTCATCACGGGTGTCGATTTGCATTTTTTGGGTGTGCCACTGCCCTCCCCCCCCATGTCCGATTTGTCCCCCGCCAATGGTGACGTTGCCCTCCCCCCCCCCCCCACCTTCTAGAGCGAAGAACGAGCAGGGCAGTACAAATGGAAAATCGAAATTATATAAATTTTAACACGCGCTCGGGTGAAGGATCAAATTCCCCCCCCCCCCGAGGGTTTTTCCGGAATGGTTTGCCAATGGCGCGACGTAGCCGCGGAAAATTTGGATTAGTTGTAGACAATTGAATAGCGGGTCGTTTGGTGTTAGAAATGGGATGAACCTTGTAAGGTCGCTGACCTACGGCAGGTCAGTCAGGCCATGGATTCAGCGAAGTCAATTTCAAGAGAATTCTTCAATCTGATGGAACAACGAAGTGTTAGACGAAACCATACAAATCCGTGATTCTCTCTCAGGCAATGCAACAACTGGATAACTAAATTCTGTTGACCTAGGGTCAGATATGAATTTCAGACCAGAGTCAAAACTAACTTGCTTTACTACCTTAGGGCTCGTTGTTTGGAATAGTTTCTGGTGCTCATTTCGAAGTCTCTGATAACATGAGCCACATTAGACTAGCATGAACTTACTAGAGGTCAGAATAGGCCACTGACCTAAAATGATCCAGGGCAATTTTTAGGACATACTGCCTAGCTTAATCATTGTCGCGTGTTCAAATGCAAACTTCAAAGCAGTCTTGCATGATTTTGGTCACCATGGCCTTGAAAAGGTCAACCAAGGTCACTGACCTTGAATGAGCACCTGAACTTTTTCTTAGAGCATGTGCGTAGGTTCTGGGGGCACTTTAGAGACCAGCTTGAAGTTTGACCTTGTTTGACCCGAAAGTCGTGACCTAGAAGGCTTGACCAAACTTTGACCGTAAGTGAGTTTACGTATAGGCCAAATCCACCCTGTAGATTTGGTGTCTTTGGCCCTCTTAATACCTGAGATCTCAGGGGGGGCGTCAAAATGACCCCCCACCCGAGCGAAGGGTATCCAAGCGGTTGCTCGGCGCGTGTTAAAGAAAGTTTCTACTACTTGCTTCACGGGTAAAGTGACAAAGGAATTGAAAACTGCGAGGTCACGTTCAGTTAAATGCAGCGGACTGATGTAATCATGCTGTAAAAGCTCCGCGTTCGTACTGTGTTTAGTCGAGAATCTTCTTTTCTCCATGATACATGCTCTTTTTTGCATGATTACTATGCCTTGTTGGCTCTGGTATCGTTTTGTGCTATTGTGATTGGGCATTATTCAATGATGTTTAAACTTTCACAGGTTTCAGCCAGTTGCTTTTTTGTCACGATACGGTACGATGTCTCATCGGCAATTGAAAACAATCCGGTCAAGTGTTAGCGCCCAGAAACGTGAACAAATCTTAAGTCGGCAACGTTCCAATGAACCTTTGAAATGTGCCAACGTCCAATTCGGCGTGAATGTTCGACGGAACAGTTATGAAAACTTGATGATCGACACCAGCCGACTAAACCGATAGCGACAGTCGTCCGATAATGACCACCAAAACAGCACTAGCCGCGTCGAACGTGTCTAACGCGACTGCTGGGTTGCAGTTTACAGCCTGCCTTGCGGCTATCATCCAAAGGTTTTCGTCGCAGCTTAGTTGCGACGGAAGTAAGCAATTCATGCTAATGTGTAAGTTGATGTGCACGAAAATTAAGTCGCGCACATCAATTTACGCTGTTCATTCCCAAAATCACATTCAAGAACGTCTGACGCCAGACAGCATCGACCCTATGTCAACTACTCGAAATATGGTTTCGACGATCGACGCCAAACAATAGAATAATGATGCCCAACAACAATATCTTCCGCCGAGGCAGAGCGAGAGAAACGTATTAAAGCAGTGTTGTAGTTTCCTATTCAGTTGGCTGTGAATCAAGCTCGATTAGGTTGAGAGGAAAGCGGTCAAATCGGGAAGACATCTATTTTTGGTGTAATTAGAGTAAGGGCTTCCCCGCTCAGTCCCCCCCCCCCCCCCCCCAGCGTATTTCGCAAAAACTACACCCCTGCGGTCGAGGCTTAACAACCATGACGCGTGACGGATTGGCGGCCAGATTACTCCAGCGCCAAGCTCAGGAATGAGGGTTCATTTCCTTAGCAGGGACAAGACCGGTGCCCACGATTTGCATCGGCCGGGGCTCCTGAGACAATGGAGGGCCCTTGCATCGATCTGGGGACTGCAGCGCATGGCAAGGGTCATGTATGGCAAGGAGCTCGGAATCGGCCTGAGGCAGTGTTGGAGAGGGTCCGCAGAAGGGCCTTCGATGAAGTGCCTGATTGGAAGGTACGAAGAGCTCGCTGGAGGTCACATTAACGACCCCGTTCTGCAGGAGTGCGTTCTGAAATGTCAGTCAGGGAGTCTCTTGACCGTTTAGGGACGTCATAGGACGACAAGGGCCTTTAGTTTGGTCAGAGACAACCAACAACGAACAGTCGGCGCCGTGTCGATCTGGACCCTACAAGTCCATGTCCCAAGCAAGGAAAAGGCTGGAACCCCCTATTTGCATTGGCCCGGGACCCTTTAAACAATAACGACCCTGGATCGGTCAGGGGCCCACAGTGCCTAATAGAGGGATTTGTGTCAGTAAGGGGCTCTGAGTCGGCCAGGGTAACACCTGCAGAGCCGGGACAGAGACTGAACCCAGAATACTAGAGGACCTCTTACGTTGGTCCGGGAACCTCTGCCAAAGCGGGTATGATCATTTACGACGAGAGTCCGCAAGGAGGCAAAAGGTCAGGTCGGTGTTTCAGTCGGTCAGGGGTTTCCACTGCAGCTCTCAATCCCATTTCAGCCAAAGGCCCGTTATATGAACTGGAATCGCTGTGCCAAATTGGACACCTGCGTCGATAAGGGTACGTTTTGCGTCAATGAGAATCCCTGCGCCGATCCAGGCACACATTTTTCGGGTCAGGGGGCCCTCTGGCGCCAGAGAGGCGACCACTGAACATGCCAGTTTCATCAGAAAGCCCCATACAGTCCTGTACATACAGACCCTGTTTCGCCAGACGGAGCAGCCGGCAGGGACCCCGGACTGGAACGTAACGACCTTCAGCCCTGGCCGAGAAGCGTAACATGTCCGTAGTGTTCTGCCCACTGGGCCCCGGGCTCGGAGAAGGCCATGTGTTTCCTTGGTGTGAAATAGGGGGGATAAAAATCAGACCTCTTATAGAAAATAAAGAGAAGAAAAAGGCCAACAAAAACACGGATGCCCATCCAGGGATGTCATTCTGTATGCTTTAGGAGTACCCTCAGACCCCCCCCCCCCCCTAATGCCGCCTTTAAGGGAATGTTCGACTTTTGAAAACTACTGAAATCAACATCAGATGTGATGGAACTAGCCAACTTGTAAGCATTGGTACATTTTTAAGATGAAAAGATCTGCTCTAGATGACAAAGTTTCTAATTAAGCAAACATAGCTTCCAATAAGTCATTAGTTGATTGAGAGATATAACGTTTGCATGACGTTAAGTTGCTGCCAAACTAACCGCGCAAGATTGCCACCCAGCCCTCAAATGTAGTACTTCAACTCGCCGAAAGATGGCAGTGGCGGTGCTGAAAGTGTTCGCTGAGTCACACATCTGTATGTGCTCCCGTTTTGGCCGTTGCTCGCAATGTTTTTGCACATGGTTTCCTGAGTTTAAGAATGTTACTCGTATTTATATACTCAGTTATGACGCCATTCTTAAGTTATTCAATCATAAGTCTCATTTCCGTAGTAACTGCTAACACGTCCAACTTCTCATATTACATAACACGAAACGTGATTCGTGATAGAAACTTGCATAGCGCGCCCAATTTTTAGCAAGAGTTAGTTAATGTTCAATAGAGTTGTCAATCATGGTCACGGACGCCAGGCCTGAGTAACTCAACGGGCGCCATCTTGTTGGCATTGAGTGCCGCGTGGCCTATGGGCTTGCAGGATTTGAATGGGGTTACTATCGCGTCATGCATGCCCAAATGCCCTTGAAATAGCCGGCACGAAGAAGTCACAATTTTTGGCGTGCGTTAAGTTAAAAAACTAGAAGGTTCAAGGTCGCAAGTGGGGTAGCACCAGTGAACTGCACCGAGTGGATCTTCAAAAGACTACTTCATTTCCAAACCCCATACAAATGTGGAACACTGTCCTTAATTCACTTAATTGCTCTTCTGAACCCCCGCCTCAAATGTATATGCGCAAAAAAGGAAACACTAGGCCAACTAAATGCAGCTTGTGTTTGAACCGCGCGTGCCGTGCAGGTCTTAAGCGCATGACGGTCTACACCATTATTTTCATATATCATCATTATCACTGTCACATTGGCTTTAAATAGTAAGTAGTTCTCCAACATCAAAACAATTTGGAAACCGACCAAATAATTGCTTTTAAGCTAAATTTTGACATGAGAAGGCAAAGCAAAAAAAGCAACAAAAAAAGAAACCAAACTTCATCCTAGTTCCGGAGCAATATGTCACACAAATTGCTTCACAAATCTTGAGCCTGCATACACGCAACCTTCGAAGCAAGAGCACCGGTGGCTGAGGTTGTAGTTTCTATAAAACTGAGTGACGATGGCGGGCCAGCACCGGACAACGGGCGTCTGACGCTCGGGAACAACCGTCATGAAATAATGCGTCCGAAAGTCTTTCAAAAGAAATTCACACGGCTTGAAAATTAGACTAAGAAGTAAACTTTCCATGTAACATTTTGAAAATGTCCCTGAACAGATCAAAAGCGTCAGGCAGTGAGAAAAGGGATATTTTGCTTACTTGTCCAGCACCAAAATCAAAGACCAGCACCGGTTCTCAGCGCTGTGAGCACCTCCGTTCCCGTTATGGATTTGTAAATTGCAGCTGGAGAAGCATGCCCCCGGACCGCGTTCTACACGCAGGGATTGACATCCTCAGCGTTTACAGGTGCTTCTTTCAGAAACTTTGCCGTTTTCATCCGCCTACCGACCACAGCCTAATATTAGCAAGGCGACAAACGCCACGCGGCCTGCAGAGACTGCAACGCTATGCATTCCTGGTTTTTGTTTTAAGACTTGAGAGCTCGCGGGTCAAAGCTATGTCATGTGATTCTTTCATTTCTGGGTTCTGAGCAAAGGATGAACCTTCCCAGGCGAGTATGGTCACTGAGGAGCCAGCTCGACTAGTAACGCTTTTACAACGCGTTGCGCGTGGCATTGACATGGTCGTTTCAGTTGCTATACATTTGAACTAAAGCGGGTTTAGAGCCGCTTTCCCCTCAGTGGTGCAACAACTTGGAACAGTGTCTCCCTGAATTACAGCTGGCTCTCCATGCGTGTTTGATGAACTGACCAGGGAAAGATATTATCAAGAGCAGGGCATGTGCCTAAGCGTTTTGGGGAAAGGTTGAGAACCATTTTCTGAAATGATGTATGGAGATGTGTTTGCGTTTTGTTTTGCATTAACTGAAATGCATATGGGTTATCAATGACAGCTTTCGAATGTCGAGAAGCTTCGTATAAATGGGAAGCAATGCCAGACATATTGCGGACACTATTGTAATGAACACATAAATATATACACCAAACAACTGCAGAAGAACGTGATGGTAAATTGTGCACATGCTGTACTTTTCAGTTTGCAAGGGACATGCCATTACAACCCCTTCGGTTTCACAAAACAAGCACGTTTACACGAAGCTGATGCAAACTGCCGGCCCTCCCACATGTGATTGCTGTGGCTACGTACATTAGCATTCAAAAATATCCGGTAGGTGTGGTTCATAGATATACATACTTGTAATGGGTACACAGAAACAAGAACATACGTGGACTATGTCCAAAAAGTTTTTCGTACTTGTCTTGTAATGGCCACTTCCAAGACACTGCCCTCTCCAATCATTTGAGAAATTGACACCTATGATTGTCATCACCTTGCATGCATAGTCAGGTGAAGGCGCTAGAGGTGTTCAAAAATGTCGTTTGCATCTGTTGATGCCAATGTCGTATGGGTTTTGCTCTAAATAATTGGGATCATGTTTGGAAGTGCGAGTTCTGCGCCGGGCATGATTATGCCAAGATAATGAAGGCCGTCGACACTCTCAGCTGATTGCACCTTGACGTCTCGAAAGCAAAAGTGATGTTGCTTCAGGTGCTTGAGGAACCTACGTTTTCCGTAAATGTAGGACCACAGAGATGCAGTTTTGCAAAATGCACGGGAAGGGGGGGGGGGGGTGAGGTGGAAGGGGAACGCGGGAGGTGCAGGAAAGAAAAACGACCGAAGCCCTACCCCCGAGATGCACGAAGAACAGTTTTCTCCCCAGGTTTGCAACAGGCAACAGGGGTATAGTTTCGTAAAATTAGGTTTTGGGGTGTGAACCTCAAAACTGTGATCACTTACTGAAAAATGAAGGATAAAACTGATAACTAGAAAGAGGAAATTACATTCTTGGTTAGGAGGTTGCATCCCGCCTCCCCCTAACTGAACTGAAAACCATACGTCTTTAGGCAGGCTATGTTAAGTATGCTTTCATCTGATAATTCTGTTAGGTTGATTTCAAAATTCCTTCAGTGTTTGATGGCCAGGGAGATAAAAACCTTAGTTGAAAAATGAATTCGCCGAAACGGAAATGTTTGATTATTATGGGCGCATTGCATTCAATTTGTCTTTGCTTTTTGTGGTTCATTGCATGTACAGATATATTGTAGCGATTTTTAAAAAAATGTGACTCCAGGTGACAATTCGGACGATTCCAAATATCGTCGGTTACAGAAAAGGCACTTTTTCAACCCGGGGGCAAATATTCACGAGCAAAAAGTTGTTGCTTTCCTTACTTTCATACCATCACATAAAAGCCGCGGCGATGGTTGTGGGCTGGAACGTTGATGATGGTAAGAGAGAAAAGGGAATCACTTTAAAGCTGCCATGTGATTTTATGTGGTGTGGTCGCATAGCTTAGTTACTAAGGACCGTAAACACCATACGGGAGGCTGACTGGTTCTTCAATGAAAATATGGCATTGTGGCAAATGTGACGCAGTGGAATGACGATTCAGCTTATGTGCATTGCAATGAACTAACGGTTCCCATGCTTTGAAACATCCAGCATTCTTGCCCTGTCAGTGCAAAGTTATCGGTTGATGCATGCAAATAAAAGACGTGAGACTTTTAGAAAAAGGGGCATCTTACTAGCCCTGTCGACTAATGGCATGAAGTAGAAAGTTGAAATCTGCATCTTTTCGGTGACAGACAAATTGAATTTCTATCGTCATCCTTCTCATTTGTTGTTAAAAACTGCTATCACAGTGTCTGAGTTCTACTTTGATGCATTATAAACTCCACTGTGTGCGCACTTTGATGCTCTCTGAGCGGCGGGGGGGGGGGGGGCGGGAGGGGGAGGAGCACAACGGTCACCACGCGGTCCATCCCGTTAGGTCCGAAAGGTCCAAATGGCCCCTTAGAAGACCGACGATAAAAGCCCCGATTGAAGGGTCCAAAAGGTCACTGAGCAGGCCAGGTCGTATTAAGAACTTTGGCCAGTAAACTCGGACCCTGCAATGTCGGTCAGAAGGCATTTTGCATCGATTGGGTCTCCTGGGACAATGCTGGCCTATAGGTTAGCGCGAGGCCACGAACACCGAACAATCGACTCGGTGTCGGTTTGAGCCCTAGGCTCATCTCCCGTAAGGCCTGAGGCCTCTTTCCAAAGCAGGACACGGCTGGGACCAGCGATTCGCGTTGGCCTATTTTCGCTTGTGTCGATCAAGATCTGACAGTACTTAGCCGGTACCGCCCTAACGGCCAGGACCACATCTTTTAACAGGGACGCTTCCTGGCTCTCAGAGCTCAGGTGACCTCTTGCATTGGTCGAGGCCCTCCGACGATGAAAGGAGATATGAGAGCTTGCCCAGCAGGATCCCTCCGTCAACACTGGTGCTCCCCTCCCCTCCCTCCCCCCCCCCCCCACTCTCTTTACCGAGAGAGCCTGGCCGCGCTTTTGGTCAGGTCATAAGCCATCATAGCAGGGTGTCGCCACGAACCGTTCAGTCGGCGATTTGACGTAGCGTTAAAAGGCACATCGAGCTGAGCCGCGCAGTCAAGCTATTTCACAAGCGATCGTCCGGAACAGGCCGCATGTTCACAAATGCCTTTCAACCAAGGGACGCTCGTCTCGCTCGCCGATACACCGTGCACATGTAGTCTTGTCTTGTGGTGCTGACGCTTCTCACCATCACTGCGCCCGCGTGTGGACATGTCCCATGACACTGAACTCTCGCCAGCACTCAGCGCAGGCGAAGCCTGGCGTCACTGTGCCGGAGCCGCCCCCGGCGCCAGGCTGACGCGCATATTGCCTTCAGCCGCAGCCTTCAGCCTTCAGTGACCGCTTCGGGGTACGACGTCGCAGCGCGGCGGCCTGCTGCAACCGCTGCCGCGGGATCGCCGCACTCGCGGCCCGTTCAGCTCCTTGTCACGTCCGCCCGGTGGTGCAGTATTCAGTGCTTTGGCGGCATTCAGGTGAACTTCGCCGCCTTGCTGCGGCACAGATTGCGCCTGGGTGGAAGACGTATATAGGGCTGAGCTGCGCGTGGGTTCCGGCCTGCGGTCGGCGAGACTTGCGCTATTCAAAGCGCTTCAAGACATCAGTGGAAACCCCTTGGGCCGGCAGCCTGTATTGGTAGTGTTTCTTAGTAAGTACGGCGCAGTGGTCCATTGTAGCAGACTCGAGATGGTACGGCGGTGAACGTTTGATTTCTTGGATGTTTTCAACTCTTCGTGGAATGGCGCTTCGCGTAGATATTTATTGCAGAAAGGACATACGGAATTTGATTGGTAAATTCACAGTAAAGGAAATTTGATGTGATTTGTTCGTTTTGCTAGTGGCTCAAAGCATAACCACGCATGCCTGCGCTCTGAGCTGCGGGCGCGATGAGTCGGTTTTTTCCGACAAAAATAATTGGCATTCATTATGCAAGGAAATACACTTACATCATCAAAGAGCTATTGGTTACATAACCATTACATTGGTAACCTACATGATAACGTCATTAAACCGGTACCCCCTGGTTTACTTGCCCGCATCGGGCACTGA
>NW_023596136.1:39050054-39115075 GCF_011947565.3 Pollicipes pollicipes
TTTAGATAATGGGCACCACTCCTAGCAAACTCATGGACACCTGGCAACTCTCCTGTCAAAATTAAAAGGAATGCTCTACATTGAAAGTATAAAGCATGCAAGCGATGTGATTGAAATAACCTCACTAATAACTTTTGTATTGTATGCAGAGTTGTCAGTAAAAGAGACAGTTCTAGAGACAAATTTCCTCTCTTTAGTACACAATCCCCCAATACACCATTGCTTGATGGTGTCACGGAGCTTTTGTACGGCGAACTGGCCGTGCGATATGCCACCTTAGCACTCACGTGTAAAACTTCAATCCCCGAGAGGTGACCGTGCCGGTGCCGGTGTTTTCTGAACCATGATTATGTGCTCGTATGTTGGCCCCTCGTAGTGGTGTTCTTGCTTTTTTTCATTTTTTCAAGGCGTTTTCTCCTTTAATTTTATGGATCAGTCATGGCGATGTTATCAAGTTAGTCGAATGCAAACTTACTTCCGAAAAGTTCACTACTAAGTCCAAAAAAGATCACTTCTGTAAAAGCCACTTACGTCCAAATTCTGACAATATCTGGGAAAAAAACGTGATTCGTGGACTTGAAGCTTGCACAGCCTGTTCATCATCGACGATTAAGCACCAATGTCTCAGAAAGTAACGGACTCGTGTTCGATTCGAGCTAAATCGTGACTCGGCTTAAGACCCAATCGGTTTGAGGCGAGTCGTGAGCCGAGTCGGCTCAGTTTTAAAAATGCCGCTCTGAATCATAAGCTGAACCAAATTGTTCATAAAGTTCATGAGCTGAATCATGGGCCGATCATTTGTAACATTGCTGGGTCACTGAATCACACGGGTCCAATGTAAGTGGCAACACGAGGAACCACAACATGCACAAGACAATTTATCAGACCATTTGCAGGGTGTTAAACTGAACAGCATGCAACATGAGTTATAAAAGTTTTTTTGTAAAATCAGCACAAAGTTTGTTATTGTAACTTCCATGTCGTAAACACAATATATTGTTGATCCTGAACACAATTTTGCCAAATCTCAGTCAGGAACAAGGGGACATGGTACAGGCATCCTACATTCCCAAATCCTTTGCCTAAATCAGTGAAAGATTTCCTGCTTCCTACGACGGCTGGCTATATTTTTCATGACCAACTGTCACGACGATGAACTAATCAATGCCTGACCCTTGATTCACTACGGCTTGATCTGCTGTTGCTGTAAGTATGCTATTATCTAGGCCATAAAAACAAACAGCAATAGTGGCAAGGCCGACTCGTCTCATGTGCGGATTGTATGTCACGGAATGTGACCTCCCAGGCATTGCATCAATAACTACATTCACGCAACACGCAACTTGCAAGTAAGAGTTTGGCCCCCAAATTTAGTAGTCTTGGAATGTAGGTAAAGTGGCGCAGAGCACTCTAATCTCTACGCAGTGCCGAAACCTGTTTTGGTTCCTAACTCATCATAGAGCAACCTGACGGGATAAGCTTGAGGCATCCCGGCGGAAAAGGAAGTCGGCACGCACGTTGGCATATGTCTAGCTCAGTCGTTCAGCTCAGTTCAGTTTAGCTCATTTCAGTTCAGTTCACTTCCGTTCAGCTCAGTTCCTTGCAAACCGGAAGACAGTGATGTTGAATTTTGCTGAGGTTGTTTATAAGAATTGCTATTGTAATTCGTAATACTTACTAGATAATGAAGGTAAGGACGTCACATGTTTGTTGCTTATACCAGCTAACCGCTTTTGCAATAACCACAATCCGATGTTGAATTGCTGACCTGCCATCGCCGCCAGCATGACTAGTACTGGCCAGTCAAGAGGTGGCTGCTTACGTGCGAATGCAATTGACCGGCGATTGGCAGGCGCGGGCTGCACACCGGCATGTATATCGCCGTTTGGTCCGCATTCAATGCTATATAACTGATGGGACCGGGCCATTAGTGGCAGACAGAATGTGCTAGCCTAGAGCTGAAACTTGAGAGGGCTGCTTGGTAACAGGTTACAGGAAAGATATTGTTGCTGCACTGCGTTTGCCGGGCTCAAACTATAAAGTTGCTACTAGGATATTTACACCTTTTCCATAAGATAGAGCTAAATAAATGCATATATATATATATATATATATATATATATATATGAATGCGTATGACTCACATGGGTCACGAGTCAAAAAGTAACAAGCCAGGACTGAATCGGATTTTTGATTTTGCAAGCTGCGTAAGTCATAAACAATAATTTTAAATGCGAGCAATGAGCCTGAACTGAGCTGAAAAAATAGAACTGCTTTGAGCTATGAACTGCATTGGATCCCAGAAACTGTGAGCTGGTCCTGAGCCGGCTAAAAAAAAAAATGGTGTCGAACACAGATCTAGAAACTAGAAGGTTTTAGGTCTTAAGAAGGGCAGTGCTGTAATCCGCGCAGAATGGTCTTTAAAATTGCTATTTCAGTTCAAAACACTATAAAGATGTAGAACATGCTCTTTAAGTTTCCCTCATGGAGCAGGGTAAGTGTTGTTCAGTTGGTTCAGTCAGAAAAGGCCCGGAAAAAGCCGACCATCGTCAGACGGGTGCCAAAAACCGACACAACTGGAACCTCGAGAAGCACGACACCTCGGGGCAGACCTCACGAGCCTATACTTTGATGAGAGAGACGGCACGTCATGTGACACTTGCACTCCGGACACAGACATGGAAAAATATGAGGTAATGATCTATGAACCGGATGGCCAGCATGCCACACCTTCCAGCTCTCAGTCAGCCCGAACCCTGGACCTACTGAAAGAGCTCACCTTCATCAACTTGCAGTAAAAAAAACAACAAAAAACAGAGGTGTCCCTGGTGGCAGACATGTGTCTCGACCCTCTCCCAAAAAAGAACAACACAAATCCATAGACATGGAACCCATGAAATAATGATCTATTTGTGTGATCCAGGCATATGTCTGGTAGGCTGCTATGCGGCAGCGGTCATCACCATGGCCAGCATCCGCGTATGACATTTGTTCGAGCTTGTCTCCGAAAATGCCATTTTCTGGTCGATAACAAAAGCAAAGCGTAAGTGAAAGCTGTGTATTTCGGGTAAAGCGTGAACCGTACGGCAGCGAAAACGACGAAGAGAGATTGAGAAGAGAGATCCTTAGCAAACAACAACACTTGGAGTGAACCCTCGACGTATAAAGGATGTGTAGCCAATTCGGGCAGAAGCACCGAACAGATCGACGATGTCTTCTGCCTGTCAGCCCGCCTTATATCGGCGCCGCCTCCGATGCAGCTACGGCGCATGCGCACAACGTACGGGCCCGCAGCGCGCAGGCACAGCGCAGGGGTGCGGGGTGGCGCGCGGCCCCCCTCACGCTTGTCGTGGCAGCTTTCGAGGAGACTCATTAATAGTCGAACGCTTGGGACGCGAAGTTCTCAATACTAGTTTAAACATGCACTAGCATGCGGCCAGCCGCCTGGCTCTAAATGTCGCACGTTCACAGACACCGCGCTTGCGGATGGTTTGTTTTGACATTACTGCACGTGGGATTCCCCTTCAACCTGCCCGCCGTTAGCATGCGTCAGACCAGGGGAGCGGGCTGAGTCTTTTATCGCTGCTCAGCACCCCCTCCCTATTCTGCGCCCTCGATCACTGGACAGTCTGGCCCAGCACCAACAAGCTTGCTTTAATATTATTGTAACGTCTAATGCATGGATAATATCAGACTGGAAGAGCGGAATGAACATGAGAGCAAATCATGATGGACTACACACCAAACTCGACTTGTCAGTACAAATTTTGATGTAACAAAAATGCAATAACTTAAAGAATGTGTTTGATTATTGAGGTCTACCCGACGTGATTCAGGCAAGACGATTACACAAACCTCATGATGGTACGTATCTGGACGCAAATATTCGGCGAGAGTGATGAACAATCGACGGAGTAAAATACATAAGTTGCGTGCATAGCCAGTGCACGTTTGTGATATCTCCCGGGCACCAGAAATGTATAAATTGCCACATTTAGTGGCATTCTTAGACTATTGGGGATGCCATTCTGCCAATATGTTAGTTTAGGCTGTAATACTTAATCGGTAATTAAACCAGTACTAAACCAGTCTTAAAAAATTCGTTGTAGTTGTATGATTGCCACAATAGATTCATTGAAATTGAAGAGTGAGATCATTAAACCGGTACGGATTTCAAATAAACCTTTTTTTGTAAAAGTCCGGTCGCCCAGCCTGTTAGAGTATAGGGCCATGAATCGGACCACAGCCTGTCACCGTACGCCCACCGTTGCCAGTGACGGACGGGTCGGGGGTCAACAGGTCACGGGGATGACGCATCGAAGTGTATGCCACGAGGCGTCAACGAGGGTTAACAGTCAAAGCTTTGCGTGTTGTCGGGCGGTGAACAGTGTCGCTCCGGGTGAGTAGGGTTACGTCATACGCTTTTAAATTTATGCCTTTTTATGCTCTCTAAAAAATGCAACTTGCTTTTGCTATCGGTTGTGGTAGCATGCCACGTTTGGGAGCGCTCTTAAAAGCGGACGAAAATTAAGGAAAAGCCGCTGTGGGTAACGCGATATGATGACGCGATAATTCCTAGGCTGTGGATGGGAATTCCAGAGTTTGTACTCCGCTTTTTCCGACCGAACTCACGCCGGTCACCTGAAAACTAACTGGCCAACAGTGGACAAAGATGTCTTTCGATCTCGTTTGCAAAATCGCCAGATGCAGCATACCCGTTGTCCCAAATTGATGCTGTGGATTTGGAGGTCAGCCTCGCACTTCTTAATATTTTCCGATAATTCAGTCAACAGGGAACAACTTAATGTGCTTGTTCAAGATTTCCTTAAAACGAAAAACAGTGACTGCCTAGACTTATACAATACCACACATGACCATTAAAATGATTCTCCACGACAGATTCGGAACTGTCATAACGGTGCAGAATATATCATTGTGAACCATAATTGAAGAAAGGAAGTGATTCACATTTGTATGGGATTTTGAAATGAGATAGCCATGTTGGAGGTCATGCAATGCCGTTCACAGCCATACCTTTAAGACTTAAGACTTAAGACTTGAAACCCTCTTGTTTTCTCGCTTGTTGCCCGCGAACTCATCCCGAATTTTCGTGGCCACTCAGACATCCATAACGCACGAATACCGCCACCTCATTGCCATGTAGTGATCAAGATCGAGAAAAATATGCTCACTAAATTATTACTGTCTTGCGTGCGACAGAACGGTTAACGACATCAACGGATATGAGTCGGCCCTCCACCAGTGAGTCCGCATTGAAAGGGAGAGAGCTTGGATACGCCACTGGTGCATGTGTTGGGTGTCTAACAAAAAACAAAAAGGACGATGGAAAAAGCTGCGCACCGTTCGGTTCCCTAATACCCAGGCATCCCGCGCTGCCCGTTTTTCACTGTTGGAGCCTTTGTCATGCTCAGGCCTGGATTTATCACCGGGACGCGAGCATGCCCATCTGACTTTCGGCGGATGAAGTCGCGTGCCCAACACCGAACTAACGATCTGGACTGTCCTCGGGAATCGCTCGCCCACTGCGCCAGGTGTGCCAGCTTCTGCTGAATACTCAGGACCTACAGCACGTCCAGACCGAGGGTGTCTTCAGCCGTTGGCGACTCAATCACTCAACTTAGCAACTCAGCAAGCATCCACCGGCCGAGGGTCGATGGAGGGATTTGATGTCGCCAATGCTGTCACACTACGCTCTATCAGCCGGAAGATCTGTGCATTCGCCCAGCATGTCATGAACGCCCGCTGCCTTCAAACAGCACGCTATCAAGGTGGATGCGTGGCTTCCAAGTCCCAGCTCGATGTTGGCACCATCCGTGCGGCACTCCGGGTGCTGAAGCCGGCGGTGGAGACCATGGACCCGCTGCAGTGCATCTGATGCTGCTTCTGCGTTAGCGAGATAACATTGCACGGTCGACAGTATTGTAACCTGAGCCTGCTGTTAGACGAGGAAGATCGTTGTTAATTGATCCACTGCATTCATTATGAATAGCCAAAAAGGTTATGGACGTTGGTTATGACGCGCTCTCAGGCTGATGAGCGCGCTCTTAGGCTGAGAGCGCGTTAATGCCCGAACAGGTCTTATTCGGTATTTTCCAGGCAAAGATGAGCAAAGCAGCGGTACCTCTTGCACTACGAAACCAGCAACCGTCAGGGCCTAGCTCTAGTGAATGGCTAAGCCCCAGTGTGCATTGACTCGACTTTCCCTCTTAGATGGAGCCGCGCGAATGCGCCTGACCTGCTCCGGGTCGGGACCTCCTGCCGAGGAGCTTGGGGCACCTTATGTGCTTCTTGGGCTGCCATGCCCCACTGCTCTTCAAATATATTTCAGGCAGCAAGGTTAGAGATATGCCCGCACTCCGTCCCGTACACCGTCATAGGCTACATCGATGCGACCATTTTGTTCTGTCGGGTGATCTGCCAAACCGAAGCCCCATCCAAATGCCAACTGGGACTCAGAAGCCCCATGGATTCGCTAGGGGTAAATACACCGCTGAACGGCAGCTGTGATGCACGAAATAAACTGGCAACTTAAGGGTACATTTTCACCAGATATCACCAGATAAAGGTCATCTGGTGATTCCGAAGCCATACATAAGCCCTTACGTCAAGCACTTCTTTGGCGTAAAACGCAACGGATCGTCCTCAAAAAGTTTCCTTCATGGGTTCTACATCACCGCCTCGCTTCTTGAAATGTCTTCAAAATCAGGCATTGCTGTCAAGTTTTTTCATTCATTCATATCTTCTTTGACCTCACGAATCATTCCACCCACCAAGCGTGTTGTAATACATGCCATCTCTCATGGCCGTTATAACGCGTGCGACTGTCTCAGCGTTAAAGAGGTGCCCTCGGTGACGTCAAATACGGATCTTTGCTGAGAAGAACGTTGTCGGGACGGTTTTACCTGGTATATATCGCCTTGTATAGTATAAGGTCTCTTTAAATCCGCGGGATAATACCTTTAACGTTCGTATATATTTGAGTGTAAACAGAGCGTTTCATACCTTCGTGGTTTTTACTACACAGGCGTGTTGAGAGATTAGTATATTGCAAACATTACATAACACACACGTGGAAGAGGAAGGCAAGTGAAATGCAATATTTTCATGGTGGTTGACAAGGAATCCAATGGATTTCATCCGTATGAGCGGCCAGTTTCAAATAGAAATTCCGTGGTATTCTGAAGGAGTTAGAGAAAATTGGAACTACTGATCACATAGTACGCCTCTGATCTAATCAATTATTGAAAAAAGAGGTGTTACACGCCCTTTAAAGAAAGTATAAGATGAGTGTAATGGGAGCTTGTTGTTTTGCATTGCATTTTGAAGTAAGATGTCTATTATTAAGATCATTCAGTGCTTTTCAGAACCCGGTCCTTGTTGAGACTAAAAACCGTTTGGTTCCTATAGTTGACACCTGCGAATATGTGCAGTCTATTTCAGCGCAGACTTTTTCGTACACACTATTTCAAGGCCGCACAGGCGTACGCCATGAGAACATCACCCAAATACTGCCACCTCAGGAGTTGGCTGTACGCCTCCATATACTGCGATGTACTCATTGTACACTTCAGCACGTGTGCCAAGTATACTCACTGGTTAGGTGATGCCCAAGGTCAGACAAATGTGATCCTCAGGATATTCGCGTCTAGTGCATATCAGCACGATTTCTAGCCTTCAACCAATCGAATGTGTTCAATGCAAGTGTCGAGCATCAACTACATTTTGTGCTATATAATGCCGAAAGTTCCGCGATCGTACAACTTATTACACACATAAGACAGGGATCGAATAACTTAAGAATAGCTGCATAACCGAGCATGTGAATGTAAGCAAACAATGTAATGTCGCGGACGTGTATTCAACAACACTGCGAAACATTCTCAGACATTCAGTCATACATTTTAATTTATTATCCTCCCAGAACAAAATAGTGCTCACGCGTATTTTCTGCGGGAAAGCGGACAGTCCCACGGGAGACGCGTTGTTTCCGCACTGATGTGACGTAAGCCCAAAACTTAAACTAACTACCAAATTGTGCATTTCAGCTTAGAAGCACAATGATGGTATTGAAACTGAGAAATGATGCATTACCGTCGATTTCATCAAACAAAATCTAAACGCAGGTCCAAAAAAGTGTCATCCAGCATGCAGATCAAAATTTGCGCTATTATCTTAAAATCACGAAATTTAGAGTGATGTATCGCATTTGTGCTAGACCAGCTTTATGCAACATGCAGAGCACCGGAGATAAACCTTGCCAACTTAAAAATTGTGCGAGTTATCTCTGAAAAGCTGAAAATAAGACCGAGCATAAAGTCTCCACCATTTTCCCTTTAGATGAGATTAGGTCAAAATGCGAGAGATGGGGTGTTACTAGCCTGTTCGATCTAAGGTGAAAAGCCATGCTACTGATCCAAGTTTCGTGGCTTTAGCGCCATCCATCCAAGTTTCACTGCGTTATATCTCTTATCCCACAGATCCTGGCTTCATCGTCTCGTCACCTGCTGAAAGCGAACCAAGCCGGACGTCAACTATAATCTCACGTAACAGAGTTCGTTCTACTCCCATTCAACACTACGAGGACATCATGAAACGCAATGCAGGTGAGAGCTGGTTGACGCCGATCGAGCGCAGCTCGGGTGTCAGTAACGCGCCAATGGATATTTCTGGATCTTCCATAAGTACGAAACCACCATGAGCCATAACCTACTATTATAAAGGTCAACATAAGCTGGGTCTGTTAGATCTGGCTCATTCCTATCACTCGGACCATTAAAACAATTTATGCATGGAATAAATGTGTGGTCACGAAATATTGCTCAGATCGAACTCAGCGGATGTTCCTCACGAAGGCAATGAACAACTTACTGTTCAACTCCATTAACTGAAACACAATCTGCAATATCGTAGACCATACACTATGTCTTTGGTAATAATACCGTTTAAGAAAAACTGGCGTGATCAATATATCACTAGTGCTGTGTCGCCTTCCATGATCCTACATAAAGCCGGTGTTCTGGAGAATTGTTGCAGCGTAGACAGAGAACTCCTAAGAAAGGAAACAGGCCCAACAAATACAGAGGACATGTCTCAACCCTCTACGCATTTGTCAGCAAAGTAATTTTGCGCACGCTCAACCTGGTTCAAAACCAAGTGAGAATGACCTTTTTAATGTTTCATTTTACCTTGCAGTTCAAATGCTGTCGGAATTTAGGTTGACGCATGTTACTATGCGGGATATTTGAGCAACTGGGAAGTGGGAAAAACTTACTTTTGAAACTTAAAATAGACAGGGCGTCACATGCAGAGGATTTTAGATTTGAATTGATCTACATCAAAAGAATCTGTATTGATGCAGAGCTCTTGTACTTGGGACCTTTGCGACGGTGATCGGCAACAAATCAGACGAGAGGTGATGTTACATGCAACACACTGGAAGGTCATGCACTCGTAGTGGCAATCTTTGCGAATTTACCGATATCTCAAAAAAGGAAACTTGTGAGTTTCTATGCGACCCGAGATGACTCGCCTTTTCAGGCGCCTGGCTGGCGCCATTCCTGCTGCTGGCCACGCTGGGAGGCGCCTGTGTGCCCACTGACCTGGACATGAAGCTGCTGAAGGAGGTGACGTCGGGCCCGGTGGCCAACCACGTGATCTCACCGTTCCTGATGTCGCTGCTGATGTCGCAGGTCTGGCTGGGCGCCAGAGGTGCCACTAGAGCCGAGGTGAGAGCCCAGTTGGCTGATTTTCATTAAGACCTACCATCAACACTGGCTCCGGGCACATGTGCCAATCCGGAACCAGTGCAGACAACACCAGCTTTTGGCACATCTGCCAACCGAGAACCCGTGCAGATGCCACCAGCCCCGGGCACATGTGCCAGCCCGAAACCTGTGCATATGCCACCAGACCCGGTCGTATGCGTCAACATATCGCAGGACATACAGCGTGACCCACCGCACTGTGATCTTTATTGATTAAATGCGGAGGAGAGATATGACAACGTTTGCTTGTGTGCTGCACCCAGATGACGCCTGTGCTGGGAATGTCCGGCCCAAAAGACACATCGTTCCTCCATGGCTACCGCTCGGCCTTGGCGGTCCTGTCTGGAGCCAGCAATGGCGTCACGACATCAGTGTACAACAGGATCTATCGCAAGCACAGCTTCAGTGTGCGCCGCACTTTCAGCGACCTTTTAGCGCGCTACTATGGAGCCGGGGTGGAGGTGCTACCAAGAGACGCCGGGAAGGCCGCTGAGGTCATCAACAACCAGGCGTCGGTGGCAACGCGCGGACACATCAAGGACCTGGTGACAAGTGCCGACGTCAGCAACGCCGTACTGGTGCTCTTCAGCGCCGTGTATTTCAAAGGCACCTGGCTTTATCGCTTTGACAAGGGCGGACAGAAGCCGTTTTTGACACCGCGCGGCGATCGGCCGACAAACATGATGAAGTTGAAAGCGGAGCTTGGTTACACCAGCCGACCTCACTTCGATGTAGTGTCGTTGCCGTACCAAAACAAAGATTACAGTTTGTTAGTGCTGCGCCCGCACAGTCGCTCGCTGGCTGCCGTTGCCAGGCTGCAGAAGTCTCTGGACGGTCTGGACGTGTCCCGGTTATACAGCCAACTGAGTCAGCGGTTAGTCCGTGTACTGATGCCGCCCTTCAAGATCGAGCGTCGCTATGAGCTGCCCGCCAACATGCGAAACCTAGGCATCCGGAGGATTTTCCAAGCGCGGGCGGAGTTCGGCGGTATCACGTCGCGAAACATCTTTGTCAGCAACATCATCCACAAGGCGGTAATAGATGTGAACGAGAATGGTACAACGGCTGCGGCAGCTGGAGTGGTCATATTCAGAGAATCGGTGCCCATTATCGTGAACTTCACTGCAGACAGACCATGTTTTGTCTTCCTTTACCACAAGCGTGAAAAAATCACCTTGTTTGCTGGATTGGTGGCTAATCCTTGAGGGCATATCATGCGCATTGGGTCGGCTCTTGTGCCGTAATCATCCGTCATTTTGTTTTATTTTTAACGTCCAGCAGTAACCACGGGTTCTTGTTTCCGTTCCGGTTGCATATTTCCATAAGTGCGAGTTTTGGTGTTGGTTTGAGTGGACGCGCAGAAAATGCATGGACGTCAAATAAGGTGCTAATAAAAGAAGCCTATTGAGTGGGTTATTTGTGTACAAGAAAGCCGACTCCATGAGGATTGAACTTCTCTCGTTGACACATGTTTTCGAAATTTTCCAAGTTGTACTTGACTCCATAGTTCCACGCGTATTTGGCTCTCGCGAAATAGTCTCCTTTCAGATGCAGTGAATGCGCGTCACTATGCTCTTTTGTGGCAGAACATACTCTACCTGTCATTGAGGTAACAATGTCTTGTCATTATTGGTCTTTTATCATCCACGACGTCGGGGATTAACACCCTCGAAACACATTGCCCAATGATCCCATCATTTGACAACGCTACTGCGGATTACGCACCTGCGACGATAAACAGCGCACTCACCTGAGAAACGTATAATGCAAGGTCACGATTGATGAGGTATTCCCTTTCTTGAAGTACATTTCATCAAAATTAGGCTGACCTGTGACCGATATCGCGATCAATGCGAGTGCGTGGTAAAAGCAAGCTCAAGCTCCGACAATATTTTGTGATGATCACGCTTAACCATTGAATTGATCTTTTTGTATCCACAATGAAGGTCTGAGGGATCAGCAGCAGTCCTAGCTTCAATGTATTGCTCCACACTTGAAGATATGGAAGCAGACACCAGAACTTTTGCTATACTTTAATAAGAGAAGAGCCGTCTAGACAGCAACACTTTTCGATTTAGCAACTGTGATCTTCGATATTCCATTCTTTGATTGCGTCACGGAAAGTTTGTATGACGTTAAAGGTGTTGCTAAACTGGCCGCACGAAATGGTTACCCTAGCACTCACTCGTGGGTCTCCAACTCGCTGAGAGATGACAGTGACGCTGCTGGACGTGCCTGCTGGAATAGATATCGTCAGGGGCTTGCCTTTTGCTCAGGGCCTTTGCCTTGCTCAGGGGCTTTTCTCGTATTTGCATATTTGTCCGTGAGTTTAAGGCGTTTGCTGTATTCACATGCTCGGTTGTGGCACTATTTTTGAGTTTTCGCTATTACGACGATTACAGGTGTTATTTCCGTTATGTCCAGTACCCATGTCCAGCTTCTTGTGGCATGTAACACACAATGTGGTTCTTGTTTGAATTTTGCACTGCCTACACAGCGATGATCAAGAGGCAGTTCAAGTCTGTTGCATCTGGAAACTGTGCTCACGAACGCCAGACATGAACAACTTGACGACTATATTGTTCATGGCCTTGAACGCCGCATGTCTGATGCAGTCTCCACCGAAGCACCTTGGTAGCAAAACCTCTCCAAAGCGTACGTTTCCCATTCGCCCATAGGGTTCACCTGTTAAAGGCCTGCTTTTCACAGAGCTGTGTATCGATTTCTGTTAGGCCAATTTTGATGGACTTGGCACCAGATGAAAACGTGTTTGATTGTTTTGGGCCGATCCGTGCACCAATTTTTTTTGTCTGAAAAGCCAAACTCGCACGGCGTACCGGGTCAAAGTCTTCTTGCACGGTACGTCGTGAAGACTTCCGCGGTTAATCCACTGGTCTCAGTGGCTCGACCAGTAACTTGCTGGATTTATAAGCACAGTTCTACAGTAGGCTCAAAGCCGAGCGTTCCGAGGTTTTCTACATGTTCCTTATAAAAATGCTGAATTTGTTGCTATCAACCAAAACGCATTGTCAATGCTATTAAGTGTATAGCTCCGTGAAGGCTTCTTCCAAACTTACGGGCGCAGCATTCATTGAAATGTTAAATGCCTTCACTATTGTGGAACCAGCGCAACGCTACCTTCATTTACTGGCTGCGAAATATTCAGTACGAACAAGAGATGTAGCATATATCGCAGATTTAGAGCATTTCTAGATTGATATTGCTGGTTTTTTTCAAACCGAACTTTGTTCTACCCGGTATATATTTCCATGATCTAATGGGCGACAATGTTCGAATGTTGTTTGTGTGCCCTGGTACATGTCCAAGTGACCTTGACATGATCTGCGCAAAATAATCCGTGCTTCTTTGCGGGCGTATAGATCATAACCTTAAGGTCTTTAAAGCCTTAAAATGGGAGGGCAGTGGACTGTACCGAATAATCTTAACTCTTTGAACTAAATAGGAAGTACAGTAGTGGCCATGATGCTTAAGCCACGGTTGTACGCTACTTATTCTCTACTGGACACTAGGGTGTGTCATCAATAACAAAAACCAAGTGGAACAAAAAATTGGCACAGGAGTTCAAAAGTATACGATATAGGAAAAGTTCTTCCCAAAAACTTGAATTCGTGATGCGCGAGCCGATCGAAATATCGCCTTAAACCGACGTCCGGCGTTGCAGTCACCCTATGCTGGGCGGCGTCCGCCGCCGCGGGTAACGCCAAGCCGTGAACGGCAAGCGACACAAAATATTTGCTATGGAAACGATGTTACCCAGCGCTCCTTAAGCCGTCGTACAAGAATGTCCCGGTCTATGGTCTAATATGCGAATCAGACATGGCCCGATTGATCGCCATATGGCGGAAAAATTACGTGCTGTTGAGTATAAACTTGTACGAGTATGTTGGTTACTATTGCATTAGACTTTCACTTCTCTAAGACAACTCACGTGATGCAAACCAAACCATGCATAGCATATGACCCAGAATATATTGTCTGATGTGCAACTTAATACATATACCAAGCTCTGCAGCCTGTACCACGCGCGTAGAGAAGGAGCGGGAGGTAGGGTAACTTCATGCACAGCTTGCTCCTTGCCGAGCATGCGTATTCGATGCACCGGCCCAAAAAGCAGCTGCTCACAGGCCGGAATCCCAAAACGCGTGTTGGCGAAGATCTCGCGGTAGCAGAAATGTCGTCCCGGCTGTGCTCCACATATTGCCGAAGCTCCAGCTCCAGCCCCAGACGTCGTCGGCAGGGCGGCGCTGGTCGCACTCCTAGTGTGAACCCGATAGGGTGAGACAGCCAGCGGGGCCTGCACTTCGCTCCGTCGCTTACAGTCACTGAATCTCGCAGTGGAGGCTGTGCGACTGGCTCACGCCAGGGTATCGGTTAGGAGTACCTCACGGACTCAAAATTTATCGCTGGGATGGCGAAGACCATGGAATGAAGAAGACCCTCGGTTTGCTGTTCACGAGCGGCGCGATAATCGGAGGCGCCTGTTCGCGGACCATGCGGTTTTGATCCCACACCATGTCCAGCAGCAGCTGTACCAGACGGACCCAGTACCCGTTACGCTGGAGGACTGCCTGCACCGTGGCCTATGCGTGCCGCGGTAGCTCGCGGAGCAGCTCGGTACTCCGGTACAAGTTGTGTAAGCCAAAGTCGCAGCTGCTGTTCTGCCGGATGGCGGACCATACAAGCACATAGTGGCCGACCACGCACTAGACGAGGCCCTGGAGAGCGCTTCTAGAGGTCTCAGTAGAGATGTAAACTAGGAACTGGCCTGCGATCAGTGTCAACCAGCTGAAAACATAAGTGAATACATTAGAGCAACTCATTACGCACTGAGCATTAGATAACACAAAAATAATTGCGCCTCTTTAGTGCATGCAATTATGCCGATATCCAGAGTCCTTAAGTGTGACTCTGACATTGCGACATACATATTCAACGCCATAACTTGGAGGACAAATGCGTTTTCATATTAACCTGACATGGTTCGATGGCCTGATTCGCCGCTGGGTTGCCACGTCTCGGACAGAGCCGTTCTGAACGCCGGAGGCCAGAAGGTACAGCAGCTGCCAGTTTGTGCTCAGCTGTTGAATCAAGTCGACCGGAAGGTTTGGAACGTGCTCCGGCATAGGCTTGAATACCACAAGGTCCCTCTCCCCGACCTCCTAGGCGCAGGTCTTGCCGATGGGTCCAGAAAAAAATTCGATCCCGTGGTCGTGCCGTCCAAGCTCAGCAGCAGATGGAGCAGGTTCACCTCGTTGCGGTGCAACTGGTGGATGAAACAGTGTACTGGTGACTCGATGACCAGCTCAAACAGTCGGAACACGCCTATCGTCTCGGTGTTGACGGCCGTGCCATCGCAGCCGAGCACATTGATGTGGCCGTCACACTGCGGGCTCATGGAGTGTAGCTCATTGAGAAAGTGCAGGGCCCGGCCGAATTCGAACGTAAAATGAGTCACATAGCTGCTGCCTGGCCCAGCGATACCAAGCAGGTGTTTTTCAACGGCATTCGCACGGCTCCGTGTGACTCATTTACCCCTGCCTCCGAGGCCGTCGAAGCAGAGAATGGTCAAACCTGATTAATGGATTGTTTCCAGCGTTTTGACGAGCCGTTTCTTTTCTCGCTCTCCCTCCCTCTCTTTCTCTCCCTCTCTCACTCACTCACTAACTCACTCACTCACTCACTCACTCACTCACTCACTCACTCACTCACTCACTCACTCTCTCTCCCTCTCTCTCTCTCCCTCCCCCCCCTCTCTCTCTCTCTCTCTCTCTCTCTCTCTCTCTCTCTCTCTCTCTTGCGCAGCAGGTCTTCTTAGCATCTATGATATTGGATTTCAAGTAGCCAGTCCGTCTCTGCTGTCTTGTTGAAAGGCGTTGATGATAGCAACAGCGGCCCTGTTCGAGTCACCGTAGCTGTCATCCGCCAGAGCGGTGCTAGTCAGATCGTTAACGTTACAATCTACAGTGACAGCGGTCTCAACCGGCACTAACACCTCACCTCAAAGAATACCGATAGTCATAAGTGAGCATGATTTATCATCCCTGATGATTGCTTTACCATTTTCAAATGTGAAACATTCTCTTTGAAGGGGATATTTCCCTTTCCTTTCTTATGCTATCCTTTCCTTTCCTATCTGCGTTATCTGCCCTCTGCCTTTGAAGGCGATATTCTGCATTTGAAGATCTGAAGCAGGAATGATATATAATAAAAACGCTTAATTATAATCATTGATGCACATTTAGCTCCTGCATGGCTCAGCCTGAGCCCGGTGGAAACGCTAAATTCTGCAGCCTGGACTGAACAAGGGTGCATTCCTCGCGATGGATCGGGGCTCCACGAACAGGCACCCATGTCCTCGCCCTCGGGTTCGACACACGCGCCAGAATCATGCGCGTAAGCCCAACGGTTACCTAAACAGTGCCCGTAAGCCCAACGGTTACCCAAACTGTGCGTGCGTGCCACCTAGTGAAAACAATTAAAATCAGAAGTCAGTGACCCGGCCACACTCGGTACAACTAGATGGCTTAACCAACACAAGGTAGTGTCACCTAGCGGGTGAACAGAGAGCGACAGTTCAGGCGAGAACCATCCGATATGAGCGGACACCTCCAAAGATTCTTGGTGATGCACCATCAATGCAGGCCGTCGTAGAAGGGTATACATTCCTATAGATAATGGGCTCCACTCCTAGCAAACGTTTCGGCACTTGGCAGCTCGTTTGTCAAAATTCAGAGCAATGCTTCACATTTGGAAGCATTAAAGCACGCATCAGATGTGATAAAATATCCTCGCTAAAAACTTTTGTATTGCATGTAGAGTGTTAAGTAAAAAAGACTGTTCTAGAGCACAACTTTCTCTTTTTTAGTAAATAAGTCCCTCAATACACCATTGTTTGATGGTGTCACGGAGCTTTTGTATGACAAACTGGCCGTGCCAATTTGCCACCTTTGCACCCACGTGCAACACTTCAATCCCCGGAGAGGTGACCGTGCCGGTGCCGGAGATGTTTTCTGAACCAAGATTATGTGCTCGTGTTTTGGCCCTTCCTAGTGGTGCTCTTGCATATTTTGCCATGACTGTGAGGTGTCTATTTGCAATTATATAATCAGTTATGGCGATATTGTAAAGTTTTTCGAATGCAAACTCACTCCCAGAAAAGTCCACTAATAAGTCAAAAAAGTTCACGTCTGTAAAAGTCACTTACGTCCAAATTCTAACATTATGTGGGACAAAACTTGCTTCGTGACTGCACACTGCCCAGCCTGCTCAACACCGATTAAGAACCAAGTGACATCCGTTTCGACCAACAGTCCTGCTTACGAACGCCAGATATAAACGGCTGGACGATTACATTTTTTTCCTTGAACGCCACGTGACCAATAGGGTGGCATGATTTGAATCACGTTTTTATCGAGTCATGCATGCCTGAATGACTTAAAAATGGTCTGCACGAAAAGGCCTGCACATCTTCGCGGGCGTATAGCTCAGAAAGTAACGGACTCGTGTTCGACTCGAGCTGAATCATGACTCGGCTTAACAGCCAATCGGTTTAAGCTGGGTCGTGAGCTGAGTCAGCTCACTTTGAAAAATACCGCTCTGAATCATAAGCTGAATCAAAGTCTTCATAATGCGCTGAATCATGAGCCGATCATTTGTAACAATGCTGGGTCTCTGAATCATATGGGTCTAATGTAAATGCCAACATGAGGAAGCACAGCACGCCCCAGACAGATTATCAGACCATTTGCAGGGTGGTTACGTGAAAAGCATGAGACATTAGTTATGAAAGCTTTTTTTGCCAAATCGGCGCGAAGTTTGTTCAGATTCAACAACGCATTGTGTTTGCTACATATAAAGTTCCCCAAATCCCAGCCAGACACCAGGGGACATGGTACAGGTATCCTACATTCCTATGTCCTTTACTAAAATGAGTGAAAGATTGCCTGCTTCGTATGGAATCTGACGGGTGGCTATATTTTTCATGGCCAACTGTCCCGACGATGATACAATCCATGTGCGGATTGTGCTATGTGCGGATAATCATGTGCGGGTTGTATGTCACGGAATGTAACCTAACAGGCATTGCATCAAGAACTACATTCACGCAACATGCAACCTGCAAGTAAGAGGTTGGCCCCTAAATGTATTGGTCATGGAATGTGGGTAAAGTGGCGCGGAACACTCTAATGTCTACGCGTTGCCGAAACCTGTTTTTAGTACCAATTCATCATAGAGTGACCTCATGGGATAAGCTTAAGGCACCCCACCGGAAACGATAGAAGGCACACACGTTAGCTTAGTTAGTCACACAGCCTCCACTGCGAGATCCAGCGACTGTAAGCGACGGAGCGAAGTGCAGGCCCCGCTGGCTGTCTCACCCTATCGGGTTCACACTAGGAGTGCGACCAGCGCCGCAGAAGTGAAAACTTGAGAATACCGCCATAACTGAGCATGCGAATTCATCAAACGCCTTAAACTCACGGACAAATATGCAAAAACGAGAAAAGCCAAAACGCGAACCCCTAGCGATATTTACTCGAGCAAACACTTCCAGTACCGCCACTGTCAATCTCTCGGCGAGTTGGAGACCTACGAGCGAGTACTAGGGTGATCATTTTGTGCGATAAGTGTGGAAGCACTTGTAGCGTCACACGTATTTTAAACGACGCAATCGAAAGAATGACATGTTTAAGACCAAATTTACTAAATCGACGAAAATTGCTGTCTAGAGCGGTCTTTTATGCTTAAAGTATAGCAAGAGTTCAGATGTATGCCTTGATATCTTCAAGTGTGGAACATTACCTTGAAGCTAGGGCTGTTGCTGATTTATGAGACCGGCATTATGGTTACAAAAAGATGATAAGATGATAAAATGCCAATAATGATAGGTTTGTGGCGCAGTTGTGCTTTGTGTCCTGCGCCCCTGCTGGGGCGGGGGTGCAGCGGGGTCGCGCCGCCGCCGCGGTGGTGGGTGTCGGGTTCCCAGGGCGGCCCCCACTCGCGGCCCCCGGCGGTCGGCACGGTTCGCGGGCCGCCCCCGCTCGCGGCCCCCGGCGGTCGGCAGGGTTCGCAGGGCGGCCCGGCTCGTGGCCCCGGCGGTCGGCAGGGTTCGCGGGCTGCCCCCGCTCGCGGCCCCCGGCCGTCGGCAGGGTTCGCAGGGCGGCCCCGGGTCATGGCCCCGGCGGTCGGCAGGGTTCGCGGGCTGCCCCCGCTCGCGGCCCCCGGCGGTCGGCAGTCGCCGTACGCCGACAAGGGAGGGCAGAGGCACTTCGAGGAGATGCTGTGGAGCGTGAGGAGCTGCTAAAATACAGAGAAGCTTTGGGTGACATACTTGGCGTTTCATTACATGATAAGAAATTGTTATCTCAATGACAGGTAGAGTACTTTCTGCCAAAAAAGAGCATAGTGACGCGCATTCAGTGCACCCGGGAGCAGACTATTTCGAAAGAGCAGAATACGCGTAAAACGATGGAGCAAAGTACCACTTGGATAATTTCGAAATCATGCGTCAACGAGAGACTTTCAGCCCTCATGGAGCCGGCCTTCTGGTACACATATAACCCGCTCAATAGGCTTCATTTATTAGCAGCTCAGTTTACGTCGATGCGTTTTCTGTGCGTCCACTAAAACCAGCATCAAAACCCGCACTTATGGAAAAAGAGCGAACTCAACGAGCATGATATCCCCTCAGGTATAAGCTACCAATCCAGCAATGCGATTTTTTCACGTTTGTGGTAGAGGAATACGAAAAATGGTCTGTCTGCAGTGGAGTTCGCGACAATGGGACGCGAATATATGACAACGATCACTCCCGCCGCCGCAGCCGTTGTACCATTCTCGTTCACCTCCATTACCGCCTTGTGGATGATGTTGCTGACAAAGATGTTTCGCGACGTGATACCGCCGAACTCCGCCTGCACTTGGAAAATCCTCCGGATACCTAGGTTTTGCATGTGGGCGGGCAGCTCATAGCGACGCTCGATCTTGAAGGGCGGCATCAGTACACGGACTAGCCGCTGACTCAGTTGGCTGTATAACCGGGACACGTCCAGACCGTCCAGAGACTTCTGCAGCCTGGCAACGGCAGCCAGCGAGCGACTGTGCGGGCGCAGCACTAACAAACTGTAATCTTTGTTTTGGTACGGCAACGACACTACATCGAAGTGAGGTCGGCTGGTGTAACCAAGCTCCGCTTTCAACTTCATCATGTTTGTCGGCCGATCGCCGCGCGGTGTCAAAAACGGCTTCTGTCCGCCCTTGTCAAAGCGATAAAGCCAGGTGCCTTTGAAATACACGGCGCTGAAGAGCACCAGTACGGCGTTGCTGACGTCGGCACTTGTCACCAGGTCCTTGATGTGTCCGCGCGTTGCCACCGACGCCTGGTTGTTGATGACCTCAGCGGCCTTCCCGGCGTCTCTTGGTAGCACCTCCACCCCGGCTCCATAGTAGCGAGCTAAAAGGTCGCTGAAAGTGCGGCGCACACTGAAGCTGTGCTTGCGATAGATCCTGTTGTACACTGATGTCGTGACGCCATTGCTGGCTCCAGACAGGACCGCCAAGGCCGAGCGGTAGCCATGGAGGAACGATGTGTCTTTTGGGCCGGACATTCCCAGCACAGGCGTCATCTGGGTGCAGCACACAAGCAAACGTTGTCATATCTCTCCTCCGCATTTAATCAATAAAGATCACAGTGCGGTGAGTCACGCTGTATGTCCCGCGATAAGTTGACGCACGAGACCAGGTCTGGTGGCATATGCACAGGTTTCGGGCTGGCGCATGTGCCCGGGACTGGTGGCATCTGCACGGGTTCTCGGTTGGCATAAGTGCCAGAAGCTGGTGTTGTCTGCACTGGTTCCGGACTGGCACATGTGCCCGAAACCAGTGTAGATGGTAGGTCTTAATGAAAATCAGCCAACTGGGCTCTCACCTCGGCTCTAGTGGCACCTCTGGCGCCCAGCCAGACCCTGCGACATCAGCAGCGACATCAGGAACGGTGAGATCACGTGGTTGGCCACCGGACCCGACGTCACCTCCTTCAGCAGCTTCATGTCCAGGTCAGTGGGCACACAGGCGCCTCCCAGCGTGGCCAGCAGCAGGAGTGGCGCCAGCCAGGCGCCTGAAAAGGCGGGTCATCTCGAGTCTCATAGAAACCCACACAAGTCTCTTTTTTATGGGATCTCGGTAAATTCGCGAAGATTGGCACTACTACCAGTGTATGACGTTCTGGCGTGTTTCATGTAACATCACCTCTCGTCTGATTTGTTGCCGATCACTGTCACAAAGATCCTGAGTGCAAGAGATGCATGAATGCAGTCTCCTTCATGTAGATCAACTCAAATTTTAAGTTTTCTGTATGCGACGGTCTGTCTATTTCAAGCCTCAAAGTTAAGTCCTTCCCACTTCCCAATTGCTCGAATGTTCCGCACAGTAACATGTATCAACCCAACTTTCAACAGCATTTAAACTCGTAAGTGAAATGCAGCAATAAGAACGACTATTTTCATTTGGTTTTCAACTAGGTTGGGCGTGCGCAAAATCATTTTTATGACAAATGCGTTGAAGGTGGAGTCACGCCCTCTATATTTTTTAGTCCGTTTCCTTTTTTAAGAGCTTTCCGTCTACGCTGCACCAACTGTCCAAAACGCCGGCCTTATGTGGGATCATAAAATGCAAGACAGCAGTAGGGGTATATTAATCACGCCAGGTTTCTTAAACGGTGTTAAAACCAAGGACAAAGTGTATGGCCTACAATATTTCAGGTTTTGTTTCAGTTACTGGAGCTGAACAGTAAGCTGTTCATTGCATTCGCGAGGAACCTCCGCTAAATTCAAGATGAGTAGTATTTCGTGACCACATATTCATTTTATACGTGAATGATTTCAGCAGTCCGAGTGATAGAAACGAGCCAGCTCCAACAGACCCAGCTTATGTTGATCTGTACAATAGGAGTTTATGGCTGATGGTGGTTTGGTATTTATGGAAGATCCAGAAACTATCTATTTGCCCGTTACTGACACTCGAGCTCCGCTCGATCGGCGTCAACCAGCTCTCACCTGCATTGCGTCTCATGATGTCCGTGCAGTGTTGAGTGGGAGTAGAACAAACACTGTGACGTCAGATTGTAGTTGACGTCCGGTTTGGTTCACTTTAAGCAATGACGAGACGATGAAGCCAGGATCTGTGGGATGCGAGACGTAACGCAGTGAAACTTGGATGGATGGTGCTAACGCACTGAAACTTGGATCAGTAGCGTGGCTTTTCACCTTAAGTCGACAGGCTACTAACACTCTATCTCTCGAATTTTGACCTAATCTCATCTAAAAGGAAAAATGGTGACACTTTAAGCACGGTCCTACTTTCAGATTTTCCGGTATATCTCGTACAGCTTCTAAGTTGACAATGTTCATCTTCGGCGCTGTGCATGTTGTAGAAGACTGGTATGGTAAAAGAGCTATACATCACTTTAAATTTTGTGGTTTTAGATTACAGCGCAAATTGGTTTTGTATGTTGGATACAACTATTTCGGGACCTACGTTTAGATCGTGTTTGATCAATTCCACGGTAACGCATCATTTCTCAGTTACATTACCATTATCGTGTATGTCTGTTGAAACACAATTCGGTGCTTTTGGGCTCACGTCACATCAGTGCGGAAAGAACGCGCCTTCCGTGGGACTTTCTGCTTTGCCGCAGAAAGAATACGTGAGTGTTATCTAGCTTTTGCAGTATGATGATTTAAAATGTCTGAATGAGTGTCTGAAAATGTTTCGCAGTGTTACCGCATATACGCCCGTGACATTACATTGTTTGCTTACATTCACATGCTCGGGTATGCAGCTATTCTCAAGTTATTTGATCCCAGTCTTACATCTGTAATAAGTTGCGCCATTGCAGAACTTTCGGCATTATATGGCACAAATTGTAGCTGATGCTCGACACTTGCACTGAACACATTCCATTGGCTGAAGGCTAGAAATCCTGCTGATATGCACAAGACACGAATACCCTAATGATCAAATTTGTCTGGCCTTGAGCACCACATGACCAATGAGTATCCTTGGCACACCTACTAAAGTGTACAATAAGTACACCCCAGTATTTGGAAGCACACGGCGAAATGCTGAGGTGCCAGCATTTGGGTCATGTTCCCATGGTGTATGCATGTGCGGCCTTAAAACAGTGTGCACGAAAGAGTTTGCGCGAAATAGTCTGCACATATTCGCATGCGTCAAACTTAGAAACCAGAGGGTTTCTCAACAAGGACCTGGCTCAGAACGGCACTGAATGATCTGAATAATGGACATCTTAGTTCAAAATGCAAGGCAAAACAACGGTCTCGCATTACAAAGAACTTATGCCTTTTTTAATACGCGCTGGGGTCGAGGGCTTGAATTAATCCCCCGAAGGTTTTTCAGAACGGTTTCCGAACTGGGCGGCGCAGCCGCGCCAAATGTTGCATAGCTGTAGACTATTGAATAACGGATCGTTTGACATGATAAGCTTAGGTGTGCCTTGTAATGTTTCTGATCTATGGCAGGTCAAAGTCACTCCATAGGTTTTCGGCGGAGGCAATTTCTAGGGAATCGTCCAGACCGGTAAAATAACGGAGTGTTTGACGGAAGTCGTACATCTCTGAAATGATTTCTTGGGCACAACGATTATTACATGAGCAAATCGCGTTGACCTAAGGTCAGGTATGAAGGTCAGACCAAGGTCACAATCGATCTGATAAATTACCACAGGGCTTGCTGTATGGGATAGCCTGTGGTGCTCATGTCGAATTTATTGACAGCAGGAACCGCATTATACATTTTCCATTGATTTCTTAGAAGTCAGAAAAGGTCATCACCCTAAGATGATCCGGGTAGAAATTTTGTTTTATGAACAGACTGCCTAGCGTAATCTTTGTCGGTTATTCAAACCCCAAAGCTTAAAGCAGTCTTGTATAATTTTGGTCGCCATGACCTTCGAGAGGTCAAACAAGGCCACTGACATCAAATGGGCTATTGACCCTCTGCTTATAAACAGTTTTCTAGGTTCCGGGGGCACTTTGGTGACCGACCTGGAATTTGACCTTGTTTGACCTTATATGACCTGAAGGTCATGACCAAGCAAGCTCAAACTTTGGCCTAAGTGAGTTCATGTACAGGTCAAAACACCCTGCGATTTTGGTGTCTCTAACTTTCTTCATACCTGGGATATCTGGGGCGGGTTCCGACTGACCCTCCAGCCAGCCGAGCGAAGGGTATCTAGGCGGCCACCCGGGCGCGTGTGAAAAGGCGCGTGACGCCTTTATTTTTCAATTCTTGTTAAATCAGAGACGAACCATGTGAACATTAGTACCAGTTTTCTCTGAAAACTTCCTCGGAATACCACGAAGTTTTTGCTTTCTGCTCACAGAATGTCCATAAAACCATGGGTAGCTTCACTTTCATCGAAAGGGAGTTTTTAAAAGAACACGAAAGTGTGCCCCCGGTGAAGTCAATCGTCTTAATTATGAAAAAGCGTGTAGAGGCATTGATATGACGACAGCCTGATACTATGGTTTTCACTTTGTACACATGGTGTTTACTACAATGGTTCTTTTTGAAGCTGTGGGAAATGGAGCATCATATGGTCTATCATGAGGCACTGCTTTAAACTTCCACCACTGTTCTTCTCGGCAAATGACCCTTGCCGTCCGCTGTATCAATGACGTCATTCAGCAACAGCTGAGAGCGGCTCCCAGCATATTCCGCCGTCGTCATAACGACGCCTTTCGTGACTGTGGGGATGCAGCGTAGCGCTATTACAAAGCGTTGACATTGTTGATTGAACTCGAAAGTATTTAAAACCTATTACTTTTTGTGTCACAGAGGGATCGTTCCATATTTGTACGGAATTTTAGGCTCAAGGAGTCATCTTGACAAACATTCGGCGCAGTTCATAGCCCTGCCATTTTTAAGAACTACATAGTTTTAGTTTCTAAGCCACACGCCCGCGAAAATTGAGAGGGCATTTCGGGGAAGTATTTCCAGATCAACTTGGCATTCATGACGTCATTATAACGTCATTCACATCCTGCCATTTTGTAAGCCATGAGGCGACCAAGGCCAATGAAAATATTATGGTCGAATCGTTCATATCTGACGCTCGTGAGCCCGATTTCCAGATATAACTGTCGTCAATTGGCTCGCAATCAATGTTGTGTGTGATACGGTGACTCATTCAAGCAATGACGCATCAAGGAAAATTTTTACTTAATAGAGAAAATATTTTTTTAGAATAGTCTTTTTTACTTATAGGCTATACCAATAGCTATAAATGACATTATTTCACCATAAATGGTGATCATTTCAGCGTCCTCAAATGTCAACACATTTCCTTTCATAGTGCTGCACTGACACCATTCGCTGTTATCATTATACGTAGCTGGTGCCGAGGTTTCAATAGGGTATATTTTTGAAGTACGTCCCAGCGGTGAGACACTCACTTTAGGTTTTTCATTTCCCAGCCTTAGTTTCGTCATATTTTCTACCCGTGTCCAAATTTCTGCATTATGTAGCGCAAAACGTAGCTATTATGCGAAACTTGCACTCGACGCATTAAATTGGTCGAGGGCCAACTTATATCTTATATATCCGTTGATGTCAGTAATCGTTGTGACGTCCGCGAGACACTAATAATTCGGTGCGCATGTTTTCCTCGATCTTGATCACTACATGGCAATAAGAAAGCCGTATTCGTGCGTTATGGAGCTCTGAGTGGCCACAAAAATTAGGGTTAAGTTCGCGGGCGTCAAGCCAGAAAACAGGAGGGTTTTAAGTCTCAAAAAGGTATAGCTGTGAACGGCGTTGGATGATCTCTGTATTCCGTTAACAGGAAATATTGGACGGCCACATTAAGCTGCTTCTTGTTAAACGAATCATCGATAAATATTAAGAAGTGCGAGGCCGACCTCAAAATCCACTGTATCAATTTGCGACAACGGGTAATTTGCATCTGGCGATTTTGCAAAACGAGATCGTGAGACATCTTTACCCACTGTTGGCCAAATAGTTTGCAGGTGACCGGTGACAGTTCGGTCGGAAAAAGCGGGATACGATCTCTGGAATGTTAATCCCCAGCCTAGGAATTACCACTTCATCACATCGCGTCAGCCACATCGGCTTTTCCTTAATTTTTGTCCGCTTTTAAGACCGCTCCCAAACGCGGCATGCTACAAAAACCGACACCAAAACAAGCTGCATTTTTTAGATCGCCTAACAAAGCAAGTATTTAGAAGCGTCTGACGCAACCTTACCCGAAGCGACACTGTTCACCGTCCAATAACACGCAAAACTTTGACTGTTAACCCTCGTTGACGCCTCGTGGCATACATTTCGATGCGTCATCCCCGTGACCTGTTGATCCCTGACCCGTCCGTCACTGGCAACGGTGGGCGTACGGTGACAGGCTGTGGTCTGATTCATGGTCATATGCTCAGGCTGGGCTGGCTGGGCTGGGCGGCTGGGCGGCAGCACTTTTACCAAAATAGGTTGCTTTGAGATCGGTACCAGTTTAATGATCTCACTGTTCAATTTCAAGGAATCATTATGGTAATTACACAACTACAATGCATTATTATTAAGACCGGTTAAGTACTGGTTTAATCACTGATAAAGTATTACGTCCTAAACTAATATGTTGGTAGAATGGCATCCTCGATAGTCTAAGAATGCCACTAAATGTGTCAATTTATACATTTTTATGCCTGGGAGATATCACAAACGTGCACTGGCTATGCACGCAACGTATGTATTTTCCTCCGTTTATTGTTCATCACTCTCGCCGAATATTTGCGTCCAGATACCTACCATCCCGAGGTTTGCGTAATCGTCTTGCCCGAATCGCGTCGTGCAGACCCCAATAAGCAAAAACATTTTTTAAGTTCTTGCACTTTTCTTACATTAAAATTTGTAATGACAAGCTGAGTTTGGTGTGCAGTTCAGCATGAAATGCTCTCATGTTCATCCCGCTCTTCCAGTCCGACATTACCCATGCATTTAATCTTACAATAATATTAAAGCAAGCTTGTTGGTGCTGGGCCAGACGGTCCAGTGTTTGAGGACGCAGAATAGGGGAGGGGGTGCTGAGCAGCGGTAAATGTCTCAGCCCGCTCCCCTAGACTGACGTATTTTACGGCGGGCAGGTCGACGGGGAATCCCACGTGCAGTAATGTCAAAGCCAACCATCCGCAAGCGCCATGTCTGTGGCTGTGCGACATTTATGACCAGCTGGCTGGCCGCATGCGAGTGCATGCTAACCTAGTATTTAGAACTTGACGCAACGGGTCCCACTATTAATGAGTCTCTCGAAAGCCGCCACGGCAAACGTGAGGGGGCCGCGCGCCAGCCCGCATCCCTCCACTGCGTCTGCGCGCTGCGGACCCGTACGTTGTGCGCATGCGCCGTGACCGCTTTAGAGACGGCGCCGATATAATGCGGGCCGATAGGCAGAAGATATTGTCAACATGTTTGGTGGTTCTGCCCGAATTGGCTACACATCCTTTATACGTCGAGGGTTCGCTCCACTTGCTGGTGTTTGCTAAGGGGCTTCACTTCTCTTCGTCGTTCCCGTTCGCTGCCGTACGGTTCACTCTTTATCCTATGTGCACAGTTTTCACGAGTACTTTGTGTTAGCTACCAAAAGACGGAATTTTCAGAGGCAAGCTCGAACAAGCGGCATACGCGATTTTTACTGCAGGCTGACGAAGTAGAGCATGTTGGGTGGGTCCAGGGTTCGGGCTGACTGAGAGCTGGAAGGTGTGACATACTGGCTATCTGGTTCGTTGATCATTACCTCATATTTTTCCATATCTGTGTCCGGAGTATAAGCGTCACATGATGTACCGTCTCTCTCCGACATTTGGTACCGCAAACACTTCCATCAGCGCCGCTGCCTCTTCTCGTGAGATTGAAGCATTATAAGTGAGTGCTAAGGTGGCAATATTGCACGGCCGGTTTGGCAGCACTTTAACGTCATAAAAATGTTCCAGACCGAACGACGCCTTGATGAGCATGTTTACTGAATACAAAATTGTGTTGGCCAGAACAGTCTTTTCACTTAAATGCATAAAATAGTTGTGCCTTCTAAGTGACCTTGTTTCATCATATCTGATAAAATATCTCCTCAATCTCCCCAAATGTGGAACATTCTCACAGGGAATTGGGTCCACCCTGCAGTTTGGCCGAGTGAGTAACCTAATGTCTCTTGAGAGGGCAACTGAATGATAATTGGTATCGGCAAGCTGTCATACGGAAGCGAAAACTTCCTGCTAAGAAACGGACGTTAACACGCGCTCGGATGGGGATCAGATTGACCCATGGTTTTTCCGGAATTGTTTCTGAACGGCGCCGCGAAGCCGCGCCAAATTTTGCACAACAGTAGACTACTGAATAGTGGATCGTCTGAATTAAGAATTAAGATGTACCTTGTAAGGTCTCTGACCTACAGCAGGTCAAAGTCAGGCCATGGATTCAGCGGCGTCAATTTCTACGGAATCGTTTACTCGATGCAACAACGGAGTGTTAGACGAAGCCATACATCTCTGAGATACTTTTTTGGCAACACAACAGAATGAACAAATGGTTGTGACCTTAGTGTCAGGCCAGGTTCCTTTTACCTATGGGGTAGTTTCTGGTGTTTATTTCGAATCGATTGATAACAGGAGCCGCATTATGCGTCTTCCCTGGACTTCTTAAAGAGCAGAAAAGGTTACTGACCAAAAATGGCCCAGTTCAACATTTTGTTTTTTGGGACCATACTGTCTACCGTGACCTTTGTTGCTTATTTAAATGCAAAACCCAAAACAGTCTTGTATGGTTTTGGTCAACATCACCTTCAAAAGGTCAGATAAGGTCACCGACCTTCAATGAGCATGTTAACTTTTTCTTTATAACAGGTATCTAGGTTCTGGGGATATTTTGGAGAACAGCCTGGGGTTTGACCCTGCTTGACCTTATTTGAGCCGAAGTTTATGACTAATGAACCTCAAAATTTGACCTAAGTGAGTTCATGTACACACCATTACGCCCTGGGAATTTTGGCCTCTAGTTATCTTAGTTCCTGAGATCTCAGGTGGTCGAACTGGCCTCCCACCCGAGCGAAGGGTATCCGACCGGTCACCAGTGCGCGTGTCGATTCCAGGGGACGAGCTAGCGACGGAAGGAACACATCCTTATTGACGCTGCGGTGTAGTTTCCAAATCTGCTGGTGAGTTGAGAAGAACGTGGGCAAAAGTCGCGGAAAAGTCCATATTTTTGGTGGGGGCAGGTTTAGCCATTTTTCTCTATTCGCCTTCCCGCAAGCACAGACTTTGTGAAACCGCGCTTCTGTTACCACGGCCTGAAGACGTCACTTTATTTACTTTGGGGGGGGGGGGGGGCCTGGGCCCTCAAAGCTGAGCTGACTCCCTCCACCCACAATGGTCCTCTGAGCTTGCCTCTACCCTCCCCGCCCACACCAAGACATGCGGGCAGCCTAAAGAATCCTCGTGCCATGGAAATAATAGGAAAAAAATGTCTGCACTGTTAGTGCTGGTACGTGAGCACATCACCCAGTGTCACATTTGTTTTTTACCGCAAAAGATGCTGTATCCCTTTTCCCGCTAGTGTTATTGGACTTGGTTCTGATAAGGTAACAAATTGGATATGCATGAAAACTGATATGAAAAAGCGAGACCCACCGTTCTTCGTCGGGCCTACCAAAACAGCAGGTGAAGTTTGTTGAGCGAACGTTCTTGTTTGATCATTATGTTCCTATTCATCATTTTACGCTTGGGAACGTCGCTCCATGACACACACGACGGGCATGAAATGACAAATACGTGCATGGCGGGTAAACAAAAGTACTTCCGGATCAGATTTATCGGCTTTTTTGCTAGACCACAATGCATTCTTGCATTTCGCTCCTGCGCATACTGTTTTATAGGCATCTCAGCGTTGTACAGTAATGGTACCATAACAGGAGTGGACTGATATGATAAAAGCGTTGGCAGGTAGTATTCACCTCCCGCTCAGACATTGCTTAGGTCAAAATTTTACTAATTGTATTACTAATTGTAGCGTAAAAAAGAAACTTACCGGGGAAAAGAACGGTAGGGAATGAACGGTTAAGTACGGCATGGCTAAGAAAACAATCACGTTCAGCTTAGGGCGATTATTTTGGCAGGACCGACCCTTTTTTGAATACCTGTAACCGATTCCCTTTACCCTAAAAAGTCAAACATCACCTCTTTCTTTGTGAATTCCCACTTGGGCACCATATTGGGCATGAATTGAACGGGTATTTTTCGCCGTAATTCCGGACAATACCGTTTCGCGGACAGCTCAAAAGGCTTGGAGCACATACCATTTTTTTTAGTTCGGGGATGTTCTATTATTGGGCCTGATATGTGTCTGGTTAGCCATACATGCTTGGGAATTGCCGCATAGGGAAAAAAGCACGCTTTTTTCCAAAATGATACAATAGAGCTATGCAAACACTTTCGAAAGTGAAATAATACGCCACAGTGCATCAACTATACCAGGAACTGCACAACCGCCGCCGCTCTTGCCTGACTTCTGCCGCCGCTGCAAAACACGGATACGTAGCCGGGCGCACTGCCAACACAGGGGCTGGCCCTGGGGACAACACATGACTTCATCGGGCTGCCCCTGTGGACAACACATAACGTCACCGGTGTCTGGCCATCAAACATGTCTGTCATGTCAGCCACGCTCAGCCCACGGCCACTCCATAGAAGACCGCTTCAAAAACGCTCGAAGCGTGTTATGTGGAGAACTTTCACGATGTAAACGCAACGCACCGACACGCTCCAAGGTGAGGGGGATGTAGAAGTTATGCTTTTATAGTCAGTTTCACAAGGCCAATGCTCGATCAGTAAATATTTGGTGAATGAGACCTGTCACATTTTCAACATACTGCCCCATAAATTTAACAGTATTTCTTTATTTTCACAAAACTGAATTTGGGTTGCATCGCAGTTAAGACCTTTTTCCCCAATGATTTATTTCCGATAGAGATATGGCAGTCAACTGGCCTAATCTTGTCGGTCCCTGCCACTTCACCGATATTAAGATAAACGGTAACTGAATACGTAATTTGTCTGTTCTCCTGCAAGTTAGGCTGGGGAGAATATGCTGTCACCCCAAAAACGTATCAAAATGTAGGTATCCCACGGCCTCTGAGCTTGCAGGGGATGTTTTCGCCGTCATTTTAGGGGTGGCAACTTTTTCAACGTAATTTGCGTGGGAACCGTGTGCTACACCGATGTCCAGCACCAAGTTGGTAGGGGCCGACATCAGCCTCGCTCACTGCCAGGCTACTATGGGATGCAAAACACCGCAAAAGGTGAAAAACGGATTTGGCATCCATGCAACTCCGAAACGAGAGGAGGTATTGGAAAGGAATTCCCCAGTTTTGAATCAGCTCGTCAAAGGGAGTTGTATGTTGAGGGATACGACAGTATTTGGTGAGATGTGGTTTTGGATGTTGTCTACTTTGCGAGTCTTGGGTGATGTCGCTGTCAACTTTGAGGTGAGAATATGCGTTCCAAAGCCTAATTAGCATGGAAACCGTCGTGTTGTCGAAAGGCCCAGCCGCGACTCAGCGCCAGGCGCAAAGCAGACGCTACCCCCATTTGAGTAACATCCCTCCCCTCTATTCCGTAGATTGAAGCTACAGAAAATGCGCGTGGCCAAGTAACCTATTACCTTCACAACTGAAATAAGACCGCAAAAGCGTCCAAGGTTGTAAGTGTTGAGAAAGGTGCTGCGACCTTTTTCAATCTTGGCGCGTTAAATTTTCCACCACAAGTCAAATGACGCAGAACTACTTCACCCTCAGCATGGTATGACTGCAAAAAACTTTCATGCGAGTTATATGCAGATCTGAATACCCAAGTTCCCTTTTTGGCAGAATGACTGACCTTGCGGAAACGTGCATACTCTTAATGGGACACTTTGTCATTCTTTTTCATATACCTGCATGACCAGGAGGCTGATCACATCTAGCGTGACTGAAAACATGCGGGTGATGACTCTTGAATAGTTCGCCGGGATGTCCCGTGCGGTTCACTGGTCCCCGCCATGCGACCGCAGTGCTGAAAAACACGCGGGTGATGACTTCAATAATTCGCCGGGATGTCCCGCGCGGTTCACAGGTCCCGGCATGTGACCGCAGTCTGTGAGCGTGTGGCTGTGTTTTCACGCGCAGAGTCACACCAGGCACACGGGTGCTGGCCCTGGGCGCGCCTGCGGACGTGTGTAGGCCGCTTGCGCTGCAGCTCTGGGGGCACATCGGCGGACAGGGTGTGCAGCAGGCACGTGGCTTCCCGTCCCCATCTGCTGATGTAATGATGCGGAATGCGACGCAGTGCGACGTAGAAAATGCCAAACGTTAGTTAAAATGCCACGTGGAATGCGGATACCGACCGACGGTGTCCAGTTTGACGCTTACTGAAAAGGGTGAGTTGCGTTCACGAGATTACGTGATATCATAACGGTGCAGGATTCAGCGCAGTGCGTTGCAAACGATGCGCAAGGCACACAAATGCCACGCCCGGAACGGAGCGGGTGGGGTTTGCCCCCGTCAGAAGGGTTGCGGGTGGACAGCCACCTGCCAATTCACCATGAGTACTGAACACCACCGATATAGGCACATCGACTACAGCTCAATCCGAAGAAATCTCTCAAGTGTCTACGAATTCAAAGGGCAGCAGATATCCTAAACAAACTTAGCTAGTGCTATGGGTGCTTATGGTTCGATACTTTTTCATCGGCGTCAGTGTTGTCCAGTAATACAATTTAGTAACCTACTCTCATCCATAACCTTGGGGAGGCTGTTAGTTACTATGCTAATAGCTGTGCGATGTGACAGGTTGCGGGAAGCACCGTTAGTACTTGCGCCGCCAAAAAAATTGTAGATGAGTTGATATGCATGCGAATATATCTTTGCTATTGTAAAAATAAAACAAGCTAAAAAGGAAAACCCTATTGACAGCTTGCACCGCTACTTCACATCAAACAGAAATTTCGAATGCCCGCAGCGTGGTGAAATTAGCTTTTCAGTGAAAGTTTGATATTTGTGCAACCGTTTCCCCATCAGTAAAACGTTCCGCATGCCCCTGGTCATATCTTTCAGATGTCAGTGGCGGTTGGAACCATCCAAACAGCATTTCAGCGCGTGGACACAGATACCGTCGGCCCTACAAAAGGCCGCATGTCACGCGCAGAAGGCGGACAACGCGTCACGGGCCAACTTGGTTCTACTTGGTTGCATGCCATGGTTCTACCCCGGCATGCATGACTCGGTTGGGCGGACGAAAGCACCAAGAAGCCATTGCAGCAGTGGCAAATTACCTAGTTTGAGCACCAGCTCAGCCGCCACTCTTGGACAGCCAGCCAGCCAGCCAGGTCATAACCAGCCAAACAAGGAGGCAACCAACCATCAGCAACCAGCTCACGGCGTCAGGCTTTTCTACTGAATAAGCTGTCTGATGTCTGATTGTGACTCGGTGATATATTTGAAGTTTTTAACAAACGCTCGAGTGGGGGGTCAAAATGACCCCCTCGGAATGTTTTCCCGGAATCATTGCCGAACGGCAAGACGTAGCCGTGCCAAAGTTTGCATAGCTGTAGACAATTGAATACCAGATCATTTGGTATCCAAAATGTAGTTGCACCGTGTAAAGTCGCTGAACTACGACAGGTCAAATTCAGGCCATGGATTCAGCGAAGGTAGTTTCCAGGGAATCGTTCAATCTGATGCAACAATGGAGATAAAGTCATAAATCTCTGAAAACGGCTCCCGAGCAGCACAACAATTGAATGAACAAATTTCATTGACATAGGCTGAGGAATCAGGGTTAGAGTAATCTCACAACCAATTGCTTTGTTACTATAGGGCTTGCTGTAATGGGTGGTTTCTGGTGCTCATCTCGAATTTACTGGCAGCATGAACCGCATTATGCGTCTTCTATGGACGTCTTCTATGATCTTCAAGATCATGATAGATCATTGACCTAAAATGACGATGCAGACAAGTTGTTTTTAGGAATATACCGCCTAGCGCAATCCTGAATGCGCTTTCAAATGCAAAAACCAAAGGAGCTTTTTTGTAATTTTAGCCACCACGAACCTTTCAAGGTCAAACAAGGTCACAGACCTAAAACGAACACCAGTGACCATTTGCTTAGAACAGTTGTCAAGGTTCACGGTGGTTGCATGAGAGGGTTGTGGGATCAATTTTCGACATCAATGTGGAAATTGACCGTGCCCATCAAAATATAGGCTCGTGAGGCTTGACGCATGGATATCATCAACGTTCTTCCGCGCTGTTTCTGATTTCATGCGATCCCTGATGCGCCAAATCATTGTGGAATCGGCGATCTTACTCTTTTGAGCAGCTGTTACTCGGCCAATATTACCTCGGAGTTGGAATCCGTCTACAATGAAGGCCGCAGCCCGACGCCGCACACCATACGTTCGACAGCTCTCGTTGCCTGACGGCCTCTATGTTTTTGTAGTTGGGGATGGCTTCATTATCCTGTATGCAAATGTTGTCATCTCTAACCTCTCCTGCCTCGTCAGTGGTGGAGAAATTACAGCTAGGTAAGCCACTAACAGCACAACTGGATTCAGCGATAGAAGAAGAACTCAGGCTGCAAGTCTCAGTATGCCCCGAGGTACCGGGCTTCTTCAGGTTCCAGTCGTGCCGGCTTTTGGCACTCGTCCGACGATGGCGGGCTTTTCCGGGTCTCTTCAACCAACTGAAGAACGCCTACACTGTTCCATGAGGAGAACTTAAAGTGTATGCAGGGAGCTAGGATCGCTTTTGAACTAGGGTGAGAGTGAAAAATTGCATCGAAAAAAGACCATGCGGGAGTGAAAAATCAATTAAAACAGGACGGAATCTATGAGCTCGTGACTGATGCTTCAGCAAACAAAGACATCTATTTCAAGTTGGCATGGACGTAATATCAGGAACCTGACAAAACCATTTCGTTTTTTAACATCTTAGGCCATTAAAGTGAAACAGAGTACATTGACGCGCGCTTAGGTGGGGGGTGGGGGGGCGGGGGGAAAATTGACCCCTCCCGAGGGCTTTTCCCGAATGGTTTCTGAACGGCGCGGCGTAGCCGCGCCAAAAATGGCATAGCTATAGAAAACTGCATAGCGGATAGTTTGACATACAAGTTTTAGATGTACCTTGTTAGGTCGCTGACCTGACAGGTCAAAGTCAGCCCATGGTTTCAGCGAAGGCAATTTCTAGGGAATCGTTCAATATGATACAACAACGGAGTGTTTGACGAAGACGTACATCTCTGAGATGCTTTCTTAGACACCACAAATATTGAATGAGTAAATTATGTTGACCCAAGGCCAGGTATGATGGTCAGACCAAGGTCAAAACCAATCTGATTTATTACTCCAGGGCTGGGATAGCATGTATGGGATAGTTTCTGGTGCTCATTTCAAATTTCTTGACAGCAGGCACCACATTATACATCTTCAGTTGACTTCTTAGGGGTCAGAACAGGCCATTGACCTAAGATGACCGGGTTGAACGTTTTGTTGTAGGAACATACTGCCTAGTGTAACCTTTGTCGCTTATTCAAATGCCAAACACAGATCAGTCCTTTATCATTTTGGTCACCATGACCTTCAAAGGGTCAAACAAGGTCAACGACCTCAAATGGGCTTATGAAATTTTCCTTAGAGACAGTTGCCTGGGTTCTGGGGGCGCCTTGGAGACCAATCTGGAATTTGACCTTGTTTGACCTTATTCAACTTGAAGGTCATGACCTAGGAAACCGAAACCTTAAGCTAAGTGATATCACCTATAGGTCAAGACACCCTGTAAGTTTGGTGTCTCTAGCTTTCTTAGTTCCCGAGATCTCAGAGGGCGGGGGGGGGGTCAAATTGATCCCCCCCCACCTGAGCGAAGAGTATCTAGCTGGCCAACCGGGCGCGTGTTAAAGCATAATAATTTCATGACAATATTATGAACATAACAAATTATTGACACCAATAATTTGATGCAGCACTTTTCAATTCCCTTCCACAGCAATTTTAGAACAAACAAAACAAAGGTTTTCAATAACAAAATAACAACAGAAAATTCAACAAGCATAAGACACCCAAACAAAAAAACTTTGGACTCCTACACACCAGCCCATCACCAAGTCAAGCGCAATAGACATACTTCTAGCTTCTGTTAAGATGGAGTCAGGGAAAAACATTTTAGCACTGTTTCTTACAAAATACCAATGCTTATTTCCATGAAAGTAGCCAATGCCTAACCTAGAAAGGCCTTACATCATCTCATCCTGTATAACCTGTTTGCATCACAGCAGCAGCTGTAAGGTACTGATTCTTGCACAATTCCTATTGCCACTTACCATGCACTTGACCATCTCAACCTAACTTGGAGTAGCCCATGTGATGAACATCATATCAACTCACCTATCTGTTGACAGCAGCACTTGTGATAAAAACCTGATATTTAAAGCTAGTTTTTGGCTGGTTCCCACTTGCATTTTTATTCAGTTCATTTGTGTATGCTTGTTGACATCAGACAAAGTTGACAACACACAAATCAAAACACTTCAAATCACTTTGAACAATTTATTTTGAATGTCATGGTTAACATATGTCAAGGGCAATAATGGGTATGCTCCACGGAACAATCTCTCTTTTCCAAAAATAACACAACTTTTAGATGACCATACCAGTATTGCTGCTTGCCTTTTCAGCTACAGCAAATGCATCCATTTGGGCTTGTTTATTCATATTTAACGACAAAGTTTGAGATGTTGGCTTCACATTTTAAATGGGGTGGTCTGACTATTTGTTACATACCAATATTTAACTCATACTATATTTGCCATGCAGCTTAGAGTATCCCTGTGTTGAAAATATAGCGCATATATACAGTACAGTCATTTGCCGGTCAGCAAACCATGACAACTATAGAAAACATGCGGTTAAAGCAGCCATAAGGGACCACTTTAAGAAATTTGGAGCAAACAACCAAGAATATGGAACAAAAAAGCCCATTGCATGCCTTGTAGCACCATAATTTGTCTTGTGGCAAAACTCGATGCATTAAAACAACAACAAAAAGAAAATGGCTAACTGTGATTACCAATCATGTGCTGAAAGTAGGTAAGGTAAGCAATTACTTGGTCCACAGGATACTTACTGGCTTCTTCCTGCTCCCCCCAAAAAACAAAAATTCAGTACCTTTTGCATGGCCTGCCGGCAGACAGTCATCCGACTCACTCCCCAAATATAAATATCAATCATGCCCATTAACCTTCGCGATTAAAATGCGAAACAAGCAAGAGGTGTGCATGATGAACATCTCCACAGGACAGAATTTCGCTATCAAACATTTCTGTATCAGCTGCGTCAGGTCCGTCCCAAGGCTGTGTATGGCAACATTTATTCTAATGCTAATGCCTTGCCAGGTAGCCGGGTGAGTCAGACACTCGAAAGGCTTGGATTGATCATTATTAAGCACCGCCATAAGCCAAGAAAACGGTTAACTGAATGTTTAAGAGGGAAAAAATGGCGGTAAAAATAAGTTCCGTGCTTCAAATTGACTCCTTGTTTTCCTTTAAATTGTTCACGCTTGGGTGCATATCAAACATGTTTGGGCGGCTGGCGAATTAATCCAACTTATGTATAAAACACTTACCAGTTTGCAGTTGGAGACTCTTGCAGAGAAATTGGTCAACATTTTAAGCAGCACTTGGTACCTCTAAAGACAATCAAAAAGGAAGGAAGATTAAAATGGCATGACACTGGTATGATGCCAAGAAAAACAGAAGTGGTTAAATAAATATAAAGACGGGTACTTTTCTCGCATAATTTTGTAATCAGCTGATTTGACTTAACATCTATTGATCTAAGTGCTCAAATGGTGACATTCATCTTCTAAATTTAATTTATAAGACTTTTCTTGAACTTTTCACTCATGCATTTTAGAAGTGATGCAATTTAGTGGCCAAGTCTCCTCGGGAAAAAGAAATACGTGGAGTAAAATTCTCTACCAGGCCTTGCTGGTGTTTGCACCGGGCTCTGCTTTCGTGATGTGGTGGTGAGACCAAAAAATAGAAGATGCGTGAAAACCTTGCCTTTGGCGCACAGCTGCAGATTGTGATGCATTTTGTAAACAAACCAAACTTAATGCGTGGAAGCGGCTGGGGTCGCTGAGGCTCTTGGGCCTGGAGGTACCTGGCGCCCTTGCTCTGTGCATACATAGACATGATCCAGATGTAGGTGAGGCAGGACAGCCATTGGTGTCCAGGTTCTGCGGAGCCTCGTTTATGCTTGGTGGTTTCAAATGAGCTCGGTTTTGGATGACATCTGAAGATCCCAGAAAGGGAAATAGGGGTTCGGCATGTGCGATTAGACAATGTCAGACAGGAGTGAAAAATTCGCGTAAAATATGCGGAAAAGGAGTGAAAAATTCCTCCTCATACGGTGTTGCTTTACATCCAAAGTCTGCAATTCTAGGACACTGACGGTATGTTCTATATCTCTAGGGGGTTTGAACTGAAATAGCCATCTTGAAGATCATTCGGTGCAGATCACAGCACTGTCCTTAAGACCTAAAGCCTTCCCAGTTTCCAGACTTGTGTTCGACACATCTTTTTTGGCCAGCTTAGGACCAACTCACAGTTTCTGAGATCTGATGCAGTTTATAACTCAAAAGCGTTCTTTTTTTACCTCAGTTCGGACTCATTGCATGGACTGAATATTTTTACTCATGACTCACGCGGCTTGCATTATCAAAGATCCCATTCAGTTCTGATTTGTTGCTTTTGTTTTATGACTCAGGAATCATATGACTGATGCACATATATGCATATATATATATACATATATATATATATATATATATATATATATATATATATTCACGCATTGATTTATGTCATGTCATGGAAAAAGGTACGAATAGCCTAGAACCAAGCTTGAAGTTTGAACCTAGAAAATGCAGTGCAGCAACAATATCTCTCCTGTAACCTGTTACCAGGCAGCTCTCTCAGGTCTCAAGTCTAGGCTAGCACATTCGGTCTGACACTGATGACCCGGACCCATTAGTAATACAGCATAGAGCGTGGACTAGACGGCTATTTACATGACAGTTGGCAGCCTGCGCCTGCCAATCACTAGTCAAGTGCACTCACACGTATGCAACCACCTATTGACTGGCCAGTACTAGTCATGTTGTCGGTGATGGCATGTCAGCAATTTGTGCGTCATTGTGCATCGCTCATCTTGGTACTAGCGTCATCGTGCAGCACTTGTCATGGTACGAGCGTCATTGCGTAGCACTCGTCATGGTGCCAGCGTTATTGTGCAGCACTCGTCACGGTACCAGCGTCATTGTGCAGCACTCGTCACGGTACCAGCGTCATTGTGCAGCACTCGTCACGGTACCCGCGTCATTGTGCACCACTCGTCACGATACCAGCGTCATTGTGCACCACTTGTCATGGTGCGAGCGTCATTGTGTAGCACTCGTCACGGTACCCGCGTCATTGTGCACCACTCGTCACGATACCAGCGTCATTGTGCACCACTTGTCATGGTGCGAGCGTCATTGTGTAGCACTTGTCATGGTACCAGCGTCATTGTGCAGCACTCGTCACGGTACCAGCGTCATTGTGCAGCACTCGTCACGGTACCAGCGTCATTGTGCAGCACTCGTCACGGTACCCGCGTCATTGTGCACCACTCGTCACGGTACCCGCGTCATTGTGCAGCACTCGTCACGGTACCAGCGTCATTGTGCAGCACTCGTCACGATACCAGCGTCATTGTGCACCACTTGTCATGGTGCGAGCGTCATTGTGTAGCACTTGTCATGGTACCAGCGTCATTGTGCAGCACTCGTCACGGTACCAGCGTCATTGTGCAGCACTCGTCACGGTACCAGCGTCATTGTGCAGCACTCGTCACGGTACCAGCGTCATTGTGCAGCACTCGTCACGGTACCCGCGTCATTGTGCACCACTCGTCACGATACCAGCGTCATTGTGCACCACTTGTCATGGTGCGAGCGTCATTGTGTAGCACTTGTCATGGTACCAGCGTCATTGTGCAGCACTCGTCACGGTACCAGCGTCATTGTGCAGCACTCGTCACGGTACCAGCGTCATTGTGCACCACTCGTCATGGTACCAGCGTCATTGTGCAGCACTCGTCATGGTACGAGCGGCATCGTGCAGCACTCGTCATGATACCAGCGTGAGAAGAATCGATCACACTCCCGGGGACACTGATGTATGCTCCGGTCTCGGTATTCGTGTACTGATGTATCTGTTTTAGATGGAACACCATCACATCACATCAGCGGCAGTCTAAGCCCTAATCAGTGCCGTGCTGGACTGCGATCAGAGATGCTTGAAGTGCGTTGAATGACCTTGGTATGAGATGCTCTTACGTCTTCAACTCTGAAGAGCCTTGGCCAGCCAGTTCAGCATAACCCCACTGCTGCGTTTATCACGCCCTTGCGAGACGTTAGCCGACACGAGTGAGAACGGAATGACGAAGCAGCAACAGATCAGGGACTGCTTTCCTCCACTGGTTGACTATATATATCCCCTGAACCCCTGAACAAAATGCACCGCCTCGTGTCATTGCTCAGACTAAAAGCTGGCCAATATCGCTGACAGACCGGTGCTGACTCAGACTAGAAGCTGGCCAATATCGCTGATAAACAGGTGCTGCAGCAGCAGTAGAGTAAAGTCGGGCTCCATACATGATCTAACTATACTATGCTTTATCCTCCTAGGTTGGCCTTGTCTTTCCCGAATGCTTTCTTTGTTATTTATTACTTCCTTTCCTCATTTCATGTTCTTTATTATGTTATTACATTTATTTTAAATAATCTTTTATTTATTTAGCTTAAATGCTTTGCACAGCTTTCATAGGCACTGCGCTGAAATCACCAGCCCGAATCACGATATTTATCACCGGCAGATCGTATTCAGTGTGGCAGTGAAAAATATCACGTATGTTGTCAACATTGGCGAGCGGTCTGACACAGAGATGTCAACATAACGCCGACATGTCCGCTCGCCAGGGCGGCGCAGAGCGGGGCGGTCCACCTGCCCTGACGGCGTTCGTCATGCTCGCCATCGGGACCGACAACAGCAGCAGTGTGGATAGAGGCTTCACCTGCCTGGAACAGGGCATCAGTCTGACCAGCAAGACACTGTACGCCGAGGTATGGCCTAGTCAGCCTGAGGATGCAATCAAATTTGTTGCATGCGTACTGCTTATCTTGATATAGATTGCATGTAGGCGCACGCTCTTGATTAGCGACACCTATATCTTCCATCAGGTGTATTGTTACAAACAGCAACGGTTTGTGGGCGACGGCCTGTGAAGTTCTTGGTTGTAAAAGGTATTGTAACAGTAATTTCTCTTTACGCTAGTTCTTTCCGAGAAACAGCCAAGGTGTTCAGCAAGCCACTGCAGTTAATAATGTATTTACCAGGCAGCGGGGACGCATATCAGCACATTCATGAGTCTGGCACACAGGATATATCTTAAAGCACATCCGCTTGCAAAGGATCTGTATTCATGGAGTTGATATCGGGGTACTGTCTGCAAAACAGATCGGGACTTTGCCGCTTCTTTGTAAGCGGCAAAGCCCCTTTTCTTTTTCTTCTTAATGGGTGTATGTCGGCCAATCATCACCAAGTCGTCAAGTGATAACATTCATAACTGTGTGCCGGAGTTCTGAATGATTGTCGAGAAGATTGTTTTGCGTTTTGATAAATGCCTGATGTTCGTTGTTAATGTGAATGCCTTTCATCAGTTTCAACACTCCAGATGAATACAGAGCTCAAGTTCACACCAAACTCATTTAGAATGTCTTAGATATATGATATTTCAGATCAAAGCGTATTGAACTTCCGGTTTGAAATTGTTTGGAGCTTTGTGATTTCAGCACGTTCCATGGAGAACAGCAACAAATCATGCACTCATGTGTTGTAGTGAACGTAACTGTACCCTGACAGTTATGAATATTTGGTTGGACGTCGATTCTACGATCCATATATCCAAGTTGCATCAACAACGACGGAAGACAACAGACATGATGTCGTCTACATGACCGTCACCTAACATGATGTAGAAATACAAGATGTTCACAGAAAGAAGAATTTAATAATGTTTAACAAAGTCTGCGACCAGTTGTAGAGCTGGCTTTAAATACAAGCGTATTCTCTTCGTGTATATTGGAACAAATATGTGCTTCCTGCCAATCATGCCATTTGCTGTCATGACAGGCATGCACTGACCTTGCAATCGTGAATTTGCTTTGCCTTCACGTGTTTACTCAGCAATCGCGCATTCGTGCGAACGCGTTTGTGTTACTGCATGACCTTGAAATATGAAGTTGTGATGTGGCACTGTTTTTTTAATGCAAATATTGCAAACTATTCCTAAATGTTCCTTTTATGCTTGTTTGTGCACTAGACTAATGCTAAAACGGACACTGGTGCATCTAAGCAGGATTTGCAGCCAACTTTTTCAGATTTGTGTACGATGTTCTCAATATATACTTCCGATGTGTTGTTTAACTGAAACATCAAAGTTGAAATCCTGGATAACGAAAAGCTGAAAGCAAAGTTTGTTGTAAAAATGTAATGCACCGCGTCTTCACATTCCCAACAAACTTTTACAGAGCAACTGCCACTGTTTAAAAAAAAAACCGCTGTTGATCTAAAACATATCGTACCCAGGCAGGATTTAGCAGTCCCCAGACATCCATAACTGTCTGTTGATGCCGTGACAATGACTTGTGAAATGCATGCTCAGGGAATGGAATAAACTCGGTAACGTGGCTCGCAGTGAAATGAACGTGTCAGATTTGTCCCAGAAGCCATATGTTCATTGTGTGTCACAATTAACATGCCATGTGACAGTGACAAAACTTTCCGCCGCCCTCACGGCTGCTGACCATGTTCATGTCAGCACCTCTCTGTTTTCCCTTGCCTGTTGACCAAGGAAGTTAAACCCAGTAGGATAACCCATAATAGGATGCTTGTTTAACGCCTATATGTTAACGTCACCACTACACTAGGCCACATATTGCGCTGGTTTGGTATTCTTCGCCCAATGTTATTACATGGTGTGGTGCTTGTTACCTGTCAGGATTGTCCTGCAACAGTGGCATGCCACAAGTTCTCGTGTGGCCCTCGAATTTTACAACGACTCTGAGTTACTTTTGATGTGGATTTTGCAGTGGGGTGAATTGGCAGATTTCAGTCGCTAGGATGACTCACTTGCTGTCCAATTAAATGTAAATTTGTAGACTGCAACATGCCCTCGCATTTGCAGCCCAGTGTGGAAGCGATGTGTATATGGAAACTAGTGTTTTGTGGTACAGCTTTCTGTTTTTTTGTTCTGAAAGACGCCACCAGGAAATCCATTCGTTTAGTTGTAAGACAGGGACACTTTGCTCAGCTCCACGGCTAAGCCAGAGGATGCAGAACGATTGAGTTGCATTCAGCTTATGATCCTAAAACCTATATTGAAAAAGACTGCTCGTCTATTCAGGCACTCGACAAGCTACGAGGTCAACATTCGTTAATAGTCCGGTTTTGACACCCACTCAAACACTTAATACCAACAGATGGCTCAAAACGCCTTATAAAACTGTGAAAAATTGGAGGCAGCCTAAGCCCAATACGGGCATACACCAGGCTTCCGACACATAAGAGCAAAAGATGTGCTGCTGGAAGTCACACCAGATCAAAAGAGGGGCAGCTGGAAGACACATAAGGGCAGACGACGGGCAGCTGGGAGCTGACTCTTAGTACAGTTTGTTCGCTCGTTGACGGTTTATGGACGCTTCAGTGTGCTTCGACCATGAGGCAGGTTTACAGGCATGTCAAAAGAGCATGTGGATAAATGCACGCCAAGGACCATTCGGTGGCAGGTGAAGTCACATGTCGTCAGCTGTCACACGTCACCAGCTGATCCGACACCCAGTGGCGTAAAGAGTTCGTTAAAGCTAAATCAAAGAAAATATTCACCGTCACAGCGGTGTTTTCTGGGAGCCTTGGCCCACTGTAACACCGAACACACTGACGCCAAACATAAAGTGCACTATTCGTTAGCATTGAGCACGACGCGTGAAGTTGACATCGCTTCATTAAACTATGCTTCCCCACCGGACCAAGGTTTCAAAAGAGAGTTTTCACCGTCGCTGGTAACAGAGCAACATAAATGTACATCAAACTGGCCTGGCGTCAGGTCGGCACATGATATGTAGCTGTCAAACAGCTCAGGCGCCCAGTGATCGGACCTGACCGCGGCCTGTACAGCTGCCTTCTCATGGCTCAATGCAAACACCTTTAGTGGGTCCAACTGTAAAGTCGCTGCTGGTGATGCCGGTCGGCATGGCTGCCACCGATCGTTCGCACCCACGCTCATTCCAGGCCTGTTCTGTTGTGTGGGATCCATTCTGTTCTGAGTTAATATCCCTGCTACACTTACTCCATCATATATTCAACAAAGCTCCTACTGATATCGGAGTTAATACAGCGCGCCCGCCGCTTGCACGGCCGTCTGATGCTTCGCAGCCGTCACGGCTGGTGACACTCCGGGTCGAAATCGCCCAAGCAGACCACCACAGCTTCGCAGTCATCACGCTGGTGGCAGACCGGGTCGAAATCGCCCCAGCTGACCACCGCAGCTTCGCAGCCATCACGGCTGGTGGCAGTCGGGGTGGAAATCGCCCCAGCAGACGATCACAGCTGGTGGCACTCCGGATCGAAATCACCCCAGCAGACCGCCACAGCTTCGTAGCCATCATGGCTGGTGGCAGGCCGGATCGAAATCAGCGAACCACCGTTGGTTCCTCCGGACGGAGCCGCCGCACCTGACCACGGCCGGCACACGTCAGACCGCGCTGGTGACGTCACAGCGCACGTCACGCCCGTCAGGAGCAGAGTCGCCTCGGCGGTCGCCCCGGGGCACGCTCGGAAACAGAAGACTCAGCTGTTTGGCGAGGGTGGTGAAGACAGTGTGGCAAATGCAGCAGCAACCACATCGAGTGTCGTTCACATTGTTCCGTTCGCAACCCGCTGAATCATTGATTCGTTGGTGCTCGTTACCGCCATTTCGCTGCGTGAGCGTCCCTCAGAATCATTTCCTTGTCCAGCTCAACGCTAATGCCAGCTGGAGTACGGGAAGGCTCCAACAGACGTATGCGTCCGGTTCACGTGTTGCGTTGCTTATTGTGCGCGACGGCAGAATGTCACTGGCGTATGTACTCGTGCTACACGGTCTGATTCTACATTAGGAAATTCAGAAGAGCTATTTGCCAGGCAGAACAGCCCGGTCGTAAAAGTCGGGGTAGCGGCAAGTCAACTGTTGTGTTCATGCGCCAGTGCGGTCCATCACGCGCCCTGAGCCCAACATGAGGAGAAGGGAAGTCGGTCGCGTTTACAGTGGTGTAGCCAGAAGGCCGCATTCCTGGTGTCCTGCGACCCTGCAAAAGCTAGGAAGGGCAACGATGACAAATTGGTATTTCTTGCATCAAATTTTCAGTTGGCACGCACCTTTGGATTCTCTATCCTTCTGTTCAAACCCGTCGTGTGCCACTGTATTCAATGCCGTCATTTCCTTACCGAATGATTTGTCGTCAGGCATATCAGTCGGGCATCGTTTTCGCGATGTGACATCTCAGATGAGGTCGATGCAGCGTTTCAGACGAGATGAATTTGGCGTTTCAGACAAGATCGATGTAACGTTCCAGAAGAGATTGATGGAGCGTCTCAAACGAGATCGATGTAACTTCTCAGACAATATCGATGTAGCGTCTCAGACGAGGTCAATGTAGAGTCTCAGCCGAAATCTATGTGCCGTCTCGGACGAGATCTATGAAGAAACTATCACCTACCGCAGGCCTAGTATGGATTGTTTGCCGTGAAAGAATGTTTGCCAGCGGACGAAGATTTTTCACTCAAAGATGAAGAACCCCTGGTGTCCTTGCTTCGAGACATTTTTCGAATCCCCGGTGTCCCGGGCTCTGCACGGATTGAGTAAATTAAAACATAGCTGCGTTTAAATCACAGGTGTTGATTTGTATTCTTTTATGACAGTTCTGACCCCCTCACCCTAATGTTAAGCTGGCTTGAATATAATAAGAATGTAAGAAAAAGCTGGCAATCACACACAACCATCATATTTGCTCGTTCCTCGTAATGGCGTTATCATGGAGGATACAATGGATTGACTTGACCCAGCAATTCAAAACTATTTCCTGATATGGGAGATGACACAACACGTCGTTAAAGCATTTTGTAGTGCGACTTTTATTCTTCCACCTTAAGCTTAGGTGCTTTTTTCCCCGCAACATGAACTTTAAACTGACGCCACTGATTCAGCGGTTTCATGGAAGCCCTTTTGTGCCAAGCGACATTTTATTTACTACCGTGGAGGTTTACAAATCTAACATTGCTTCACGTAACGTTGGTACGCGAATTTCTCTGCTGCACGGTTTGATGAGAAGACAACACCGGGTAACGGAGTGATTTCATCGGTGCAGCGACGTTAATTCATACCACAGTTCCAGTTCAGCGACAAAGAGATAAACAGCCCTAAAACGTAAATTTTGCTGTCGAGGAACTTTCACCTGTCTCTGCGCTAGGCATACTTGATTGCTAGCATTCCGTACTCGCAATCCCGTTACTGTAATGCATGTTCAACGACTCAATTTTTTGTTTTGGTGAAGAAGATGATGCGCTGCGTAGAATGTGGTGGGCTGTAGGATGGTCTAGGATGTGACCACCTTTGAGAGGGTGGTGATGCGCTGGATGGGGGGTGCTGGTTTAATTTGAGGTGTGGCTGTTTGTGGGAGGGTGTCAAAGAGACATGAACAAGTGCCAGCGATAATGTTTCTCCGAGTTGACCTTTAAACGGTTTGTTTATCCACATGAAACCAGGCATCATCGTTCTGGAAATCAACAACTGGGCTTGCCAGGTCGCATAAGATGGAGAACGCCCAGACCTTTATGGGGGCCCTGTTATGGAGTACCAGCAACTGCAGAGGCCATGTTAACGCCCGGTGACGTGGCACAACTTAGGCCTGAACTCGGACGTAACGTGGGAGCCGAAGGTGCTAACCAATCGACCATGACGCTCCCCCCTTCGCTGTTAGTTGCTGGGTGGAAAGGACATTGGAAAGGTCATCCTATCTGCTGCTGGTCGACGCTTCCGAACGCAACGGAGACAACTTGTTCGTAAGAAGAAAAACAATCGGGCACTCTAATTCACCGGAACTCCAGATAGGAGCTCAGCCAAGTAAAGGTCGTCTAGCTAGCACAAATCCCTACAACTCACATCAGCACAAGCAGCTTGGAGGCTCCGGGGTCTTTCGGCGCTAATTCCTATCCTTTATCTTCAGTCGTCAAAGAAATTCTGTCTCCAGGTTCCCGCACCCCGACCGGTCCCCAGGGGACCCGCCCGCACTTGCAAGCTCAGGGCCCCGGGGAGCTGGCGGTCGGAAGCGGTGCAGACGATATGTCCCGTGGGGGGGGGGGGGGGGGGGCACCGGTCCTAGCTGCAGGGTTGTCAGTGATTGCAGGGTCCCCATAGCAACAGCTTCGCTCGTCGCCACCAGAGCGCGTTCCACGCATCCCAGACGTGGTCTCGGGGCCGCGGCCGGGCGACGGTGGCGCCTCCACCTCCGCTGCGGCCACCGCTCCGGTCGGCTTCGGAACGTGGCCGGCTTGGTCAGTCGTCGGTCGGGCGGCTTCCCGAGGATCGTGATGAAGGCGTGGGCGGTGCTGCTGTTGACATGCGTGGCGGCGGCTGGTGCATTGAGGACAGCTAAACAGTAAGCCGATGTTGCGCAGACTGGTACTGCTGAATGTACATGCGCCCATTGCTGAGTGTTCCACATTTGCATGGGGTTTGGAACTGAAATGGCCGTCTTAAAGATCATTCGGTGCAGTTCAGAACCATGCCCTTCTTAAGACCTAAACCCCCCTCGTTTTTTGTGCAAGGTACTATGACGCAATCAAACTATGACACATTCCGGAACATATTTGGTTGCCATGGAAATTGTGTTATCTAGAGCGGTCTTTTCGACTTGAACGTATCCCAAAAGCTGTAAGTGAGCTTATTTCATGATCTGATGCTTACTTCGATCGGCAAAAAATACAGTTCCTTGAAGAGCCTGTCAGCGCCCACGTTCCGCCGCCTATGATCCGACTGCAGCTTTCTGTTCAACAGAGATGCGGGCAGGATCTCTGCTCCACAAAGAGGTGGGCAGGATTTCTGTTCCATAGAGAGGCGGGTAAGATCCCTGCTCCATCGCCTATGATCCGACTTCGGCTGTCTACGCCACTGTCCGTTTTATACTTCAATCATGGTTCCGTAGGCGTCCGGTACCTCAAACGCCTACGCAACGCGCTGTTTCGCGGTATGCGCCGTACCTATATTGCTATGGATACGCCAGATTCAGCGCCGTATGCCACTTACCATCCTGTTTGGGACTCTACCTAAGAAGACCGTCGCTCTACTCAGTCCCTCTACCGGACAGTGCACAACCTATGATTCCACCCAGCCCCTGACTGCTCCCATCACCCAACCAACCCGTGACTCTACCCAGCTTATGACTGCACCGAAGTCGTACTTACACATGACTCTACCTCCAAAGTCTCCTAGATCATTCTGCGCTGATTTCGTTTGTGGACTTTGCCTGTCAAATCACACTGAGATGGGCTGTTTCCTGCCACGGCGGCCGTGCGAAGCGAGACAAAAAAAATGGAGTTTCGAAAAACAAATCCTGCTGTCCATCGCGATGCTCTGCTTTGAACTGGTGTCAGCCAGGTCAGGTCTTCACCGCGATGCAACCTCCCCAGACAGGCCGCTGGGCCGTGAAGTGGGCTGCTAAGGATCTCGTGATTGGGAGATTCTTGCTAAGAACGCTCCGCTCGGAAAACTTGAATTCAGATACGCCCGGACCACCACTTCTGAATAATCATTTATGGGCGTTTCTCGGGCTCAGATGAGAAACGAAAGTCGAGCTGCGACTCTCCCATCGATTAAAGCCCAATACGCCAAGCACCAGGCGCGCTCAGAGCGTACCGGTTCATCAGGACGCGCAAACAGCAGACAGGCCCATAGGCACCCCTCAATTTCAGATTAACGCGCTTAAGGCATCGCCACAGGGCTGATGATTGTTGGTGGTCGCAGGCTGTTGATGCTTGCGCAGGAAGTTTGAGCGTGGTGAACTGCTCTGACAATGTCCCGGTCTTTGCCTGCGTCCCTGCCCTGCCCATAACCCTGTACCTGCCCCTGTCCCTGTCCCTGTCCCTGCGCCCGCCCTCTGCCCCTGTGCCTGCCGCAGCCATTGTCTCTGTTCCTATACCTGTCCCTGCTTCCGTATCTGTATCTGTATCTGTATCCGTATTTGCCTCGGTGTCCGTATTTATATCCATCTCTGTATATGTTTCTATATCTGTATCTCTCCCTGTATCTGTCTCTGCATCTATCGCTGTGCCTGTCTCCATATCTGTATGTAGCTATGCGTCTGCCCCTTCCTCTGTTAATTCGGTCATGTCTGTTACAACCGAGGCATCAAATCCAATCGTAGCTTGGAGTACCGCGTGCCTGATGCGGTCTTGGTTTCGATGCGTTGTACCACAAACTGCCACGGACCACGTATGACAATGCGCAATGGTCTTGATGCGCCATAGTGAAAAGCCAAGATTGTTGTGAATTTTCGACGGTATCATTTTGCCTTTCATCATCTGTGGAATGCGTGGGATCATGAAGCGTTCGGGAGGGCCCGAGCAGGCTGTTTAGACTCATGCCAGCACCAGTCTGAGCAACACATCTTCAGCGGTCATGTTGCGTACTTGGATCGCATTGATTACTCTTCCAAATGTAATCAATGCGGTCCGGTCGCCTGTGCTCTGGTCTAGATGGCAACGACCCCGGAGCAGCCCGCCGTGCCGAAAATGGCAGCTTTTATGTAATGAAATGTGGGCAGATATACCTGAATAAAGTGTGCCTCAAGCGTGTAAATATTGACGGACAAATCCGCCTGGAGACTAAACAGGGAGCGGCGCGAACGCTGCAAGCTGACGACGGCGCGTCGGATGGGCAGAGATGACCGTGACCAGGGTTGTAAAAAGGAAGCAAACTTGAACGAAAGCAACAAAGTCCGCGAGTTGCAATCATTTCAATGATCTGGCTGATGTAATTTTCCATTCCTCTCATTAGATCTATCGGAAAAATTGCCTGGCTAGATGCCGTTTGTGTTGACGCGTCGATTTTTGCCAGATGTTCCGTTCGTCCTAAGCTTCAGCCGGCCCAGTTGTGGTAGAGGACCTTCCAGGCGTCCTGTGCGTCTCATCGGTAACGTCATCCCCTTCCACAGCGGCTTCGTCTTAACGTCGTCCAAGGTGCTGCGGGCGGGCACCAGTCACCGTATCTGCATCACGCTCTTCAACGCGCCCGGGCCGAGGCGAAACGTGCACCTCACCGCCTGGGGCGATGCCGGGGGCCTCCCCTGGTCGACGCTGGTGGAGAGAATACCGGACACTGTGGGCGGTGAGCTTTCAAGGCGTACCTACTTCGGGTACACGGTGGGGATCACTTAAGAGGACCTTAGAGCTATCCCATTCGCGACATGCGTAAAACGGTGCTTCGTCATCAAAATCGCTTAGGAGCGCTTTAATTGCTCTCCTGTTTGCCAGCTACAAATCTGTATTACGGACTCCTCGAAATATCACATCCTGGACTTGGCTTTTGCGACAGTGGTTGCCATTTGCCTTCTGAACAACTGAAATCTTATTCTTGTGCTGGTCGTCGCTTTCTACTGTCACCCTGATTGGCTGTTGCTATTTTACCATCACTATCCTGATTGCCTGTCATCAACTCACATCTGACGATCTGATTGGCTCGGTTGCCGATCGGCCCCTTTGATTGGCTATCGCCCTGACACTCCCGTCGTCCACAGCTGATGGCGACCACTGTTTTGACCTGGCCGTGCCGCGCACGGCGTCCGCTGGACTTGGTCACATGCTTCTCAAGGTCTCCAGTGCCACCGGGCTCAGATTATCAGATCTGGCGACGGTTCGTATACAAGATGCAAGGATGTAAATATGCAATATTCACTTCGCATGTCGAAACTTATTTCGCATGAGCGTCGAGGAAATGGCAAGTCATGCCCATAATTTAATTACGAGCTCATATTAGTGGTGTGCCCACCTGATCTATCAAGAGAAGACCGTAGACCTCGTGAGCCATGCTTCAGAGTTTATGGAGTTGTCACGTCAACTCGGCTATGACCTCGGGCCTTGGTAGGTCGACATCTCGGCACAGCTGGCCACGGAAGCACACATTTGCAGCTGCAACAACGGCCAGCCTTTCCAACTGCACTCTGATGGTCTCAAAACATTTCCGTTAACGCTGTGTGATCGGGCTTGACATTTCTCAAATATTGCAAGGCAGATCAAATAGAATCTAGCCCAGAGACGCAATTTCGCGAGGTCATTTGAGAAAGGCTGCCCATGTCAAGAACTGTCACTAGTCCCAGGTTTAGTCGAAGTGTAGTATCTCTGGGGGTTTGACCCACTGTCGCATCGAAGTCAGGGAGCAGTTGGAGGGGGTGGGGGATGGTACCGGCGGCGCACGCGGCCACGTTTCCGAACTGCGAGAAAGCCAGTTCGCTATACCAAGAGTATGTCAGAATCGCACGCATGGCGCAGAACAAGGTTCCGACAAAATGATCAGACTGCGGGTGCTGGGTGCACCGGCAACGTGTTGTTGCAGCAACAGAGAACGTGCGCGACCATGCGTGCGTGTAAAACACATGTTCCCCTTAAGCCATGCAGAGCTGCAGTTCAGTTGGCCCTGGAGAAGATCATGAGTGGTAGGGGCCCGGGACCGGACAGCGTGCCGAGCGAGGTTCTTAGGAAACTCGACCATGTGGGGAGGCACCACCTTCTCAACCTCATCCATAGAGCCGGATGTGAATCATGCATCCGCTTTGTGGAGATCGGCAGGGATTGTCAACAAGCACGAACCAGAGTGAAAAACTGCGAGTCACCGATATATCTCCTTAAAACACGACTGAGTTTTAATTGTTCAGCGCGCATGCAGGATAGCAAAGGCTTTCCTGATCATCAGGTCCCCGAGAATCAGGTGACTGCTCCCATGGCATGAAGTCAGACCGTGCCCTCCGACATGGCACCGGCCAAACGGTATATCTAAACACCGGCCATGCTCGTGAAGCCACCGCGGCGGGCGCCCGTGCGGCGGGCGCTGGTCGCTGGCCGCTGGTCGTTTGTGCGAAGGGCGCTGGTCGCTGGTCGCTGGCCGCTGGTCGCTGGTGCGGCGGGCGCTAGTTGCTGGTCGCCGGTGGGGCGGTTGCTGGTCGCTGGTCTTTTGTTGCTAGTGCGGCGGGCGCTGGCCGCTGGCCGCTGGCCGCTGGTCGCTGGTGCGGCGGGCGCTGGTCGCTGGTCGCTGGTCGCTGGTTGGTACAGCGTTAAGCCTGCGGCCATCACTCACCAGTCGCTGTTATCTCCTCGATAGTTCCAGGGGAACGGGCCCGAACCATGCACCTGTCATCCACACTGACAGCCACATCAACCATCTGCGGAACCGAGGCTCGCAGACGGACACGACGCCATGCCCAACTGCCCGGGCTGACACCACGGACACGGAGCGGAGGGGCGAAATCTGTACAAATCCTGCGCTTGTCCCGTGTTGGCACCAGCCGAGATGCATCAGCCCCCATGTATCACAGACCTGACAACGATTTGTGCAGCTATCCCGGCACTGACAACGGCTTTCAGTGTAATGAACGTTGCTCGGTTACGCCTGGTTACAACAAGGCACCGGCTTTGTGAGACAATACACTACGCCAGTACAGCTGGCACTGAACGAGAGCTGGCTACCGTGACACCGACAGCTTGCATCTCAAGTGCTCAATATGAGACCAATGCAACAGATGGGCCTGCACACAGGCCAGCCCCTCTGACATCGGCAAGGTCATGCCGAGGTCGGGCGTCGGCACACTGGCGCAGCAGAACACTCAGCGAGCTGTGACTGTACACGCCATCAGCTGTGACTGTACAGGCCATCAGCTGTGACTGTACAGGCCATCAGCTGTGACTGTACGGGCCATCAGCTGTGACTGTACGGGCCATCAGCTGTGACTGTACCGGCCATCAGCTGTGACTGTACAAGCCATCAGCTGTGACTGTACGGGCCATCGAGCTGTGACTGTACAGGCCATCGAGCTGTGACTGTATAGGCCATCAGCTGTGACTGTACTGGCCATCGAGCTGTGACTGTACTGGCCATCAGCTGTGACTGTACAGGCCATCAGCTGTGACTGTACAGGCCATCAGCTGTGACTGTACAGGCCATCAGCTGTGACTGTACTGGCCATCGAGCTGTGACTGTACTGGCCATCAGCTGTGACTGCACAGGCCATTGAGCTGTGACTGTACAGGCCATCAGCTGTGACTGTACAGGCCATCGAGCTTTGACTGTACAGACCATCGAGCTGTGACTGTACAGGCCATCAGCTGCAAAACGTTCACAGTGTCGCGCTAATGTGTGGACCATTAAGCAATTAATGAATCAGACAACTACCAAAATGTCCCTCACCGAATTACGCACTATTGACATTCACAACGGAAACTCTGCTGCAGCTTTGTTGATTGTGCGTTTGTTTGAAGCTGCATGCCATGCGAACTTCGCATGGTCTTTGAATTTCTGGACTGCTCTGCAGAAGTGAATTTGTGTCGGAATGCCTTCCAGGTCGGACCTCGTGTTGAGGCAGCAAAAGCATTGTGCTGCAGGGCGCTTTCAAGGGTTGCTTTAATATTTTGAAGGAACTGTCTATTATCCCGTTATATCAAGTCATCTACCTACAAACAAGTTTTAGCCATGCAGTAATTCTGGTCAAGGAGTTTTGGCCAGCGCAAAAATATTCGGTGAGAAGCATTCTCATTCTTCCGGCAGGCTTCCTGCTAATCGTATATGCGCCTTCACCGTCCTGCTGTACCGCGTTTCAGGTGACCATCAAGGCCTTCACGCTGGTGACGCTGATCCAGACAGACAAACCCCGATACCGTCCTGGGGATAAAGTCCTGATCCGTGTCATGGCCCTGAGATATGACCTCACGCCGATCATCGAAAACGTGAGCTGTACATCCTCGGATTAGTTCACTGCCGAACGCTATGAGTGAAATTTATTTTTTCAAAACAGCCGGTTAGCTATGTCCACTGGTCGTTATTGGATGGCTGTGATTATCATTACGGGACGCAGGCAGGTGGAGGTGAAGACCTGCCGAAGTCCTTATCAAGCTTACTTAGTGGTGACTGGTGCTGATAAACGGCAGCTCTATGTGCTAATAAACGCGAACTCCATGTGCTGGTGAGCGGGAGCTCCATGTGCTGATAAACCGGAGCTTCATGTGGAGCTTCCGTTAGGTTCTAAAGTGTTTTTACTCTGTTCGTATACTGAAAAGGAGCGCATCTGTTTCGTTGTAAGGATCAGTGCAAACTATGCATCGGATTTTTTGCTTCCGAATCGGCCACTGCTCCTCAGGTTCCTGAGGTGTGGGTGACCAGCCCAGACAACATCCGCATCGCCCAGTGGAGGGACATCAAGACCAGCGGAGGCCTGATCCAGCTGGAGATGCAGCTGACCGAGGAGCCACCCATGGTGAGGTCACATGAAGGTCAAGTGGTCGCTCGGGTGCAGTTATAGCCTAGCCCTGCCGGTCCCCTGCCTCCGGTGAAATCATCCTCTAGAAGAAGATTCGCTTCTGGTGAGGTCACTTGGAGAGCGAGGGTTCGCCCTGGTGCAGTCTTCCCCTCGCCCCGGTGAGGTTACTTGAAGAGCGAGGGTTCGCCCTGGTGCAGTCTTACCCTCACCCCGGTGAGGTCACACTCTGACCGATGGGCCGTCCCTGACAAAGCCATCAAACCACATGCTTCCATCTTATCAAGGTGCATTGGCACATCGCTCGAAAAGCATACGTTCCCAAGACAATAAAGCTGGCTGAATGCCCTCCAGCACTGCTGGGGGCATTTGGGTACACTTTGTGATTGACTTTCAGGGCAGATGGACTATCCACGCGAAGACAAATGACGGTCCCGAAAGTAAGGGTTTCGTTGTAGAGGAGTATGTGCTGCCTACATTCGAGGTCAAGGTCAAGAACCCAACCTACGTGCCTGAGGGGGACAAAACCATCACCGTCGACGTCTGCGCCAAGTAAGCCATGCCTGATTGATGCTTGTGCGCTAGCTGATGAAGTGATTCGCAACAGCAAGACTAAAAGGCTTAGCCAAAGCGTAGAAAGCATTACAGTTCCTTGCGAGCTCTCATTGGCGGAAGACATTTCACCAACCGGCCACAGTCTACAGATTTTCCAATTCCATGCAATTTCCGTTTTACCGGGTTTTATCAGGTTTACCCAATTCGTAATGACTAGGGAGCGTCGTGCTGCAACATTGATTGCACGCACCGCCACCTATCGCTGCTGCAACGCCTTTTAAGTCCAGTGCAGTAAGAAGCGTTACAGGTTTGATGTCATACGAGCTCAACATCGATACTTTTTCCATCGCATCGAGTCACGTGAATGTAAGCTTCGAGGTGCTGTTGCCTAGCATTGGAGTGGATTCCCTAATGAGATATTTTCCATTGTCTAGTCTGAACAACTCTGCCTGAACGCGTCCTATAAATGACTGATGGATCAGGGCCTATGCTAAGTAAGCTCTTCACAAAGATCTTGACTCCACCAGACCAACGGCGTCCATCAGATTATTGCTATGAAATTCGAGGCATCGTAAAACGCCACATCACCGCCGCCGCGTGCAATCGTGTCTTTACGGTCAGTCGTTAGCGAGTCGTCTTTGACAAAATGCACAAACGAGCGCTACTTCTGGGACGTGGACCCACATAGCTTGCTAGCCTGGTGAACAGGTGTCTAGCGGGACGCCGACTTAGCCGCGGGCAGGGGCTATAGAAAGCCTCTCAAGTTAGAGGTGAGCTAAAAAATTTATCATTTCTCTCTAGACAATGACCGTATGGCCAATGGTGGACGGTTAGTGGGACCACTACTCCCTTGACTCCCCCACGCTCCACCCCCCCTAAGTCTGCACGCCTGGCCACGGCGATGTTATACCAATACGAGGCAGTATCAGAAGCGACGCATGCCAGGAAGAGCCGCGGTAATGAGCGGTACCATAATGCAGCAACTCCCCGGTGGTGGCGTTATAATCTGGTAAGCCATCGAGTGCTGGTCGGAATAGCAGACCCTGAATAGCTGATATTGCGGAGTGAATCCGTTCGCTCACTGCCATCTTTGCTCCCACTAGTGCTGAAACATGTCGTTACAGAGTAGTTATATCAAGTAGTTACAAATTGATGAGTCACCACGTTGAAATAGGCTTGCCGGGAACCACAGAGGGAAAGGTTTAGTATCAAAAACATTGACACGTTTTCATGGCCAATCATCAGCAGGAATCGAGGCAGATTAGGAGGCTAAAGCAGTATTGTGTCACGAACATTCGGATGCTGGACCAAACGTGGGGAAAACAAAGCTTGCTTGAAAACATTTACTATAAGATAGTTCGGGTGAATGCATGCCGTTGATTTTCTTCCACAGATTGTTCTAACATGGAGGTGGAATACTAGAGAGACGTAACCGAGCCTCTAGATTATTTATCAGCCTTTAGTAGTTCGCCTGGAGTGAAAAGTTTTTATGTTCAGGTGCAGAGAATATTCGACTGTCGTGTTCTTGTTCATAAGTCAATTGAAAACGGATTGCTGAAATTGTTTAGCTGATCTTGTTTGAGAAAAACAGGAGAACGGGACGAAATTACCCCTGCCTTGAAAAACACGTTCAATGTGTTGCGTAGCCGTTCTCCAACTGCCTCAGGTGCTGTGTTAGTAGGATCTGGTCGAGGGGATAACTTAGACCGAGGGAACTAGCACTCCATGCAGTACCATAACACGGCCGCCCAATGTCACCTTCATCCCAACGTCGTTTGACATAGGGCATGCGGGCACGACGTGAGACATGTTACAACATGAGCTGCAACAAGCCAGCTGCAGCATGAGCCTCTCAGGCTGTAACTTCATAATATACCTCGTTCAGTCCGTGGTAGCGGCCAAGCTCGCCTGTAATGACGACCAATATTCGCGACGAACGCACGGAGCATGGGCCCGCCAGCCTGCATTGATCATGCCACCAAAAAAGGAGCATGCAATCTAATAATCTTCTGTACGCGATGAAACTAACCTTTACCACCGGTAAGTGTCATAGCGTCATAGTGTCATATTTGTCAGCATTTCAGAGTGAGCCCCATGAACTGATTAGGGCTGGCGAAGCAGTGCACAGCGAATAAGATTCAGATTCAGATTCATATGTGTGTCCAGAAAGGATTCCTAATCATAGTGGCCTTTCATCTGGTGAGTCAATAAAATAAAACGTTGAGAATAAATGTCAATGGATTCCGTTGACGAAGCACACCATGTGCAACACGCATCTGCGGCCCCTTTCGCCTACTTTGTTTTTGTATTCTGTAGTCCCCTATGTGCGCCCCTATGTGCGGTATATTACAGCCGTCAGGTCTGTGCGCTCGTTCCCGCCACACATGATTACAGCCGTTAGGTCGGTGCGCCGCTCCCGCCACACATGATTACAGCCGTCAGGCCTGTGCGCCCGCTCCCGCCACACATGATTACAGCCGTCAGGTCGCTGCGCCCGCTCCCGCCACACATGATTACAGCCGTCAGGTCGGTGCGCCCGCTCCCGCCACACATGATTACAGCCGTCAGGTCCGTGCGCTCGCTCCTGCCACGCATGATTACAGCCGTCAGGCCTGTGCACTCGCTCCCGCCACACATGATTACAGCCGTCAGGCCTGTGCGCCCGCTCCCGCCACACATGATTACAGCCGTCAGGTCGGTGCACTCGCTCCCGCCACACGGGACCCGCCAAATTACGCGTCTCCTGCCAAATTACACGTGTCACGCCAAATAGTCCTCGCGCAAATGGGTGTGAACAACGTACATATTAAGCATCGGGAGAGGCCTCTGGTCAGATTTACCGTCAAAACAGTTGAAGCAAATGAGGACAAAAAAACAGTCCCCTATGTGCACCCCTGTGACCTCAGGTCACAACCATACTTCGTGGCTGTGACCTATAATGGCCGACATTGGTCAGAAATATCTGAACGTAAAATTCGGTGGACGAAGCCCTCCGAAATACGTCAACACGGTTCTCTGCGAGTGTGATGGAATCGCCACGCTCGCCGTGATGACAACGCCGGGTATCCGGAGAAGAGTTTTGTCATTTGCACTGCAGCCAAGCTGTGCCGCAAGACAACCGCTGCGCTCTCCTTACGTGTCGACGAGACTCAGGTTTACTTCTCTACCGCTGTGCGGCTCTGCACAGTGGTGCTAGGTGCTGGAAGCCGGAAAATCCGCCCGCTCAATCTGAAGCTCGCTGGTCTGGGAGTTTGGAGTCGGGGAGTCTGGAACATTTTTGGAAAATAAGTTTGTGCTTGCAGAATGCTTGCACATGGGTTTCGAATGTATTTGGTGACGGTATGTTCCGCTGATTTAGCTAAAGCTGATGACCTGTTCCACCGAATGGAAATACATCTGGCTCCGTTTCTCCACGCATATGATCCACCAGGAATGCGTTGCATAAACTTTACGAGATGACAAACGCTGACCTTGCTTAACGCAGGTACACCTTTGGTCAGCCGTTGATTGGAGCCACCGTAACGATGTCTGTCACGGACGGTTCCAACCCAAACGAACGCGTCAAAGTCGGCGACACTCTCTCGGTGAGTCAGCGACACTCTCTCGGTGAGTCAGCGACACTCTCTCGGTGAGTCAGTGACACTCTCTCGGTGAGTCAGTGACAGTCTCAGGCCGTGACACCCCTTACAAGTGTCAGTGACCTCTTGACGTGGCGTCAGAGTTAAGCGATCACGGCCGTGACGCTTTGGGGTGTGTCATTAACCCAACGCCGGCGTCAGACGGTGGGGTGCGACTCTGTCAGGTGTGATCCAGAAAACAAAACCAGAACTGCGCCCGCGCGATGTTTTGCTGCTCAATCCCTTTGTAGTGATATATATATATATATATATATATATATATATATATATATATATATATATATATAATCAATACCTTCTCGATACCTTAGAGACCGATACAAACAGACGAGACACGTTGCAGTGTTTCTGTTTTTACAGACGGACGGAGACAGGCTGTGCATCGTTCTGATCTGATTATGGATGAACCTGTTCGCTCGCTTTGGTGTCGACCGTAAGTAATCTTGCATTTGTGCTGCTTGGGGCACATTGTGAGTGTGACACACACACACACACACACACACACAACACACACACACACACACACACACACACACACACACCACAACACCACCACACACACACACACACACACACACATACACCCTAACACACACACACACAGACAGAAATCCGGTGCACGACCCACGGGAGAGATATCCTCAGAGAACCTCAGAGGGTCGCATCGACCCTCCCCTTCTCTACAGGGCTAGGGTTTAGGAGGCCTGAAATAGTGTGGGACTGATCAGAAGTTTGGTAGGGTAAGAGTAGCGTAGGGTCTGTTTGGCCCCGCGTTTATAAATGCCTGTGACCATCCAGTAGATGTCTGTCCGGGTGGCTGTTGTTCTAGAATGATATTTTAAAAAATGGTCAAGCAGTTCTCAAACGCAATACCCTCAGTGCTGTGTTGCTGTGTGCCTACGGATTTTGTTGTTATCCTTAGCCGTGCTGTGCCATATAAATGCATGCACCTGAGCGACGTTTGACTGTGCCAACTATCGTTAAGTATAGTTAGTCTTTCCTTCTTAGGATAGCGATTCCTTTCTAGCAAGCGTGATAGTTTTCGTTGGATTGCACATTGATAGGACACAATTCATCTTTGGACGGCAACTTTCCTGGTGGTAATTAATGCCCACCTCTGACATGGTACACGTGCACCTTATACTGTCAGTTCAATATCTTTTGTGTGACCCGCTCGACCTCAGCTCAGCATGAACGTCATGTGGAGGAGTTTGGCACGGGTCTCAGCCAATCAGAGATGAGACCAGTGCACAGAGACATCTCCAGAACCGTCTCGGCCTCCGTTCCGGACAACGCACAGCGTTCATCAAGCCCGGCCTGCCCTACTACGGCCGGGTCAGTTTGGTTTTTGCGGAGCGCGTGACGAAGGCCATGAGTCATGCTGCCAGATCCTCGATGGACCTGTGTTGATGGGGGAGGGGGTGGGGTGGGGTGGTTGAGCTATCGCTTGGATGTCAGTGCAGCTCTGATGGTGGTCGTCGTAATTACCAATGCTTATGCTTAGACAGCCAAATATTTATGGAATCATGCTCTCGGGTTCAGAGTGGTCAGGCCTCACGGGCTTTACATTTCAGCGACATATACTGTAATTATTCATGTAAATACAGACTCATGACACTGCGCGTTGCACGCTACAACGGATTGTGAAAGAAGATGTAATATTCGAATACATCTACCAAGGTCAAATTGATTTCGCGTATGGAAGGAAAGCTGCTCTATGCGCGTCAGATGCCGCGAACTGCTCACCGCATGGCAAATACAAATATTTCCTCGGAGTGCCATAACATTTCAGCAAATATTTCGAGGTCGATGGTATTAAATACGCAATGCGAAGCATATTGGATATGACTTGCTGGCGAACAGCATGCAATGCTTAGAGCATTGCGACGGTGCAAACGAAATGGATCGCGCTATTCAGTCCACGTCAAAGAGAGGGATGGCTCGCCTTTCGCTGAAAAAATCGTGGAGATCTGCTTCGAAGCCAAGTACAAGGAGAAAAGCCGCCGTGTGAGTGTGGTGTTGTTGTGTTGCCGCTTGCGGGTCAACTTGGCTGACTTTACGACCGAAGCTTGATTGTCTGTGACAGAATGTGTCTGATGCACTGCTGAACTAGTTGCTTTTTGCACACCTTTTTGTCATCCAACTAATTTTTGTCATGCACACTTGTGTATCGTAATAGCACGGAACTACGGACCATGACACGGAGGCGAGAGACAACGGCACTGGACAGCGGGACTATGGCACGGAGGCGAGGGACAACGGCACTGGACAGTGAGACTATGACATGGAGGCGAGAAACAACGGCACTGGACAGCGGGACCATGACACGGAGGCGAGGGACAACGGCACTGGACACGGGACCATGGCACGGAGGCGAGGGACAACGCACTGGACAGCGGGAGCATGACAGGGGTGAGGGACGACGGCGCGGGACAGCGGGAGCTGACACGGGCGAGGGACAACGGCACTGGACAGCGGGACCATGCAGGGAGACGAGGCACGGACTGGGCGGGACATGACACGGAGGCTAGGGACAACGGCAGACAATGAGACTATGACACGGAGGCGAGGGACGACGGCACTGGACAGCGGACCATGGCACGGAGGCGAGGGACAACGGCACTGGACAGCGGGACATGACACGGAGGCGAGGGACAACGGCACTGACATGGACTATGACACGGAGGCGAGGGACGGACGGCACTGGACAGCGGGACTATGGCACAGAGACGAGGGACGACGGCACTGGACATAGGGACCATAGCACCGAGGCTAGGGACGACGGCGCGGGACAGCGGGAGCGTGACACGGAGGCGAGGGAAGACGGCACTGGACATAGGGACCGTGGCACGGAGACTGAGGACGACGGTGCGGGACAGCGGGAGCATGACATAGGGTCGCGAGACATTGGGACGGGACCACGGAGCCGGCAGGCGATACCAAGGCGCTTCATGGAATCTTCCCACCATTTGTCCAAACAGAGATGTAGGAGATCGAATATGTAGGAGATCAGATATGCAGAAGATCGGATATTGAGGGGATCGGATATGTAGAACATTGGATATGTAGGGGACCGGATATGTAGGAGATCGTATATCGGATATGTGTTTCACGCAGTGTGACATGCCATTCCAGACAGAACGGGGTGGACCCGCCGAGGACTCCTGCCGATTGCTTTTTTCTCGCCTATAAAAGGATATGTCGACTAGGGATAAACACCAGTGATTGGATAAAGACCGAGAAGATGCTCTTTTTTGGCTTTCACCTTGACACATGTGGTCTTTGTTCAGGCGGCGTTTTTTATTGCGTTCCAGCGCTATCGGCCGCAATAAGCATAAATAAGGCTGGGGAAGCCTGTCATTTCAAATGTCTCCTGATCAGGTCCATTTGAACTATCCAGATATGCCCCACACCGTCACGTGCTGAGCTGCTGTGATCTGCACACCGTCCTGTTCTGAGCTGCTGTGACCTGACCAGGCCTCTATGGGACGATCACATCTGACCTAGTAAAATGATCTTCATGACCCTGACATCGCTTTACATCTTCCTCACTTACGGTCACCAGTTCTCTCTTGTCTTGCCCTGCCCAGCCACGCCCGCCATAACCCGCCGTGCCCTGCACGACACCTTCTCTGCTTTGTCTTGCCCTATTGCAAACCTTCCTGCCCTAAAACCTTTGCTCTACTTAGCCTCGACCCGACTCAAGCAACATTTCACCGCTTTTCCTCTCTTCACGTTTTCGGTCCCCCCCTATTCAGGACCGGCCGAACGTGGCTAATGTCGACCTGGTCTGCCACACCTTGACCTTGACCTTAACACATCTTTATGTTTGCCTATCTTGCACCTCCTACACTGTTTTGTTTGACCCCCGATGCCCCACGCTGCTAAACTCTAGCTGTCGTGTGTCGTGACACTGACGTGTCCCATCCAACCCGCACCTGACTCGACAAGGCTGGACTTGCTCTGACCTTACCTGGCCGACTTGACTGACCCTAACCCGTCTCACCCGCCCTGCCGGACAGCACTCGGAGCGCGTGCGAACCAAGTTCGGCTACACGCCGCTGATCTGGGAGACGGAGCCTCCGCAGCGGCTCTCGATGGCCATCCAGTGCCGCGACTTCATCACTGACAGCCAGGGCAGCGTCGTCTTACTTCATCCCGCCAGCAAGCGCCGCTCGTGGACAGTGTTGACGTCAGGGTTAGTAAGGTGTGACGTCATAGTCAGTGTGGTGACCACAGGTTTATGGGTGTGACGTCAGGGCCAGCATCATGCATCGGAGTCAGTGAGTGCACTTGGGGTCGCGACGTTAGCGTTGCTCTGGGGACACTTTTGCGTTGGTGTCAGGGTCCGCCGAGTGATGTCATGGTCAGTCTACCTAAAGTCGGGAACCAGTTTTTTAATGTCATGACCTTTATGTGAGAATCAGTGTGGCATTACTGAAGTCGATGGCCGTGTTATGGCTGTTGGCGATATAAGTCTAGCGGCACCGTTAGAGTAGTGATGTCAGAGACAGGGATGATTGTACAACGAGAGGGACTTCAACAACAGGGCCACTTCTGCGAAGTCATGGTCATTTCGGTGACTTCGGGGATGACCGAGCACCAGGAGACAGTCTGAATGGGATCAGTGAATGACCTGAGGGTTTGGTTTGGACCCGTAGTCAGCGTGGCGAGGGGCAACAAGTTGTGTTTACGTCGGAACCAAGGGTAGGTGACAACAGAGTTAATGCAGTGATGTCAAAACCATTGCGGCGCACCGCAGAGCCATTGCAATGACAACCTTCGTCAGATTAATGACATCATAGGTCAGAGTCAGTCAGAGTCAACATGGACGTAAGAGTCAGCTAGATGACATCAGAGACAGTGGCGGGGTAGTACGTCAGTGGTCAGTGTTGATGACGTTGCGAGTGGCCAAGTGCGGTGACCGTGTCCAGAACAAGCACGCGTACGTTGGAACTAATATCAGTACATCTGGGACAGTGGTCATGACTTATTCGCACTGCCTGGTGAACGTAAGAATACCTCGCAACGACTTACAGCGCAACTGGTGGACTACTGGTGTCGCTATGATGTTGAATCGGAGCTCGTTTTGGTGACTTCATAGTCATTCTATTTGGGCGAAGCACCGATTAACTGCACGATAACAGATTTGCTTCGACGGTGAAGGCGTGACGGACACAAGAACATGGCAGAGAAAAAACAAGCCTCACAGGTCGCGTGTGGTGTATCCGCAGCAGCTGACCGGGCGCCACGGCGGCAGAGCTCTCAGCCGCGAACTCGTGGCTTTCGTCTCCCCCTCCAACTCCTACCTAACCATCGACGCCCACCTGCTGCCCGACGAACTGCCATGCCGCGGTGACGTCACCGTCCAGCTGCTGACGTCATTGGAGAGACGTGCCGCCAATGGTGTATCAGGTACGACACTAACATCATTGGCAGTTGTGATGGCGGAACTGAGCAAAGACATTTTCAGATGGTTAGCAGTTCTTGCGTTGAAGAATTTCTTTGCGGGACAGCACTCGCTGAGACAGGAGGTTAGCCTCCATGCCATTCCTCTCTCTCTCTCTCTCTCTCTCTCTCTCTCTCTCTCTCTCTCTCTCTCTCTCTCTCTCTCTCTCTCTTCTCTCTCTCTCTCTCTCTCTCTCTCTCTCTCTCTCTCTCTCTCTCTCTCTCTCTCTCTCTGTCTGTCTCTGTCTGTCTCTTCCTCTCCGTCTCACCCTCTCTCCCTCTCTCTCTTTCTCTCTCTTTCTCCCCCTCTCTCTCTCTCCCACACACTCTCTCGTGTTTGTGAATCGCTTAAAACGCGCCGAGATGGGTGTCACGTGACGTCATGTCCATGACCCCGCGTTCGGCAGGTGATGACGCGCGGCCAGATCCTGCAATCGGGCCAGGTGTCCATCTCGAACCTGACGCTGTCAGTGACGCCGAACATGAGCCCGCAGTTCAAGCTGCTGGTGTTCTTCGTGCTGGACTCGGGCGAGGTGGTGAGCGACGCGGTTGTCCTCAACGTGGAGAAGTGCTTCAACAACCAGGTGCGATAGCGTGCTGAAGTGACGATAGCAACAGATGGCAACGATAGCAACGGAAAAATGCGAACATCTATTTTGCTGGATAGCCTACGAGATTCATCATAACACGACTCGTTTGGAGGAATGTGTGTTGGCCCTCATAGTCCACATGTGATATGTGTTGATCCTGATGGTGCACTATGTGACAACCCTGTCAGGCCATGAGTCGTCTCTGGTTCTGAAAGGATCGGAACCTCAG
>NW_023596136.1:39116075-39203171 GCF_011947565.3 Pollicipes pollicipes
ACTCACTCCTCTCTCCTCCTCCCTCTCTCCCTCCCCTCCCCCCCCCTCTCTCTCTCTCTCTCTCTCTCCTCTCTCTCTCTCTCTCGCTCTCTCTCTCCTTGGCAGCAGGTCTTCTTAGCATCTATGATATTGGATTTCAAGTAGCCAGTCCGTCTCTGCTGTCTTGTTGAAAGGCGTTGATGATAGCAGCAGCGGCCCGGTTCGAGCCACCGTAGCTGTCATCCGCCAGAGCGGTGCTAGTCAGATCGTTAACGTTACAATCTACAGTGACGGTGGTCTCAACCGGAACGAACAACTGCACGTCAAAGAATACCGACAGTCATAAGTGAGCATGATTCATCATCCCTGTTGATTGCCTTACTATTTTCAAATGTGAAACATTCTCTTTGAAGGGGATATTTCCCTTTCCTTTCTTATGCTATCCTTTCCTTTCCTATCTGCGTTATCTGCCCTCTGCCTTTGAAGGCGATATTCTGCATTTGAAGATCTGAAGCAGGAATGATATATAATAAAAACGTTAATTATCATTGGCACATTTAGCTCCTGCATGGCTCAGCCTGAGCCCGGTGGAAACGCTAAATCTGCAGCCTGGACTGAACAAGGGTGCATTCCTCGCGATGGATCGGGGCTCCACGAACAGGCACCCATGTCCTCGCCTCGGGTTCGACACACGCGCCAGAATCATGCGCGTAAGCCCAACGGTTACCTAAACAGTGCCCGTAAGCCCAACGGTTACCCAAACAGTGCGTGCGTGCCACCTAGTGAAAAAGTTATAATCAGAAGTCAGTGACCCGGCCACACTCGGTACAACTGGATGGCTTAACCAACACAAGGTAGTGTCACCTAGCGGTTGAGCTGAAAGCGACAGTTCAGGCGAGAACCGTCCGATATGAGCGGACACCTCCAAAGATTCTTGGTGATGCGCCTTCAATGCAGGCTGTCGTAGAAGGGTATACATTCCTATAGATAATGGGCACCACTCCTAGCAAACGTTTCGGCACTTGGCAGCTCGTTTTGTCAGAAATTCCAGAGCAATGTCTTCACATTTGGAAGGCATTTAAGCAACGCAATCAGATGTGATTTTTATAAATATCCTCGCTAAAATCTTTGTATTGCATTTGTAGAGTGTTAAGTTAAAACGACTGTTCTAGAGCACAACTTTCTCTTTTTTAGTTAATAAGTCCCTCAATACCACCATTGCTTTGATTGGTGTGTCACGGAGCTTTTGTTATGACAACTGGCCCCGTGCCAATTTGCCACCTTTTGCACCCAGTGCAACACTTTCAATCCCCGGAGAGGTGGACCGTGCCGCCCGTTTTGCCGGAGATTTGTTTTCTGAACCAAGATTATGTCCGTCGGTTTTGGCCCTTCCTAGTGGTGCTCATTGCATATTTTGCCATGACTGTGAGGTTTTTGTCTACTTGGCAATTATATAATTCAGGTTATGGCGGATATTGTAAGTTTTTCGAATGCAAACTCACTCCCAGAAAAGTCCACTAAGGAGTCCAAAAAAGTTTACTTCCGTAAAAGTCACTTTCGTCCAAATTCGGACATTATGAGCGACAAAACTTGCTTCGTGACTGCACACTGCCCAGCCTGCTCAACACCGATTAAGAACCAAGTGACGTCCGTTTTGCCTAACAAGCGTGCTTACGAACGACAGATATAAGCGGCTGGACGATTATATTCTTTTTTTCTTAAACGCCACGTGACCAATGGGGTGGCATGATTTGAATCACGTTTCTATGGCGTCATGCATGCCTGAATGACCTCAAAATAGTCTGTACGAAAAGGCCTGCACATCTTCGCGGGCGAATAGCTCAGAAAGTAACGGACTCGTGTTCGACTCGAGCTGAATCATGACTCGGCTTAAGAGCCAATCGGTTTGGGCTGAGTCGTGAGCTGAGTCAGCTCACTTTAAAAAATATTGCTCAGAATCATAAGCTGAATTAAATTCTTCATAAATTTCATCAGCTGAATCATGAGCCGATCATATGCAACAATGCTGGGTCCCTGAATCATGCGGGTCCAATGTAAATGCCAACATGAGGAAGCACAGCACGCCCCAGACAGATTATCAGACCATTTGCAGGGTGGTTACGTGAAAAGCATGAGACATTAGTTATGAAAGCTTTTTTTGCCAAATCGGCGCGAAGTTTGTTCAGATTCAACAACGCATTGTGTTTGCTACATATAAAGTTCCCCAAATCCCAGCCAGACACCAGGGGACATGGTACAGGTATCCTACATTCCTATGTCCTTTACTAAAATGAGTGAAAGATTGCCTGCTTCGTATGGAATCTGACGGGTGGCTATATTTTTCATGGCCAACTGTCCCGACGATGATACAATCCATGTGCGGATTGTGCTATGTGCGGATAATCATGTGCGGGTTGCATGTCACGGAATGTGACCTCCCACGAATTGCATCAATAACTACATTCACGCAGCACGCAACTTGCAAGCAAGACGTTGGTCCCTAAATTTAGTCGTCTCGGAATGTGGGTAAAGTGGCGCGAAGCACTCTTTTCTCTATGCGATGCCGAAGCCTGTTTTGATTCCCAATTCGCCATAGAGTAACCTGATGGGATAAGCTTAAGGCACCCACCGGAAACGATAGAAGGCACGCACGTTAGCTTAGTTAGTCACACAGCCTCCACTGCGAGATCCAGCGACTGTAGGCGACGGAGCGAAGTGCAGGCCCCGCTGGCCGTCTCACCCTATCGGGTTCACACTAGGAGTGCGACCAGCGCCGCAGAAGTGAAAACTTGAGAATACCGCCATAACTGAGCATGCGAATTCATCAAACGCCTTAAACTCACGGACAAATATGCAAAAACGAGAAAAGCCAAAACGCGAACCCCTAGCGATATTTACTCGAGCAAACACTTCCAGTACCGCCACTGTCAATCTCTCGGCGAGTTGGAGACCTACGAGCGAGTACTAGGGTGATCATTTTGTGCGATAAGTGTGGAAGCACTTGTAGCGTCACACGTATTTTAAACGACGCAATCGAAGAATGACATGTTTAAGACCAAATTTACTAAATCGACGAAAATTGCTGTCTAGAGCGGTCTTTTATGCTTAAAGTATAGCAAGAGTTCAGATGTATGCCTTGATATCTTCAAGTGTGGAACATTACCTTGAAGCTAGGGCTGTTGCTGATTTATGAGACCGGCATTATGGTTACAAAAAGATGATAAGATGATAAAAGACCAATAATGGTAGGTCTGAAGTGCAGTTGTGCTTTGTGTCCTGCGCCCCTGCTGGGGCGGGGGTGCGGCGGGGTCGCGCCGCCGCCGCGGTGGTGGGTGTCGGGTTTGCAGGGCGGCCCCGGCTCGTGGCCCCGGCGGTCGGCAGGGTTCGCGGGCCGCCCCCGCTCGCGGCCCCCGGCGGTCGGCAGGGTTCGCAGGGCGGCCCGGCTCGTGGCCCCGGCGGTCGGCAGGGTTCGCGGGCTGCCCCCGCTCGCGGCCCCCGGCCGTCGGCAGGGTTCGCAGGGCGGCCCCGGGTCATGGCCCCGGCGGTCGGCAGGGTTCGCGGGCCGCCCCCGCTCGCGGCCCCCGGCGGTCGGCAGTCGCCGTACGCAGACAAGGGAGGGTAAAGGCACTTCGGGAAGATGCTGTGGAGCGTGAGGAGCTGCTAAAATACAGAGAAGCTTCGGGTGACATACTTGGCGTTTCATTACATGATAAGAAATTGTTATCTCAATGACAGGTAGAGTACTTTCTGCCAAAAAAGAGCATAGTGACGCGCATTCAGTGCACCCGGGAGCAGACTATTTCGAAAGAGCAGAATACGCGTAAAACGATGGAGCAAAGTACCACTTGGATAATTTCGAAATCATGCGTCAACGAGAGACTTTCAGCCCTCATGGAGCCGGCCTTCTGGTACACATATAACCCGCTCAATAGGCTTCATTTATTAGCAGCTCAGTTTACGTCGATGCGTTTTCTGTGCGTCCACTAAAACCAGCATCAAAACCCGCACTTATGGAAAAAGAGCGAACTCAACGAGCATGATATCCCCTCAGGTATAAGCTACCAATCCAGCAATGCGATTTTTTCACGTTTGTGGTAGAGGAATACGAAAAATGGTCTGTCTGCAGTGGAGTTCGCGACAATGGGACGCGAATATATGACAACGATCACTCCCGCCGCCGCAGCCGTTGTACCATTCTCGTTCACCTCCATTACCGCCTTGTGGATGATGTTGCTGACAAAGATGTTTCGCGACGTGATACCGCCGAACTCCGCCTGCACTTGGAAAATCCTCCGGATACCTAGGTTTTGCATGTGGGCGGGCAGCTCATAGCGACGCTCGATCTTGAAGGGCGGCATCAGTACACGGACTATCCGCTGACTCAGTTGGCTGTATAACCGGGACACGTCCAGACCGTCCAGAGACTTCTGCAGCCTGGCAACGGCAGCCAGCGAGCGACTGTGCGGGCGCAGCACTAACAAACTGTAATCTTTGTTTTGGTACGGCAATGATACTACATCGAAGTGTGGTCGGCTGGTGTAGCCAAGCCCCGCCTTCAACTCCATCATGTTTGTCGGCCGATCGCCGCGCGGTGTCAAAAACGGCTTCTGTCCGCCCTTGTCAAAGCGATAAAGCCAGGTGCCCTTGAAATACACGGCGCTGAAGAGCACCAGTACGGCGTTGCTGACGTGGGCACTTGTCACCAGGTCCTTGATGTGTCCGCGCGTTGCCACCGACGCCTGGTTGTTGATGACCTCAGCGGCCTTCCCGGCGTCTCTTGGTAGCACCTCCACCCCGGCTCCATAGTAGCGAGCTAAAAGGTCGCTGAAAGTGCGGTGCACACTGAAGCTGTGCTTGCGATAGATCCTGTTTTATACTGACGTCGTGACGCCTTTGCTGGCTCCAGACAGGACCGCCAAGGCCGAGCGGTAGCCATGGAGGAACGATGTGTCTTTTGGGCCGGACATTCCCAGCACAGGCGTCATCTGGGTGCAGCACACAAGCAAACGTTGTCATATCTCTCCTCCGCATTTAATCAATAAAGATCACAGTGCGGTGAGTCACGCTGTATGTCCCGCGATAAGTTGACGCACGAGACCAGGTCTGGTGGCATATGCACAGGTTTCGGGCTGGCGCATGTGCCCGGGACTGGTGGCATCTGCACGGGTTCTCGGTTGGCATAAGTGCCAGAAGCTGGTGTTGTCTGCACTGGTTCCGGACTGGCACATGTGCCCGAAACCAGTGTAGATGGTAGGTCTTAATGAAAATCAGCCAACTGGGCTCTCACCTCGGCTCTAGTGGCACCTCTGGCGCCCAGCCAGACCCGCGACATCAGCAGCGACATCAGGAACGGTGAGATCACGTGGTTGGCCACCGGACCCGACGTCACCTCCTTCAGCAGCTTCATGTCCAGGTCAGTGGGCACACAGGCGCCTCCCAGCGTGGCCAGCAGCAGGAGTGGCGCCAGCCAGGCGCCTGAAAAGGCGGGTCATCTCGAGTCTCATAGAAACCCACACAAGTCTCTTTTTTATGGGATCTCGGTAAATTCGCGAAGATTGGCACTACTACCAGTGTATGACGTTCTGGCGTGTTTCATGTAACATCACCTCTCGTCTGATTTGTTGCCGATCACTGTCACAAAGATCCTGAGTGCAAGAGATGCATGAATGCAGTCTCCTTCATGTAGATCAACTCAAATTTTAAGTTTTCTGTAGGCGACGGTCTGTCTATTTCAAGCCTCAAAGTTAAGTCCTTCCCACTTCCCAATTGCTCGAATGTTCCGCACAGTAACATGTATCAACCCAACTTTCAACAGCATTTAAACTCGTAAGTGAAATGCAGCAATAAGAACGACTATTTTCATTTGGTTTTCAACTAGGTTGGGCGTGCGCAAAATCATTTTTATGACAAATGCGTTGAAGGTGGAGTCACGCCCTCTATATTTTTTAGTCCGTTTCCTTTTTTAAGAGCTTTCCGTCTACGCTGCACCAACTGTCCAAAACGCCGGCCTTATGTGGGATCATAAAATGCAAGACAGCAGTAGGGGTATATTAATCACGCCAGGTTTCTTAAACGGTGTTAAAACCAAGGACAAAGTGTATGGCCTACAATATTTCAGGTTTTGTTTCAGTTACTGGAGCTGAACAGTAAGCTGTTCATTGCATTCGCGAGGAACCTCCGCTAAATTCAAGATGAGTAGTATTTCGTGACCACATATTCATTTTATACGTGAATGATTTCAGCAGTCCGAGTGATAGAAACGAGCCAGCTCCAACAGACCCAGCTTATGTTGATCTGTACAATAGGAGTTTATGGCTGATGGTGGTTTGGTATTTATGGAAGATCCAGAAACATCTATTTGCCCGTTACTGACACTCGAGCTCCGCTCGATCGGCGTCAACCAGCTCTCACCTGCATTGCGTCTCATGATGTCCGTGCAGTGTTGAGTGGGAGTAGAACAAACACTGTGACGTCAGATTGTAGTTGACGTCCGGTTTGGTTCACTTTAAGCAATGACGAGACGATGAAGCCAGGATCTGTGGGATGCGAGACGTAACGCAGTGAAACTTGGATGGATGGTGCTAACGCACTGAAACTTGGATCAGTAGCGTGGCTTTTCACCTTAAGTCGACAGGCTACTAACACTCTATCTCTCGAATTTTGACCTAATCTCATCTAAAAGGAAAAATGGTGACACTTTAAGCACGGTCCTACTTTCAGATTTTCCGGTATATCTCGTACAGCTTCTAAGTTGACAATGTTCATCTTCGGCGCTGTGCATGTTGTAGAAGACTGGTATGGTAAAAGAGCTATATATCACTTTAAATTTTGTGGTTTTAGATTATAGCGCAAATTGGTTTTGTATGTTGGATACAACTATTTCGGGACCTACGTTTAGATCGTGTTTGATCAATTCCACGGTAACGCATCATTTCTCAGTTACATTACCATTATTCGTGTATGTCTGTTGAAACACAATTCGGTGCTTTTGGGCTCACGTCACATCAGTGCGGAAAGAACGCGCCTTCCGCGGGACTTTCTGCTTTGCCGCAGAAAGAATACGTGAGTGTTATCTAGCTTTTGCAGTATGATGATTTAAAATGTCTGAATGAGTGTCTGAAAATGTTTCGCAGTGTTACCGCATATACGCCCGTGACATTACATTGTTTGCTTACATTCACATGCTCGGGTATGCAGCTATTCTCAAGTTATTTGATCCCAGTCTTACATCTGTAATAAGTTGCGCCATTGCAGAACTTTCGGCATTATATGGCACAAATTGTAGCTGATGCTCGACACTTGCACTGAACACATTCCATTGGCTGAAGGCTAGAAATCCTGCTGATATGCACAAGACACGAATACCCTAATGATCAAATTTGTCTGGCCTTGAGCACCACATGACCAATGAGTATACCTTGGCACACCTACTGAAGTGTACAATAAGTACACCCCAGTATTTGGAAGCACACGGCGAAATGCTGAGGTGCCAGCATTTGGGTCATGTTCCCATGGTGTATGCATGTGCGGCCTTAAAACAGTGTGCACGAAAGAGTTTGCGCGAAATAGTCTGCACATATTCGTATGCGTCAAACTTAGAAACCAGAGGGTTTCTCAACAAGACCTGGCTCAGAACGGCACTGAATGATCTGAATAATGGACATCTTAGTTCAAAATGCAAGGCAAAACAACGGTCTCGCATTACAAAGAACTTATGCCTTTTTTAATACGCGCTGGGGTCGAGGGCTTGAATTAATCCCCCGAAGGTTTTTCAGAACGGTTTCCGAACTGGGCGGCGCAGCCGCGCCAAATGTTGCATAGCTGTAGACTATTGAATAACGGATCGTTTGACATGATGAGCTTAGGTGTGCCTTGTAATGTTTCTGATCTATGGCAGGTCAAAGTCACTCCATAGTTTTCGGCGGAGGCAATTTCTAGGGAATCGTCCAGACCGGTAAAATAACGGAGTGTTTGACGGAGTCGTACATCTCTGAAATGATTTCTTGGGCACAACGATTATTACATGAGCAAATCGCGTTGACCTAAGGTCAGGTATGAAGGTCAGACCAAGGTCACAATCGATCTGATAAATTACCACAGGGCTTGCTGTATGGGATAGCCTGTGGTGCTCATGTCGAATTTATTGACAGCAGGAACCGCATTATACATTTTCCATTGATTTCTTAGAAGTCAGAAAAGGTCATCACCCTAAGATGATCCGAGTAGACATTTTGTTTTATGAACAGACTGCCTAGCGTAATCTTTGTCGGTTATTCAAACCCAAAGCTTAAAGCAGTCTTGTATAATTTTGGTCGCCATGACCTTCGAGAGGTCAAACAAGGCCACTGACATCAAATGGGCTATTGACCCTCTGCTTATAAACAGTTTTCTAGGTTCCGGGGGCACTTTGGTGACCAACCTGGAATTTGACCTTGTTTGACCTTATATGACCTGAAGGTCATGACCAAGCAAGCTCAAACTTTGGCCTAAGTGAGTTCATGTACAGGTCAAGACACCCTGCGATTTTGGTGTCTCTAACTTTCTTCATACCTGGGATCTCTGGGGCGGTTCCGACTGACCCTCCAGCCAGCCGAGCGAAGGGTATCTAGGCGGCCACCCGGGCGCGTGTGAAAAGGCGCGTGACGCCTTTATTTTTCAATTCTTGTTAAATCAGAGACGAACCATGTGAACATTAGTACCAGTTTTCTCTGAAAACTTCCTCGGAATACCACGACGTTTTTGCTTTCTGCTCACAGAATGTCCATAAAACCATGGATAGCTTCACTTTCATCGAAAGGGAGTTTTTAAAAGACCACGAAAGTGTGCCCCCGGTGAAGTCAATCGTCTTAATTATGAAAAAGCGTGTAGAGGCATTGATATGACGACAGCCTGATACTATGGTTTTCACTTTGTACACATGGTGTTTACTACAATGGTTCTTTTTGAAGCTGTGGGAAATGGAGCATCATATGGTCTATCATGAGGCACTGCTTTAAACTTCCACCATTGTTCTTCTCGGCAAATGACCCTTGCCGTCCGCTGTATCAATGACGTCAGTTCAGTAACAGCTGAGAGCGGCTCCCAGCATATTCCGCCGTCGTCATGACGACGCCTTTCGTGACTGTGGGGATGCAGCGTAGCGCTATTACAAAGCGTTGACATTGTTGATTGAACTCGAAAGTATTTAAAACCTATTACTTTTTGTGTCACAGAGGGATCGTTCCATATTTGTACGGAATTTTAGGCTGAAGTAGTCATCTTGACAAACATTCGGTGCAGTTCATAGCCCTGCCATTTTTAAGAACTACATAGTTTTAGTTTCTAAGCCACACGCCCGCGAAAATTGAGAGAGCATTTCGGGGAAGTATTTCCAGATCAACTTGGCATTCATGACGTCATTATAACGTCATTCACATCCTGCCATTTTGTAAGCCATGAGGCGACCAAGGCCAATGAAAATATTATGGTCGAATCGTTCATATCTGACGCTCGTGAGCCCGATTTCCAGATATAACTGTCGTCAATTGGCTCGCAATCAATGTTGTGTGGGGTACGATGACTCATTCAAACAATGACGCATCAAGGAAAATTTTTACTTAACAGAGAAAATATTTTTTAGAACAGTCTTTTTTACTTAAAAGCTATACCAATAGCTATAAATGACATTATTTCACCATAAATGATGATCATTTCAGCGTCCTCAAATGTCAACACATTTCCTTTCATAGTGCTGCACTGACACCATTCGCTGTTATCATTATACGTAGCTGGTGCCGAGGTTTCAATAGGGTATATTTTTGAAGTACGTCCCAGCGGTGAGACACTCACTTTAGGTTTTTCATTTCCCAGCCTTAGTTTCGTCATATTTTCTACCCGTGTCCAAATTTCTGCATTATGTAGCGCAAAACGTAGCTATTATCCGAAACTTGCACTCGACGCATTAAATTGGTCGAGGGCCAACTTATATCTTATATATCCGTTGATGTCAGTAATCGTTGTGACGTACGCGAGACACTAATAATTCGGTGCGCATGTTTTCCTCGATCTTGATCACTACATGGCAATAAGAAAGCCGTATTCGTGCGTTATGGAGCTCTGAGTGGCCACAAAAATTAGGGTTAAGTTCGCGGGCGTCAAGCCAGAAAACAGGAGGGTTTTAAGTCTCAAAAAGGTATAGCTGTGAACGGCGTTGGATGATCTCTATATTCCGTTAACAGGAAATATTGAACGGCCACATTAAGCTGCTTCTTGTTAAACGAATCATCGATAAATATTAAGAAGTGCGAGGCCGACCTCAAAATCCACTGTATCAATTTGCGACAAGCGGGTAATTTGCATCTGGCGATTTTGCAAAACGAGATCGTGAGACATCTTTATCCACTGTTGGCCAAATAGTTTGCAGGTGACCGGTGACAGTTCGGTCGGAAAAAGCGGGATACGATCTCTGGAATGTTAATCCCCAGCCTAGGAATTACCACTTCATCACATCGCGTCAGCCACATCGGCTTTTCCTTAATTTTTGTCCGCTTTTAAGACCGCTCCCAAACGCGGCATGCTACAAAAACCGACACCAAAACAAGCTGCATTTTTTAGATCGCCTAACAAAGCAAGTATTTAGAAGCGTCTGACGCAACCTTACTCACCCGAAGCGACACTGTTCACCGTCCAATAACACGCAAACTTTGACTGTTAACCCTCGTTGACGCCTCGAGGCATACACTTCGATGCGTCATCCCCGTGACCTGTTGACCCCCTGACCCGTCCGTCACTGGCAACGGTGGGCGTACGGTGACAGGCTGTGGTCTGATTCATGGTCATATGCTCAGGCTGGGCTCGCTGGGCTGGGCGGCTGGGCGGCAGCACTTTTAGCCAAAATAGGTTGCTTTGAGATCGGTACCAGTTTAATGATCTCACTGTTCAATTTCAAGGAATCATTATGGTAATTACACAACTACAATGCATTATTATTAAGACCGGTTAAGTACTGGTTTAATCACTGATAAAGTATTACGTCCTAAACTAATATGTTGGTAGAATGGCATCCTCGATAGTCTAAGAATGCCACTAAATGTGGCAATTTATACATTTTTATGCCTGGGAGATATGACAAACGTGCACTGGCTATGCACGCAACGTATGTATTTTCCTCCGTTTATTGTTCATCACTCTCGCCGAATATTTGCGTCCAGATACCTACCATCCCGAGGTTTGCGTAATCGTCTTGCCTGAATCGCGTCGTGCAGACCCCAATAAGCAAAAACATTTTTTAAGTTCTTGCACTTTTCTCACATTAAAATTTGTAATGACAAGCTGAGTTTGGTGTGCAGTTCAACATGAAATGCTCTCATGTTCATCCCGCTCTTCCAGTCCGACATTACCCATGCATTTAATCTTACAATAATATTAAAGCAAGCTTGTTGGTGCTGGGCCAGACGGTCCAGTGTTTGAGGACGCAGAATAGGGGAGGGGGGGTGCTGAGCAGCGGTAAATGTCTCAGCCCGCTCCCCTAGACTGACGCATGTTTACGGCGGGCAGGTCGACAGGGAATCCCACGTGCAGTAATGTCAAAGCCGAACCATCCGCAAGCGCCATGTCTGTGGCTGTGCGACATTTATGACCAGCTGGCTGGCCGCATGCGAGTGCATGCTAACCTAGTATTTAGAACTTGACGCAACGGGTCCCACTATTAATGAGTCTCTCGAAAGCCGCCACGGCAAACGTGAGGGGGCCGCGCGCCAGCCCGCATCCCTCCACTGCGTCTGCGCGCTGCGGACCCGTACGTTGTGCGCATGCGCCGTGACCGCTTTAGAGACGGCGCCGATATAATGCGGGCCGATAGGCAGAAGATATCGTCAACATGTTTGGTGGTTCTGCCCGAATTGGCTACACATCCTTTATACGTCGAGGGTTCGCTCCACTTGCTGGTGTTTGCTAAGGAGCTTCATTTCTCTTCGTCGTTTCCCGTTCGCTGCCGAATGGTTCACCCTTTATCCTATGTGCACAGTTTTCACGAGTACTTTGTGTTAGCTACCAAAAGACGGAATTTTCAGAGGCAAGCTCGAACAAGCGGCATACGCGATTTTTTACTGCAGGCTGACGAAGTAGAGCATGTTGGGTAGGTCCAGGGTTCGGGCTGACTGAGAGCTGGAAGGTGTGACGTACTGGCTATCTGGTTCGTTGATCATTACCTCATATTTTTCCATATCTGTGTCCGGAGTATAAGCGTTACATGATGTACCGTCTCTCTCCGACATTTGGTACCGCAAACACTTCCATCAGCGCCGCTGCCTCTTCTCGTGAGATTGAAGCATTATAAGTGAGTGCTAAGGTGGCAATATTGCACGGCCAGTTTGGCAGCACTTTAACGTCATAAAAATGTTCCAGACCGAACGACGCCTTGATGAGCATGTTTACTGAATACAAAATTGTATTGGCCAGGAACAGTCTTTTCACTTAAATGTATAAAATAGTTGTGCCTTCTAAGTGACCTTGTTTCATCATATCTGATAAAATATCTCCTCAATCTCCCCAAATGTGGAACATCCTCACAGGGAATTGGGTACCACCCTGCAGCTTGGCCGGGTGAGTAACCTAATGTCTCTTGAGAGGGCAACTGAATGATAATTGGTATCGGCAAGCTGTCATACGGAAGCGAAAACTTCCTGCTAAGAAACGGACGTTAACACGCGCTCGGATGGGGATCAGATTGACCCATGGTTTTTCCGGAATTGTTTCTGAACGGCGCCGCGAAGCCGCGCCAAATTTTGCACAACAGTAGACTACTGAATAGTGGATCGTCTGAATTAAGAATTAAGATGTACCTTGTAAGGTCTCTGACCTACAGCAGGTCAAAGTCAGGCCATGGATTCAGCGGCGTCAATTTCTACGGAATCGTTTACTCGATGCAACAACGGAGTGTTAGACGAAGCCATACATCTCTGAGATACTTTTTTGGCAACACAACAGAATGAACAAATGGTTGTGACCTTAGTGTCAGGCCAGGTTCCTTTTACCTATGGGGTAGTTTCTGGTGTTTATTTCGAATCGATTGATAACAGGAACCGCATTATGCGTCTTCCCTGGACTTCTTAAAGAGCAGAAAAGGTTACTGACCAAAAATGGCCCAGTTCAACATTTTGTTTTTTGGGACCATACTGTCTACCGTGGCCTTTGTTGCTTATTTAAATGCAAAACCCAAAACAGTCTTGTATGGTTTTGGTCAACATCACCTTCAAAAGGTCAGATAAGGTCACCGACCTTCAATGAGCATGTTAACTTTTTCTTTATAACAGGTATCTAGGTTCTGGGGATATTTTGGAGAACAGCCTGGGGTTTGACCCTGCTTGACCTTATTTGAGCCGAAGTTTATGACTAATGAACCTCAAAATTTGACCTAAGTGAGTTCATGTACACACCATTACGCCCTGGGAATTTTGGCCTCTAGTTATCTTAGTTCCTGAGATCTCAGGTGGTCAAACTGGCCTCCCACCCGAGCGAAGGGTATCCGACCGGTCACCAGTGCGCGTGTCGATTCCAGGGGACGAGCTAGCGACGGAAGGAACACATTCTTATTGACGCTGCGGTGTAGTTTCCAAATCTGCTGGTGAGTTGAGAAGAACGTGGGCAAAAGTCGCGGAGAAGTCCATATTTTTGGTGGGGGCAGGTTTAGCCATTTTTCTCTATTCGCCTTCCCGCAAGCACAGACTTTGTGAAACAGCGCTTCTGTTACCACGGCCTGAAGACGTCACTTTATTTACTTTGGGGGGGGGGGGGGGCCTGGGCCCTCAAAGCTGAGCTGACTCCCTCCACCCACAAAGGTCCTCTGAGCTTGCCTCTACCCTCCCCGCCCACACCAAGACATGCAGGCAGCCTAAAGAATCCTCGTGCCATGGAAATAATAGGAAAAAAATGTCTGCACTGTTAGTGCTGGTACGTGAGCACATCACCCAGTGTCACATTTGTTTTTTACCGCAAAAGATGCTGTATCCCTTTTTCCCGCTAGTGTTATTGGACTTGGTTCTGATAAGGTAACAAATTGGATATGCATGAAAACTGATATGAAAAAAGCGAGACCCACCGATTCTTCGTCAGGGCCTACCAAAACAGCAGGTGAAGTTTGTTGAGCGAGCGTTCTTGTTTGATCATTATGTTCCTATTCATCATTTTACGCTTGGGAACGTCGCTCCATGACACACACGACGGGCATGAATGACAAATACGTGCATGGCGGGTAAACAAAAGTACTTCCGGATCAGATTTATCGGCTTTTTTGCTAGACCACAATGCATTCTTGCATTTCGCTCCTGCGCATACTGTTTTATAGGCATCTCAGCGTTGTACAGTAATGGTACCATAACAGGAGTGGACTGATATGATAAAAGCGTTGGCAGGTAGTATTCACCTCCCGCTCAGACATTGCTTAGGTCAAAATTTTACTAATTGTATTACTAATTGTAGCGTAAAAAAGAAACTTACCGGGGAAAAGAACGGTAGGGGAATGAACGGTTAAGTACGGCATGGCTAAGAAACAATCACGTTCAGCTTAGGGCGATTATTTTGGCAGGACCGACCCTTTTTTGAATACCTGTAACCGATTCCCTTTACCCTAAAAAGTCAAACATCACCTCTTTCTTTGTGAATTCCCACTTGGGCACCATATTGGGCATGAATTGAACGGGTATTTTTCCGCCGTAATTCCGGACAATACCTGTTTCGCGGACAGCTCAAAAGGCTTGGAGCACATACCATTTTTTTAGTTCGGAGATGTTCTATTATTGGGCCTGATATGTGTCTGGTTAGCCATACATGCTTGGGAATTGCCGCATAGGGAAAAAGTGCACACTGTATTTTCCAAAATGATACAATAGAGCCATGCAAACACTTTCGAAAGTGAAATAATACGCCACAGTGCATCATCTATACCAGGAACTGCACAACCACCGCCGCTCTTGCCTGACTTCTGCCGCCGCTGCAAAACACGGATACGTAGCCGGGCGCACTGCCAACACAGGGGCTGGCCCTGGGGACAACACATGACTTCATCGGGCTGCCCCTGTGGACAACACATAACGTCACCGGTGTCTGGCCATCAAACATGTCTGTCATGTCAGCCACGCTCAGCCCACGGCCACCCCATAGAAGACCGCTTCAAAAACGCTCGAAGCGTGTTATGTGGAGAACTTTCACGATGAAAACGCAACGCACCGACACGCTCCAAGGTGAGGGGATGTAGAAGTTATGCTTTTATAGTCAGTTTCACAAGGCCAATGCTCGATCAGTAAATATTTAGCGAATGAGACCTGTCATATTTTCAACATATTGCCCCATAAATTTAACAGTATTTCTTTATTTTCACAAAACTGAATTTGGGTTGCATCGCAGTTAAGACCTTTTTCCCCAATGATTTATTCCCGATAGAGATATGGCAGTCAACTGGCCTAATCTTGTCGGTCCCTGCCACTTCACCGATATTAAGATAAACGGTAACTGAATACGTAATTTGTCTGTTCTCCTGCAAGTCAGGCTGGGGAGAATATGCTGTCACCCCAAAAACGTACCAAAATGTAGGTATCCCACGGCCCTCTGAGCTTGCTAGGGGATGTTTTCGCCGTCATTTTAGGGGTGGCAACTTTTTCAACGTAATTTGCGTGGGAACCGTGTGCTACACCGATGTCCAGCACCAAGTTGGTAGGGGCCGACATCAGCCTCGCTCACTGCCAGGCTACTATGGGATGCAAAACACCGCAAAAGGTGAAAAAAGGGATTTGGCATCCATGCAACTCCGAAACGAGAGGAGGCATTGGAAAGGAATTCCCCAGTTTTGAATCAGCTCGTCAAAGGGAGTTGTATGTTGAGGGATACGACAGTATTTGGTGAGATGTGGTTTTGGATGTTGTCTACTTTGCGAGTCTTGGGTGATGTCGCCGTCAACTTTGAGGTGAGAATATGCGTTCCAAAGCCTAATTAACATGGAAACCGTCGTGTTGTCGAAGGGCCCAACCGCGACTCAGCGCGAGGCGCAAAGCAGACGCTACCCCCATTTGAGTAACATCCCTCCCCTCTATTCCGTAGATTAAAGCTACAGAAAATGCGCGTGGCCAAGTAACCTATTACCTTCACAACTGAAATAAGACCGCAAAAACGTCCAAGGTTGTAAGTGTTGAGAAAGGTGCTGCGACCTTTTTCAATCTTGGCGCGTTAAATTTCCCACCACAAGTCAAATGACGCAGAACTACTTCACCCTCAGCATGGTATGACTGCAAACAACTTTCATGCGAGTTATATGCAGATCTTAATACCCGAGTTCCCTTTTTGGCAGAATGACTGACCTTGCGGAAACGTGCATACTCTTAATGGGACACTTTGTCATTCTTTTTCATATACCTGCATGACCAGGAGGCTGATCACATCTAGTGTGACTGAAAACATGCGGGCGATGACTCTTGAACAGTTCGCCGGGATGTCCCGTGCGGTTCACTGGTCCCCGCCATGCGACCGCAGTGCCGAAAAACACGCGGGTGATGACTTCAATAATTCGCCGGGATGTCCCGCGCGGTTCACAGGTCCCGGCATGTGACCGCAGTCTGTGAGCGTGTGGCTGTATTTTCACGCGCAGAGTCACACCAGGCACACGGGTGCCGGCCCTGGGCGCGCCTGCGGACGTGTGTAGGCCGCTTGCGCTGCAGCTCTGGGGGCACATCGGCGGACAGGCTGTGCAGCAGGCACGTGGCTTCCCGTCCCCAGCTGCTGATGTAATGATGCGGAATGCGACGCAGTGCGACGTAGAAAATGCCAAACGCTAGTTAAAATGCCACGTGGAATGCGGATACCGACCGACGGTGTCCAGTTTGGCGCTTCCTGAAAAGGGTGAGTTGCGTTCACGAGATTACGTGATATCATAACGGTGCAGGATTCAGCGCAGTGCGTTGCAAACGATGCGCAAGGCACACAAATGCCACGCCCGGAACGGAACGGGTGGGGTTTGCCCTCGTCAGAAGGGTTGCGGGTGGACAGCCACCTGCCAATTCACCATGAGTACTGAACACCACCGATATAGGCACATCGACTACAGCTCAATCCGAAGAGATCTCTCAAGTGTCTATGAATTCAAAGGGCAGCAGATATCCTAAACAAACTTAGCTAGTGCTATGGGTGCTTATGGTTCGATACTTTTTCATCGGCGTCAGTGTTGTCCAGTAATAAAATTTAGTAACCTACTCTCATCCATAACCTTGGGGAGGCTGTTAGTTACTATGCTAATAGCTGTGCGATGTGACAGGTTGCGGGGGGCACCGTTGGTACTTGCGCCGCCAAAAAAATTGTAGATGAGTTGATATGCATGCGAATATATCTTTGCTATTGTAAAAATAAAACAAGCTAAAAAGGATAACCCTACTGACAGCTTGCACCGCTACTTCACATCAAACAGGAATTTCGAATGCCCGCAGCGTGGTGAAATTAGCTTTTCAGTGAAAGTTTGATATTTGTGCAACCGTTTCCCCATCAGTAAAACGCTCCGCATGCCCCTGGTCATATCTTTCAGATGTCAGTGGCGGTTGGAACCATCCAAACAGCATTTCAGCGCGTGGACACAGATACCGTCGGCCCTACAAAAGGCCGCATGTCACGCGCAGAAGGCGGACAACGTGTCACGGGCCAACTTGGTTCTACTTGGTTGCATGCCATGGTTCTACCCCGGCATGCATGACTCGGTTGGGCGGACGAAAGCACCAAGAAGCCATTGCAGCAGTGGCAAATTACCTAGTTTGAGCACCAGCTCAGCCGCCACTCTTGGACAGACAGCCAGCCAACCAGGTCATAACCAGCCAAACAAGGAGGCAACCAACCGTCAGCAACCAGCTCACGGCGTCAGGCTTTTCTACTGAATAAGCTGTCTGATGTCTGATTGTGACTCGGTGATATATTTGAAGTTTTTAACAAACGCTCGAGTGGGGGGTCAAAATGACCCCCTCGGAATGTTTTCCCGGAATGATTGCCGAACGGCAAGACGTAGCCGTGCCAAAGTTTGCATAGCTGTAGACAATTGAATACCAGATCGTTTGGTATCCAAAATGTAGTTGCACCGTGTAAAGTCGCTGAACTACGACAGGTCAAATTCAGGCCATGGATTCAGCGAAGGTAGTTTCTAGGGAATCGTTCAATCTGATGCAACAATGGAGATAAAGTCATAAATCTCTGAAAACGGCTCCCGGGCAGCACAACAATTGAATGAACAAATTTCATTGACATAGGCTGAGGAATCAGGGTTAGAGTAATCTCACAACCAATTGCTTTGTTACTATAGGGCTTGCTGTAATGGGTGGTTTCTGGTGCTCATCTCGAATTTACTGGCAGCATGAGCCGCATTATGCGTCTTCTATGGACGTCTTCTATGATCTTCAAGATCATGATAGATCATTGACCTAAAATGACGATGCAGACAAGTTGTTTTTAGGAATATACCGCCTAGCGCAATCCTGAATGCGCTTTCAAATGCAAAAACCAAAGGAGCTTTTTTGTAATTTTAGCCACCACGAACCTTTCAAGGTCAAACAAGGTCACAGACCTAAAACGAACACCAGTGACCATTTGCTTAGAACAGTTGTCAAGGTTCACGGTGGTTGCATGAGAGGGTTGTGGGATCAATTTTCGACATCAATGTGGAAATTGACCGTGCCCATCAAAATATAGGCTCGTGAGGCTTGACGCATGGATATCATCAACGTTCTTCCGCGCTGTTTCTGATTTCATGCGATCCCTGATGCGCCAAATCATTGTGGAATCGGCGATCTTACTCTTTTGAGCAGCTGTTACTCGGCCAATATTACCTCGGAGTTGGAATCCGTCTACAATGAAGGCCGCAGCCCGACGCCGCACACCATACGTTCGACAGCTCTCGTTGCCTGACGGCCTCTATGTTTTTGTAGTTGGGGATGGCTTCATTATCCTGTATGCAAATGTTGTCATCTCTAACCTCTCCTGCCTCGTCAGTGGTGGAGAAATTACAGCTAGGTAAGCCACTAACAGCACAACTGGATTCAGCGATAGAAGAAGAACTCAGGCTGCAAGTCTCAGTATGCCCCGAGGTACCGGGCTTCTTCAGGTTCCAGTCGTGCCGGCTTTTGGCACTCGTCCGACGATGGCGGGCTTTTCCGGGTCTCTTCAACCAACTGAAGAACGCCTACACTGTTCCATGAGGGAGAACTTAAAGTGTATGCAGGGAGCTAGGATCGCTTTTGAACTAGGGTGAGAGTGAAAAATTGCATCGAAAAAAGACCATGCGGGAGTGAAAAATCAATTAAAACAGGACGGAATCTATGAGCTCGTGACTGATGCTTCAGCAAACAAAGACATCTATTTCAAGTTGGCATGGACGTAATATCAGGAACCTGACAAAACCATTTCGTTTTTTAACATCTTAGGCCATTAAAGTGAAACAGAGTACATTGACGCGCGCTTAGGTGGGGGGTGGGGGGCGGGGGAAAATTGACCCCTCCCGAGGGCTTTTCCCGAATGGTTTCTGAACGGCGCGGCGTAGCCGCGCCAAAAATGGCATAGCTATAGAAAACTGCATAGCGGATCGTTTGACATACAAGTTTTAGATGTACCTTGTTAGGTCGCTGACCTGACAGGTCAAAGTCAGCCCATGGTTTCAGCGAAGGCAATTTCTAGGGAATCGTTCAATATGATACAACAACGGAGTGTTTGACGAAGACGTACATCTCTGAGATGCTTTCTTAGACACCACAAATATTGAATGAGTAAATTATGTTGACCCAAGGCCAGGTATGATGGTCAGACCAAGGTCAAACCAATCTGATTTATTACTCCAGGGCTGGGATAGCATGTATGGATAGTTTCTGGTGCTCATTTCAAATTTCTTGACAGCAGGCACCACATTATACATCTTCAGTTGACTTCTTAGGGGTCAGAAACAGGCCATTGACCTAAGATGACCCGGGTTGAACGTTTTGTTGTAGGAACATACTGCCTAGTGTAACCTTTGTCGCTTATTCAAATGCCAAACACAGATCAGTCTTTTATCATTTTGGTCACCATGACCTTCAAAGGGTCAAACAAGGTCAATGACCTCAAATGGGCTTATGAAATTTTCCTTAGAGACAGTTGCCTGGGTTCTGGGGGCGCCTTGGAGACCAATCTGGAATTTGACCTTGTTTGACCTTATTCAACTTGAAGGTCATGACCTAGGAAACCGAAACCTTAAGCTAAGTGATATCACCTATAGGTCAAGACACCCTGTAAGTTGGTGTCTCTAGCTTTCTTAGTTCCCGAGATCTCAGAGGGCGGGGGGGGGGGGTCAAATTGATCCCCCCCACCTGAGCGAAGAGTATCTAGCTGGCCAACCGGGCGCGTGTTAAAGCATAATAATTCATGACAATATTATGAACATAACAAATTATTGACACCAATAATTTGATGCAGCACTTTTCAATTCCCTTCCACAGCAATTTTAGAACAAACAAAACAAAGGTTTTCAATAACAAAATAACAACAGAAAATTCAACAAGCATAAGACACCCAAACAAAAAAACTTTGGACTCCTACACACCAGCCCATCACCAAGTCAAGCGCAATAGACATACTTCTAGCTTCTGTTAAGATGGAGTCAGGGAAAAACATTTTAGCACTGTTTCTTACAAAATACCAATGCTTATTTCCATGAAAGTAGCCAATGCCTAACCTAGAAAGGCCTTACATCATCTCATCCTGTATAACCTGTTTGCATCACAGCAGCAGCTGTAAGGTACTGATTCTTGCACAATTCCTATTGCCACTTACCATGCACTTGACCATCTCAACCTAACTTGGAGTAGCCCATGTGATGAACATCATATCAACTCACCTATCTGTTGACAGCAGCACTTGTGATAAAAACCCTGATATTTAAAGCTAGTTTTTGGCTGGTTCCCACTTGCATTTTTATTCAGTTCATTTGTGTATGCTTGTTGACATCAGACAAAGTTGACAACACACAAATCAAAACACTTCAAATCACTTTGAACAATTTATTTTGAATGTCATGGTTAACATATGTCAAGGGCAATAATGGGTATGCTCCACGGAACAATCTCTCTTTTCCAAAATAACACAACTTTTAGATGACCATACCAGTATTGCTGCTTGCCTTTTCAGCTACAGCAAATGCATCCATTTGGGCTTGTTTATTCATATTTAACGACAAAGTTTGAGATGTTGGCTTCACATTTGAAATGGGGTGGTCTGACTTTTTGTTACATACCAATATTTAACTCATACTATATTTGCCATGCAGCTTAGAGTATCCCTGTGTTGAAAATATAGCGCATATATACAGTACAGTCATTTGCCGGTCAGCAAACCATGACAACTATAGAAAACATGCGGTTAAAGCAGCCATAAGGGACCACTTTAAGAAATTTGGAGCAAACAACCAAGAATATGGAACAAAAAAGCCCATTGCATGCCTTGTAGCATCCATAATTTGTCTTGTGGCAAAACTCGATGCATTAAAACAACAACAAAAAGAAAATGGCTAACTGTGATTACCAATCATGTGCTGAAAGTAGGTAAGGTAAGCAATTACTTGGTCCACAGGATACTTACTGGCTTCTTCCTGCTCCCCCCAAAAAACAAAAATTCAGTACCTTTTGCATGGCCTGCCGGCAGACAGTCATCCGACTCACTCCCCAAATATAATATCAATCATGCCCATTAACCTTCGCGATTAAAATGCGAAACAAGCAAGAGGTGTGCATGATGACAATCTCCACAGGACAGAATTTCGCTATCAAACATTTCTGTATCAGCTGCGTCAGGTCCGTCCCAAGGCTGTGTATGGCAACATTTATTCTAATGCTAATGCCTTGCCAGGTAGCCGGTGAGTCAGACACTCGAAAGGCTTGGATTGATCATTATTAAGCACCGCCATAAGCCAAGAAAACGGTTAACTGAATGTTTAAGGAGGGAAAAAAATGGCGGTAAAAATAAGTTCCGTGCTTCAAATTGACTCCTTGTTTTCCTTTAAATTGTTCACGCTTGGGTGCATATCAAACATGTTTGGGCGGCTGGCGAATTAATCCAACTTATGTATAAAACACTTACCAGTTTGCAGTTGGAGACTCTTGCAGAGAAATTGGTCAACATTTTAAGCAGCACTTGGTACCTCTAAAGACAATCAAAAAGGAAGGAAGATTAAAATGGCATGACACTGGTATGATGCCAAGAAAAACAGAAGTGGTTAAATAAATATAAAGACGGTACTTTTCTCGCATAATTTTGTAATCAGCTGATTTGACTTAACATCTATTGATCTAAGTGCTCAAATGGTGACATTCATCTTCTAAATTTAATTTATAAGACTTTTCTTGAACTTTTCACTCATGCATTTTAGAAGTGATGCAATTTAGTGGCCAAGTCTCCTCGGGAAAAGAAATACGTGGAGTAAAAATTCTCTACCAGGCCTTGCTGGTGTTTGCACCGGGCTCTGCTTTCGTGATGTGGTGGTGAGACCAAAAAATAGAAGATGCGTGAAAACCTTGCCTTTGGCGCACAGCTGCAGATTGTGATGCATTTTGTAAACAAACCAAACTTAATGCGTGGAAGCGGCTGGGGTCGCTGAGGCTCTTGGGCCTGGAGGTACCTGGCGCCCTTGCTCTGTGCATACATAGACATGATCCAGATGTAGGTGAGGCAGGACAGCCATTGGTGTCCAGGTTCTGCGGAGCCTCGTTTATGCTTGGTGGTTTCAATGAGCTCGGTTTTGGATGACATCTGAAGATTCCAGAAAGGGAAATAGGGGTTCGGCATGTGCGATTAGACAATGTCAGACAGGAGTGAAAAATTCGCGTAAAATATGCGGAAAAGGAGTGAAAAATTCCTCCTCATACGGTGTTGCTTTACATCCAAAGTCTGCAATTCTAGGACACTGACGGTATGTTCTATATCTCTAGGGGGTTTGAACTGAAATAGCCATCTTGAAGATCATTCGGTGCAGATCACAGCACTGTCCTTAAGACCTAAAGCCTTCCCAGTTTCCAGACTTGTGTTCGACACATCTTTTTTGGCCAGCTTAGGACCAACTCACAGTTTCTGAGATCTGATGCAGTTTATAACTCAAAAGCGTTCTTTTTTACCTCAGTTCGGACTCATTGCATGGACTGAATATTTTTACTCATGACTCACGCGGCTTGCATTATCAAAGATCCCATTCAGTTCTGATTTGTTGCTTTGTTTTATGACTCAGGAATCATATGACTGATGCACATATATGCATAGATATATATATACATATATACATATATATATATATATATATATATATATATATATATATATATATATATATATTCACGCATTGATTTATGTCATGTCATGGAAAAAGGTACGAATAGCCTAGAACCAAGCTTGAAGTTTGAACCTAGAAAATGCAGTGCAGCAACAATATCTCTCCTGTAACCTGTTACCAGGCAGCTCTCTCAGGTCTCAAGTCTAGGCTAGCACATTCGGTCTGACACTGATGACCCGGACCCATTAGTAATACAGCATAGAGCGTGGACTAGACGGCTATTTACATGACAGTTGGCAGCCTGCGCCTGCCAATCACTAGTCAAGTGCACTCACACGTATGCAACCACCTATTGACTGGCCAGTACTAGTCATGTTGTCGGTGATGCATGTCAGCAATTTGTGCGTCATTGTGCATCGCTCATCTTGGTACCAGCGTCATTGTGCAGCACTCGGCATGGTACGAGCGTCATTGCGTAGCACTCGTCATGGTGCCAGCGTTATTGTGCAGCACTCGTCACGGTACCAGCGTCATTGTGCAGCACTCGTCACGGTACCAGCGTCATTGTGCAGCACTCGTCACGGTACCAGCGTCATTGTGCAGCACTCGTCATGGTGCCGGCGTCATTGTGCAGCACTCGTCACGATACCAGCGTCATTGTGCACCACTTGTCATGGTGCGAGCGTCATTGTGTAGCACTTGTCATGGTACCAGCGTCATTGGTGCAGCACTCGTCACGGTACCAGCGTCATTGTGCAGCACTCGTCACGGTACCAGCGTCATTGTGCAGCACTCGTCATGGTACCAGCGTCATTGTGCAGCACTCGTCATGGTACGAGCGGCATCGTGCAGCACTCGTCATGATACCAGCGTGAGAAGATCGATCACACTCCCGGGGACACTGATGTATGCTCCGGTCTCGGTATTCGTGTACTGATGTATCCTGTTTTAGATGGAACACCATCACATCACATCAGCGGCAGTCTAAGCCCTAATCAGTGCCGTGCTGGACTGCGATCAGAGATGCTTGAAGTGCGTTGAATGACCTTGGTATGAGATGCTCTTACGTCTTCAACTCTGAAGAGCCTTGGCCAGCCAGTTCAGCATAACCCCACTGCTGCGTTTATCACGCCCTTGCGAGACGTTAGCCGACACGAGTGAGAACGGAATGACGAAGCAGCAACAGATCAGGGACTGCTTTCCTCCACTGGTTGACTATATATATCCCCTGAACCCCTGAAACAAAATGCACCGCCTCGTGTCATTGCTCAGACTAAAAGCTGGCCAATATCGCTGACAGACCGGTGCTGACTCAGACTAGGAGCTGGCCAATATCGCTGATAAACAGGTGCTGCAGCAGCAGTAGAGTAAAGTCGGGCTCCATACATGATCTAACTATACTATGCTTTATCCTCCTAGGTTGGCCTTGTCTTTCCCGAATGCTTTCTTTGTTATTTATTACTTCCTTCCTCATTTCATGTTCTTTATTATGTTATTACATTTATTTTAAATAATCTTTTATTTATTTAGCTTAAATGCTTTGCACAGCTTTCATAGGCACTGCGCTGAAATCACCAGCTCGAATCACGATATTTATCACCGTAGATCGTATTCAGTGTGGCAGTGAAAAATATCACGTATGTTGTCAACATTGGCGAGCGTCTGACACAGAGATGTCAACATAACGCCGACATGTCCGCTCGCCAGGGCGGCGACAGAGCGGGGCGGTCCACCTGCCCTGACGGCGTTCGTCATGCTCGCCATCGGGACCGACAACAGCAGCAGTGTGGATAGAGGCTTCACCTGCCTGGAACAGGGCATCAGTCTGACCAGCAAGACACTGTACGCCGAGGTATGGCCTAGTCAGCCTGAGGATGCAATCAAATTTGTTGCATGCGTACTGCTTATCTTGATATAGATTGCATGTAGGCGCACGCTCTTGATTAGCGACACCTATATCTTCCATCAGGTGTATTGTTACAAACAGCAACGGTTTGTGGGCGACGGCCTGTGAAGTTCTTGGTTGTAAAAGGTATTGTAACAGTAATTTCTCTTTACGCTAGTTCTTTCCCGAGAAACAGCCAAGGTGTTCAGCAAGCCACTGCAGTTAATAATGTATTTACCAGGCAGCGGGGACGCATATCAGCACATTCATGAGTCTGGCACACAGGATATATCTTAAAGCACATCCGCTTGCAAAGGATCTGTATTCATGGAGTTGATATCGGGGGTACTGTCTGCAAACAGATCGGGACTTTGCCGCTTCTTTGTAAGCGGCAAAGCCCCTTTTCTTTTCTTCTTAATGGGTGTATGTCGGCCAATCATCACCAAGTCGTCAAGTGATAACATTCATAACTGTGTGCCGGAGTTCTGAATGATGTCGAGAAGATTGTTTTGCGTTTGATAAATGCCTGATGTTCGTTGTTAATGTGAATGCCTTTCATCAGTTTCAACACTCCAGACGAATACAGAGCTCAAGTTCACACCAAACTCATTTAGAATGTCTTAGATATATGATATTTCAGATCAAAGCGTATTGAACTTCCGGTTTGAAATTGTTGGAGCTTTGTGATTTCAGCACGTTCCATGGAGAACAGCAACAAATCATGCACTCATGTGTTGTAGTGAACGTAACTGTACCCTGACAGTTATGAATATTTGGTTGACGTCGATTCTACGATCCATATATCCAAGTTGCATCAACAACGACGGAAGACAACAGACATGATGTCGTCTACATGACCGTCACCTAACATGATGTAGAAATACAAGATGTTCACAGAAAGAAGAATTTAATAATGTTTAACAAAGTCTGCGACCAGTTGTAGAGCTGGCTTTAAATACAAGCGTATTCTCTTCGTGTATATTGGAACAAATATGTGCTTCCTGCCAATCATGCCATTTGCTGTCATGACAGGCATGCACTGACCTTGCAATCGTGAATTTGCTTTGCCTTCACGTGTTTACTCAGCAATCGCGCATTCGTGCGAACGCGTTTGTGTTACTACTGCATGACCTTGAAATATGAAGTTGTGATGTGGCACTGTTTTTTTAATGCAAATATTGCAAAACTATTCCTAAATGTTCCTTTTATGCTTGTTTGTGCACTAGACTAATGCTAAAACGGACACTGGTGCATCTAAGCGGGATTGCAGCCAACTTTTTCAGATTTGTGTACGATGTTCTCAGTATATACTTCCGATGTGTTGTTTAACTGAAATATCAAGTTGAAATCCTGGATAACGAAAAGTTGAAAAGCAAAGTTTGTTGTAAAAATGTAATGCACCGCGTCTGCATATTCCCAACAAACTTTTACAGAGCAACTGCCACTGTTTAAAAAAAAAAAACCGCTGTTGATCTAAAACATATCGTACCCAGGCAGGATTTAGCAGTCCCCAGACATCCATAACTGTCTGTTGATGTCGTGACAATGACTTGTGAAATGCATGCTCAGGGGAATGGAATAAACTCGGTAACGTAGCTCGCAGTGAAATGAACGTGTCAGATTTGTCCCGGAAGCCATATGTCATTGTGTGTCACAATTAACATGCCATGTGACAGTGACAAAACTTTCCGCCGCCCTCACGGCTGCTGACCATGTTCATGTCAGCACCTCTCCGTTTCCCTTGCCTGTTGACCAAGGAAGTTAAACCCAGTAGGATAACCATAATAGGATGCTGTTTAACGTCTGTATGTTAACGTCACCACTACACTAGGCCACATATTGCGCTGGTTTGGTATTCTTCGCCCAATGTTATTACATGGTGTGGCGCTTGCTACCTGTCAGGATTGTCCTGCAACAGTGGCATGCCACAAGTTCTCGTGTGGCCCTCGAATTGTACAACGACTCTGAGTTACTTTTGATATGGATTTTGCAGTGGGGTGAATTGGCAGATTTCAGTCGCTAGGATGACTCACTTGCTGTCCAATTACAATGTTAAACTTGTAGACTGCAACATGCCCTCGCATTTGCAGCCCAGTGTGGAAGCGATGTGTATATGGAAACTAGTGTTTTGTGGTACAGCTTTCTGTTTTTTTTGTTCTGAAAGACGCCACCAGGAAATCCATTCGTTTGAGTTGTATGACCGGGCCACTTGCTCAGCTCCACGGCTAAGCCAGAGGATGCAGAACGATTGAGTTGCATTCAGCTTATGATCCCTAAAACCTTTATTGAAAAAGACTTGCTCGTCTATTCAGGCACTCGACGAGCTACGAGGTCAACATTCGTTAGGAGTCCGATTTTGACACCCACTCAAACACTGAATACCAACAGATGGCTCAAAACGCCTTATAAAACTGTGAAAAATTGGAGGCAGCCTAAGCCCAATACGGCATACACCAGACTTCCGACACATAAGAGCAAAAGATGTGCTGCTGGAAGTCACATCAGATCAAAAGAGGGGCAGCTGGAAGACACATAAGGGCAGACGACGGGCAGCTGGGAGCTGACTCTTAGTACAGTTTGTTCGCTCGTTGACGGTTTATGGACGCTTCAGTGTGCTTCGACCATGAGGCAGGTTTACAGTCATGTCAAAAGAGCATGTGGATAAATACACGCCAAGGACCATTCGGTGGCAGGTGAAGTCACATGTCGTCAGCTGTCACACGTCACCAGCTGATCCGACACCCAGTGGCGTAAAGAGTTCGTTAAAGCTAAATCAAAGAAAATATTCACCGTCACAGCGGTGTTCTCTGGGAGCCTTGGCCCACTGTAACAGCTGAATACACTGACTGCAAACATAAAGTGCACTATTCGTTAGCATTGAGCACGACGCGTGAAGTTGACATCGCTTCACTTAAACTATGCTTCCCCACCGGACCAAGGTTTCAAAAGAGAGTTTTCACCGTCGCTGGTAACAGAGCAAACATAAATGTACATCAAACTGGCCTGGCGTCAGGTCGGCACATGATATGTAGCTGTCAAACAGCTCAGGCGCCCAGTGATCGGACCCTGGCCGCGGCCTGTACAGCTGTCCTTCTCATAGCTCAATGCAAACACCTTAGTGGGTCCAACTGTAAAGTCGCTGCTGGTGATGCCGGTCGGCATGGCTGCCACCGATCGTTCGCACCCACGCTCATTCCAGGCCTGTTCTGTTGTGTGGGATCCATTCTGTTCCTGAGTTAATATTCCCTGCTACAGCTTGCCTCCATCATATATTCAACAAAGCTCCTACTGATATCGGAATTAATACAGCGCGCCCGCCGCTTGCACGGCCGTCTGATGCTTCTCAGCCGTCACGGCTGGTGACACTCCGGGTCGAAATCGCCCCAGCAGACCACCACAGCTTCGCAGTCCTCACGCTGGTGGCAGGCCGGGTCGAAATCCGCCCCAGCTGACCACCGACAGCTTCGCAGCCATCACGGCTGGTGGCAGTCGGGGTGGAAATCGCCCCAGCAGGCGATCACAGCTGGTGGCACTCCGGATCGAAATCACCCCAGCAGACCGCCACAGCTTCGTAGCCATCACTGGCTGGTGGCAGGCCGGGATCGAAATCAGCGAACCACCGTTGGTTCCTCCGGACGGAGCCGCCGCACCTGACCACGGCCGACACACGTCAGACCGCGCTGGTGACGTCACAGCGCACGTCACGCCCGTCAGGAGCAGTCGCCTCGGCGGTCGCCCCGGGGCACGCTCGGAAACAGAAGACTCAGCTGTTTGGCGAGGGTGGTGAAGACAGTGTGGCGAATGCAGCAGCAACCACATCGAGTGTCGTTCACATTGTTCCGTTCGCAACCCGCTGAATCATTGATTCGTTGGTGCTCGTTACCGCCATTTCGCTGCGTGAGCGTCCCTCAGAATCATTTCCTTGTCCAGCTCAACGCTAATGCCAGCTGGAGTACGGGAAGGCTCCAACAGACGTATGCGTCCGGTTCACGTGTTGCGTTGCTTATTGTGCGCGACGGCAGAATGTCACTGGCGTATGTACTCGTGCTACACGGTCTGATTCTACATTAGGAAATTCAGAAGAGCTATTTGCCAGGCAGAACAGCCCGGTCGTAAAAGTCGGGGTAGCGGCAAGTCAACTGCTTGCTGCTCATAGCGCCAGTGCGGTCCATCACGCGCCCTGAGCCCAACATGAGGAGAAGGGGAAGTCGGTCGCGTTTACAGTGGTGTAGCCAGAAGGCCGCATTCCTGGTGTCCTGCGACCCTGCAAAAGCTAGGAAGGGCAACGATGACAAATTGGTATTTCTTGCATCAAATTTTCCAGTTGGCACGGCACCTTTGGATTCTCTATCCTTCTGTTCAAACCCGTCGTGTGCCACTGCTATTCAATGCCGTCATTTCCTTACCGAATGATTTGTCGTCAGGCATATCAGTCGGACATCCGTTTTCGCGATGTGACATCTCAGATGAGGTCGATGCAGCGTTTCAGACGAGATGAATTTGGCGTTTCAGACAAGATCGATGTAACGTTCCAGAAGAGATTGATGGAGCGTCTCAAACGAGATCGATGTAACTTCTCAGACAATATCGATGTAGCGTCTCAGACGAGGTCAATGTAGAGTCTCAGCCGAAATCTATGTGCCGTCTCGGACGAGATCTATGAAGAAACTATCACCTACCGCAGGCCTAGTATGGATTGTTTGCCGTGAAAGAATGTTTGCCAGCGGACGAAGATTTTTCACTCAAAGATGAAGAACCCCTGGTGTCCTTGTTTCGAGACATTTTTCGAATCCCCGGTGTCCCGGGCTCTGCACGGATTGAGTAAATTAAAACATAGCTTGCGTTTAAATCACAGGTGTTGATTTGTATTCTTTTATGACAGTTCTGACCCCCTCACCCTAATGTTAAGCTGGCTTGAATATAATAAGAATGTAAGAAAAAGCTGGCAATCACACACAACCATCATATTTGCTCGTTCCTCGTAATGGCGTTATCATGGAGGATACAATGGATTGACTTGACCCAGCAATTCAAAACTATTTCCTGATATGGGAGATGACACAACACGTCGGTAAAGCATTTTGTAGTGCGACTTTTATTCTTCCACCTTAAGCTTAGGTGCTTTTTTCCCCGCAACATGAACTTTAAACTGACGCCACTGATTCAGCGGTTTCATGGAAGCCCTTTTGTGCCAAGCGACATTTTATTTACTACCGTGGAGGTTTACAAATCTAACATTGCTTCACGTAACGTTGGTACGCGAATTCTCTGCTGCACGGTTTGATGAGAAGACAACACCGGGTAACGGAGTGATTTCATCGGTGCAGCGACGTTAATTCATACCACAGTTCCAGTTCAGCGACAAAGAGATAAACAGCCCTAAAACGTAAATTTTGCTGTCGAGGAACTTTCACCTGTCTCTGCGCTAGGCATACTTGATTGCTAGCATTCCGTACTCGCAATCCCGTTACTGTAATGCATGTTCAACGACTCAATTTTTTGTTTTGGTGAAGAAGATGATGCGCTGCGTAGAATGTGGTGGGCTGTAGGATGGTCTAGGATGTGACCACCTTTGAGAGGGTGGTGATGCGCTGGATGGGGGGTGCTGGTTTAATTTGAGGTGTGGCTGTTTGTGGGAGGGTGTCAAAGAGACATGAACAAGTGCCAGCGATAATGTTTTCTCCGAGTTGACCTTTAAACGGTTTGTTTATCCACATGAAACCAGGCATCATCGTTCTGGAAATCAACAACTGGGCTTGCCAGGTCGCATAAGATGGAGAACGCCCAGACCTTTATGGGGGCCCCTGTTATGGAGTACCAGCAACTGCAGAGGCCATGTTAACGCCCGGTGACGTGGCACAACTTAGGCCTGAACTCGGACGTAACGTGGGAGCCGAAGGTGCTAACCAATCGACCATGACGCTCCCCCCTTCGCTGTTAGTTGCTGGGTGGAAAGGACATTGGAAAGGTCATCCTATCTGCTGCTGGTCGACGCTTCCGAACGCAACGGAGACAACTTGTTCGTAAGAAGAAAAACAATCGGGCACTCTAATTCACCGGAACTCCAGATAGGAGCTCAGCCAAGTAAAGGTCGTCTAGCTAGCACAAATCCCTACAACTCACATCAGCACAAGCAGCTTGGAGGCTCCGCGGGTCTTTCGGCGCTAATTCCTATCCTTTATCTTCAGTCGTCAAAGAAATTCTGTCTCCAGGTTCCCGCACCCCGACTGGTCCCCAGGGGACCCGCCCGCACTTGCAAGCTCAGGGCCCCGGGGAGCTGGCGGTCGGAAGCGGTGCAGACGATATGTCCCGTGGGGGGGGGGGGGGGGGCACCGGTCCTAGCTGCAGGGTTGTCAGTGATTGCAGGGTCCCCATAGCAACAGCTTCGCTCGTCGCCACCAGAGCGCGTTCCACGCATCCCAGACGTGGTCTCGGGGCCGCGGCCGGGCGACGGTGGCGCCTCCACCTCCGCTGCGGCCACCGCTCCGGTCGGCTTCGGAACGTGGCCGGCTTGGTCAGTCGTCGGTCGGGCGGCTTCCCGAGGATCGTGATGAAGGCGTGGGCGGTGCTGCTGTTGACATGCGTGGCGGCGGCTGGTGCATTGAGGACAGCTAAACAGTAAGCCGATGTTGCGCAGACTGGTACTGCTGAATGTACATGCGCCCATTGCTGAGTGTTCCACATTTGCATGGGGTTTGGAACTGAAATGGCCGTCTTAAAGATCATTCGGTGCAGTTCAGAACCATGCCCTTCTTAAGACCTAAACCCCCCTCGTTTTTTGTGCAAGGTACTATGACGCAATCAAAACTATGACACATTCCGGAACATATTTGGTTGCCATGGAAATTGTGTTATCTAGAGCGGTCTTTTCGACTTGAACGTATCCCAAAAGCTGTAAGTGAGCTTATTTCATGATCTGATGCTTACTTCGATCGGCAAAAAATACAGTTCCTTGAAGAGCCTGTCAGCGCCCACGTTCCGCCGCCTATGATCCGACTGCAGCTTTCTGTTCAACAGAGATGCGGGCAGGATCTCTGCTCCACAAAGAGGTGGGCAGGATTTCTGTTCCATAGAGAGGCGGGTAAGATCCCTGCTCCATCGCCTATGATCCGACTTCGGCTGTCTACGCCACTGTCCGTTTTATACTTCAATCATGGTTCCGTAGGCGTCCGGTACCTCAAACGCCTACGCAACGCGCTGTTTCGCGGTATGCGCCGTACCTATATTGCTATGGATACGCCAGATTCAGCGCCGTATGCCACTTACCATCCTGTTTGGGACTCTACCTAAGAAGACCGTCGCTCTACTCAGTCCCTCTACCGGACAGTGCACAACCTATGATTCCACCCAGCCCCTGACTGCTCCCATCACCCAACCAACCCGTGACTCTACCCAGCTTATGACTGCACCGAAGTCGTACTTACACATGACTCTACCTCCAAAGTCTCCTAGATCATTCTGCGCTGATTTCGTTTGTGGACTTTGCCTGTCAAATCACACTGAGATGGGCTGTTTCCTGCCACGGCGGCCGTGCGAAGCGAGACAAAAAAAATGGAGTTTCGAAAAACAAATCCTGCTGTCCATCGCGATGCTCTGCTTTGAACTGGTGTCAGCCAGGTCAGGTCTTCACCGCGATGCAACCTCCCCAGACAGGCCGCTGGGCCGTGAAGTGGGCTGCTAAGGATCTCGTGATTGGGAGATTCTTGCTAAGAACGCTCCGCTCGGAAAACTTGAATTCAGATACGCCCGGACCACCACTTCTGAATAATCATTTATGGGCGTTTCTCGGGCTCAGATGAGAAACGAAAGTCGAGCTGCGACTCTCCCATCGATTAAAGCCCAATACGCCAAGCACCAGGCGCGCTCAGAGCGTACCGGTTCATCAGGACGCGCAAACAGCAGACAGGCCCATAGGCACCCCTCAATTTCAGATTAACGCGCTTAAGGCATCGCCACAGGGCTGATGATTGTTGGTGGTCGCAGGCTGTTGATGCTTGCGCAGGAAGTTTGAGCGTGGTGAACTGCTCTGACAATGTCCCGGTCTTTGCCTGCGTCCCTGCCCTGCCCATAACCCTGTACCTGCCCTGTCCCTGTCCCTGTCCCTGCGCCCGCCCTCTGCCCCTGTGCCTGCCGCAGCCATTGTCTCTGTTCCTATACCTGTCCCTGCTTCCGTATCTGTATCTGTATCTGTATCCGTATTTGCCTCGGTGTCCGTATTTATATCCATCTCTGTATATGTTTCTATATCTGTATCTCTCCCTGTATCTGTCTCTGCATCTATCGCTGTGCCTGTCTCCATATCTGTATGTAGCTATGCGTCTCTGCCCCTTCCTCTGTTAATTTCGGTCATGTCTGTTACAACCGAGGCATCAAATCCAATCGTAGCTTGGAGTACCCGCGTGCCTGATGCGGTCTTGGTTTCGATGCGTTGTACCACAAACTGCCACGGACCACGTATGACAATGCGCATGGTCTTGATGCGCCATAGTGAAAAGCCAAGATTGTTGTGAATTTTCGACGGTATCATTTTGCCTTTCATCATCTGTGGAATGCGTGGGATCATGAAGCGTTCGGGAGGGCCCGAGCAGGCTGTTTTAGACTCATGCCAGCACCAGTCTGAGCAACACATCTTCAGCGGTCATGTTGCGTACTTGGATCGCATTGATTACTCTTCCAAATGTAATCAATGCGGTCCGGTCGCCTGTGCTCTGGTCTAGATGGCAACGACCCCCGGAGCAGCCCGCCGTGCCGAAAATGGCAGCTTTTATGTAATGAAATGTGGGCAGATATAACCTGAATAAAGTGTGCCTCAAGCGTGTAAATATTGACGGACAAATCCGCCTGGAGACTAAACAGGGAGCGGCGCGAACGCTGCAAAGCTGACGACGGCGCGTCGGATGGGCAGAGATGACCGTGACCAGGGTTGTAAAAAGGAAGCAAACTTGAACGAAAGCAACAAAGTCCGCGAGTTGCAATCATTTCAATGATCTGGCTGATGTAATTTTCCATTCCTCTCATTAGATCTATCGGAAAAATTGCCTGGCTAGATGCCGTTTGTGTTGACGCGTCGATTTTTGCCAGATGTTCCGTTCGTCCTAAGCTTCAGCCGGCCCAGTTGTGGTAGAGGACCTTCCAGGCGTCCTGTGCGTCTCATCGGTAACGTCATCCCCTTCCACAGCGGCTTCGTCTTAACGTCGTCCAAGGTGCTGCGGGCGGGCACCAGTCACCGTATCTGCATCACGCTCTTCAACGCGCCCGGGCCGAGGCGAAACGTGCACCTCACCGCCTGGGGCGATGCCGGGGGCCTCCCCTGGTCGACGCTGGTGGAGAGAATACCGGACACTGTGGGCGGTGAGCTTTCAAGGCGTACCTACTTCGGGTACACGGTGGGGATCACTTAAGAGGACCTTAGAGCTATCCCATTCGCGACATGCGTAAAACGGTGCTTCGTCATCAAAAATCGCTTAGGAGCGCTTTAATTGCTCTCCTGTTTGCCAGCTACAAATCTGTATTACGGACTCCTCGAAATATCACATCCTGGACTTGGCTTTTGCGACAGTGGTTGCCATTTGCCTTCTGAACAACTGAAATCTTATTCTTGTGCTGGTCGTCGCTTTCTACTGTCACCCTGATTGGCTGTTGCTATTTTACCATCACTATCCTGATTGCCTGTCATCAACTCACATCTGACGATCTGATTGGCTCGGTTGCCGATCGGCCCCTTGATTGGCTATCGCCCTGACTCTCCCGTCGTCCACAGCTGATGGCGACCACTGTTTTGACCTGGCCGTGCCGCGCACGGCGTCCGCTGGACTTGGTCACATGCTTCTCAAGGTCTCCAGTGCCACCGGGCTCAGATTATCAGATCTGGCGACGGTTCGTATACAAGATGCAAGGATGTAAATATGCAATATTCACTTTCGCATGTCGAAACTTATTTCGCATGAGCGTCGAGGAAATGGCAAGTCATGCCCATAATTTAATTACGAGCTCATATTAGTGGTGTGCCCACCTGATCTATCAAGAGAAGACCGTAGACCTCGTGAGCCATGCTTCAGAGTTTATGGAGTTGTCACGTCAACTCGGCTATGACCTCGGGCCTTGGTAGGTCGACATCTTCGGCACAGCTGGCCACGGAAGCACACATTGCAGCTGCAACAACGGCCAGCCTTTCCAACTGCACTCTGATGGTCTCAAAACATTTCCGTTAACGCTGTGTGATCGGGCTTGACATTTCTCAAATATTGCAAGGCAGATCAAATAGAATCTAGCCCAGAGACGCAATTTCGCGAGGTCATTTGAGAAAGGCTGCCCATGTCAAGAACTGTCACTAGTCCCAGGTTTAGTCGAAGTGTAGTATCTCTGGGGGTTTGACCCACTGTCGCATCGAAGTCAGGGAGCAGTTGGAGGGGTGGGGGGATGGTACCGGCGGCGCACGCGGCCACGTTTCCGAACTGCGAGAAAGCCAGTTCGCTATACCAAGAGTATGTCAGAATCGCACGCATGGCGCAGAACAAGGTTCCGACAAAATGATCAGACTGCGGGTGCTGGGTGCACCGGCAACGTGTTGTTGCAGCAACAGAGAACGTGCGCGACCATGCGTGCGTGTAAAACACATGTTCCCCTTAAGCCATGCAGAGCTGCAGTTCAGTTGGCCCTGGAGAAGATCATGAGTGGTAGGGGCCCGGGACCGGACAGCGTGCCGAGCGAGGTTCTTAGGAAACTCGACCATGTGGGGAGGCACCACCTTCTCAACCTCATCCATAGAGCCGGATGTGAATCATGCATCCGCTTTGTGGAGATCGGCAGGGATTGTCAACAAGCACGAACCAGAGTGAAAAAACTGCGAGTCACCGATATATCTCCTTAAAACACGACTGAGTTTTAATTGTTCAGCGCGCATGCAGGATAGCAAAGGCTTTCCTGATCATCAGGTCCCCGAGAATCAGGTGACTGCTCCCATGGCATGAAGTCAGACCGTGCCCTCCGACATGGCACCGGCCAAACGGTATATCTAAACACCGGCCATGCTCGTGAAGCCACCGCGGCGGGCGCCCGTGCGGCGGGCGCTGGTCGCTGGCCGCTGGTCGTTTGTGCGAAGGGCGCTGGTCGCTGGTCGCTGGCCGCTGGTCGCTGGTGCGGCGGGCGCTAGTTGCTGGTCGCCGGTGGGGCGGTTGCTGGTCGCTGGTCTTTTGTTGCTAGTGCGGCGGGCGCTGGCCGCTGGCCGCTGGCCGCTGGTCGCTGGTGCGGCGGGCGCTGGTCGCTGGTCGCTGGTCGCTGGTTGGTACAGCGTTAAGCCTGCGGCCATCACTCACCAGTCGCTGTTATCTCCTCGATAGTTCCAGGGGAACGGGCCCGAACCATGCACCTGTCATCCACACTGACAGCCACATCAACCATCTGCGGAACCGAGGCTCGCAGACGGACACGACGCCATGCCCAACTGCCCGGGCTGACACCACGGACACGGAGCGGAGGGGCGAAATCTGTACAAATCCTGCGCTTGTCCCGTGTTGGCACCAGCCGAGATGCATCAGCCCCCATGTATCACAGACCTGACAATGATTTGTGCAGCTATCCCGGCACTGACAACGGCTTTCAGTGTAATGAACGTTGCTCGGTTACGCCTGGTTACAACAAGGCACCGGCTTTGCGAGACAATACACTACGCCAGTACAGCTGGCACTGAACGGGAGCTGGCTACCGTGACACCGACAGCTTGCATCTCAAGTGCTCAATATGAGACCAATGCAGTAGATGGGCCTGCACACAGGCCAGCCCCCCTGACATCGGCAAGGTCACGCCAAGGTCGGGCGTCGGCAGACTGGCGCAGCAGAACACTCAGCGAGCTGTGACTGTATAGACCATCAGCTGTGACTGTACAGGCCATCAGCTGTGACTGTACAGGCCATCAGCTGTGACTGTACGGGCCATCAGCTGTGACTGTACAGACCATCAGCTGTGACTGTACAGGCCATCAGCTGTGACTGTACAGCCATCAGCTGTGACTGTACAGCCATCAGCTGTGACTGTACAGGCCATCAGCTGTGACTGTACAGGCCATCGCTGTGACTGTACGGCCTCAGCTGTGACTGTACCGGCCATCAGCTGGACTGTACAAGCCATCAGCTGTGACTGTACGGGCCATCGAGCCTGTGACTGTAACAGGCCATCGAGCTGTGACTGTATAGGCCATCAGCTGTGACTGTACTGGCCATCGAGCTGTGACTGTACTGGCCATCAGCTGTGACTGTACAGGCCATCAGCTGTGACTGTACAGGCCATCAGCTGTGACTGTACAGGCCATCAGCTGTGGACTGTACTGGCCATCGAGCTGTGACTGTACTGGCCATCAGCTGTGGACTGCACAGGCCATTGAGCTGTGACTGTACAGGCCATCAGCTGTGACTGTACAGGCCATCGAGCTTTGACTGTACATGACCATCGAGCTGTGACTGTAACAGGGCCATCAGCTGCAAAACGTTCACAGTGTCGCGCTAATGTGTGGACCATTAAGCAATTAATGAATCAGACAAATACCAAAATGTCCCTCACCGAATTACGCACTATTGACATTCACAACGGAAACTCTTGCTGCAGCTTTGTTGATTGTGCGTTGTTTGAAGCTGCATGCCATGCGAACTTCGCATGGTCCTTTGAATTCTGGACTGCTCTGCAGAAGTGAATTTGTGTCGGAATGCCTTCCAGGTCGGACCTCGTGTTGAGGCAGCAAAAGCATTGTGCTGCAGGGCGCTTTCAAGGGTTGCTTTAATATTTTGAAGGAACTGTCTATTATCCCGTTATATCAAGTCATCTACCTACAAACAAGTTTTAGCCATGCAGTAATTCTGGTCAAGGAGTTCTTGGCCAGCGCAAAAATATTCGGTGAGAAGCATTCTCATCTTCCGGCAGGCTTCCTGCTAATCGTATATGCCGCCTTCACCGTCCTGCTGTACCGCGTTTCAGGTGACCATCAAGGCCTTCACGCTGGTGACGCTGATCCAGACAGACAAACCCCGATACCGTCCTGGGGATAAAGTCCTGATCCGTGTCATGGCCCTGAGATATGACCTCACGCCGATCATCGAAAACGTGAGCTGTACATCCTCGGATTAGTTCACTGCCGAACGCTATGAGTGAAATTTATTTTTTCAAAACAGCCGGTTAGCTATGTCCACTGGTCGTTATTGGATGGCTGTGATTATCATTACGGACGCAGGCAGGTGGAGGTGAAGACCTGCCGAAGTCCTATCAAGCTTACTTAGTGGTGACTGGTGCTGATAAACGGCAGCTCTATGTGCTAATAAACGCGAACTCCATGTGCTGGTGAGCGGGAGCTCCATGTGCTGATAAACCGGAGCTTCATGTGGAGCTTCGTTAGGTTCTAAAGTGTTTTTACTCTGTTCGTATACTGAAAAGGAGCGCATCTGTTTCGTTGTAAGGATCAGTGCAAACTATGCATCGGATTTTTTGCTTCCGAATCGGCCACTGCTCCTCAGGTTCCTGAGGTGTGGGTGACCAGCCCCAGACAACATCCGCATCGCCCAGTGGAGGGACATCAAGACCAGCGGAGGCCTGATCCAGCTGGAGATGCAGCTGACCGAGGAGCCACCCATGGTGAGGGTCACATGAAGGTCAAGTGGTCGCTCGGGTTGCAGTTATAGCCTAGCCCTGCCGGTCCCCTGCCTCCGGTGAAATCATCCTCTAGAAGAAGATTCGCTTCTGGTGAGGTCACTTGGAGAGCGAGGGTTCGCCCTGGTGCAGTCTTCCCCTCGCCCCGGTGAGGTTACTTGAAGAGCGAGGGTTCGCCCTGGTGCAGTCTTACCCTCACCCCGGTGAGGTCACACTCTGACCGATGGGCCGTCCCTGACAAAGCCATCAAACCACATGCTTCCATCTTATCAAGGTGCATTGGCACATCGCTCGAAAAGCATACGTTCCCAAGACAATAAAGCTGGCTGAAGGCCCTCCAGCACTGCTGGGGGCATTTGGGTACACTTTGTGATTGACTTTCAGGGCAGATGGACTATCCACGCGAAGACAAATGACGGTCCCGAAAGTAAGGGTTTCGTTGTAGAGGAGTATGTGCTGCCTACATTCGAGGTCAAGGTCAAGAACCCAACCTACGTGCCTGAGGGGGACAAAACCATCACCCGTCGACGTCTGCGCCAAGTAAGCCATGCCTGATTGATGCTTGTGCGCTAGCTGATGAAGTGATTCGCAACAGCAAGACTAAAAGGCTTAGCCAAAGCGTAGAAAGCATTACAGTTCCTTGCGAGCTCTCATTGGCGGAAGACATTTCACCAACCGGCCACAGTCTACAGATTTTCCAATTCCATGCAATTTCCGTTTTACCGGGTTTTATCAGGTTTACCCAATTCGTAATGACTAGGGAGCGTCGTGCTGCAACATTGATTGCACGCACCGCCACCTATCGCTGCTGCAACGCCTTTTAAGTCCAGTGCAGTAAGAAGCGTTACAGGTTTGATGTCATACGAGCTCAACATCGATACTTTTTCCATCGCATCGAGTCACGTGAATGTAAGCTTCGAGGTGCTGTTGCCTAGCATTGGAGTGGATTCCCTAATGAGATATTTTCCATTGTCTAGTCTGAACAACTCTGCCTGAACGCGTCCTATAAATGACTGATGGATCAGGGCCTATGCTAAGCAAGCTCTTCACAAGATCTTGACTCCACCAGACCAACGGCGTCCATCAGATTATTGCTATGAAATTCGAGGCATCGTAAAACGCCACATCACCGCCGCCGCGTGCAATCGTGTCTTTACGGTCAGTCGTTAGCGAGTCGTCTTTGACAAAATGCACAAACGAGCGCTACTTCTGGGGACGTGGACCCACATAGCTTGCTAGCCTGGTGAACAGGTGTCTAGCGGGACGCCGACTTAGCCGCGGGCAGGGGCTATAGAAAGCCTCTCAAGTTAGAGGTGAGCTAAAAATTTTATCATTTCTCTCTAGACAATGACCGTATGGCCAATGGTGGACGGTTAGTGGGACCACTACTCCCTTGACTCCCCCACGCTCCACCCCCCCTAAGTCTGCACGCCTGGCCACGGCGATGTTATACCAATACGAGGCAGTATCAGAAGCGACGCATGCCAGGAAGAGCCGCGGTAATGAGCGGTACCATAATGCAGCAACTCCCCGGTGGTGGCGTTATAATCTGGTAAGCCATCGAGTGCTGGTCGGAATAGCAGACCCTGAATAGCTGATATTGCGGAGTGAATCCGTTCGCTCACTGCCATCTTTGCTCCCACTAGTGCTGAAACATGTCGTTACAGAGTAGTTATATCAAGTAGTTACAAATTGATGAGTCACCACGTTGAAATAGGCTTGCCGGGAACCACAGAGGGAAAGGTTTAGTATCAAAACATTGACACGTTTTCATGGCCAATCATCAGCAGGAATCGAGGCAGATTAGGAGGCTAAAGCAGTATTGTGTCACGAACATTCGGATGCTGGACCAAACGTGGGGAAAACAAAGCTTGCTTGAAAACATTTACTATAAGATAGTTCGGGTGAATGCATGCCGTTGATTTCTTCCACAGATTGTTCTAACATGGAGGTGGAATACTAGAGAGACGTAACCGAGCCTCTAGATTATTTATCAGCCTTTAGTAGTTCGCCTGGAGTGAAAAGTTTTTATGTTCAGGTGCAGAGAATATTCGACTGTCGTGTTCTTGTTCATAAGTCAATTGAAAACGGATTGCTGAAATTGTTTAGCTGATCTTGTTTGAGAAAAACAGGAGAACGGGACGAAATTACCCCTGCCTTGAAAAACACGTTCAATGTGTTGCGTAGCCGTTCTCCAACTGCCTCAGGTGCTGTGTTAGTAGGATCTGGTCGAGGGGATAACTTAGACCGAGGGAACTAGCACTCCATGCAGTACATAACACGGCCGCCCAATGTCACCTTCATCCCAACGTCGTTTGACATAGGGCATGCGGGCACGACGTGAGACATGTTACAACATGAGCTGCAACAAGCCAGCTGCAGCATGAGCCTCTCAGGCTGTAACTTCATAATATACCTCGTTCAGTCCGTGGTAGCGGCCAAGCTCGCCTGTAATGACGACCAATATTCGCGACGAACGCACGGAGCATGGGCCCGCCAGCCTGCATTGATCATGCCACCAAAAAAGGAGCATGCAATCTAATAATCTTCTGTACGCGATGAAACTAACCTTTACCACCGGTAAGTGTCATAGCGTCATAGTGTCATATTTGTCAGCATTTCAGAGTGAGCCCCATGAACTGATTAGGGCTGGCGAAGCAGTGCACAGCGAATAAGATTCAGATTCAGATTCATATGTGTGTCCAGAAAGGATTCCTAATCATAGTGGCCTTTCATCTGGTGAGTCAATAAAATAAAACGTTGAGAATAAATGTCAATGGATTCCGTTGACGAAGCACACCATGTGCAACACGCCTCTGCGGCCCCTTTCGCCTACTTTGTTTTTGTATTCTGTAGTCCCCTATGTGCGCCCCTATGTGCGGTATATTACAGCCGTCAGGTCTGTGCGCTCGTTCCCGCCACACATGATTACAGCCGTTAGGTCGGTGCGCCTCTCCCGCCACACATGATTACAGCCGTCAGGCCTGTGCGCCCGCTCCCGCCACACATGATTACAGCCGTCAGGTCGCTGCGCCCGCTCCCGCCACACATGATTACAGCCGTCAGGTCGGTGCGCCCGCTCCCGCCACACATGATTACAGCCGTCAGGTCCGTGCGCTCGCTCCTGCCACGCATGATTACAGCCGTCAGGCCTGTGCACTCGCTCCCGCCACACATGATTACAGCCGTCAGGCCTGTGCGCCCCGCTCCCGCCACACATGATTACAGCCGTCAGGTCGGTGCACTCGCTCCCGCCACACGGGACCCGCCAAATTACGCGTCTCCTGCCAAATTACACGTGTCACGCCAAATAGTCCTCGCGCAAATGGGTGTGAACAACGTACATATTAAGCATCGGGAGAGGCCTCTGGTCAGATTTACCGTCAAAACAGTTGAAGCAAATGAGGACAAAAAAACAGTCCCCTATGTGCACCCCTGTGACCTCAGGTCACAACCATACTTCGTGGCTGTGACCTATAATGGCCGACATTGGTCAGAAATATCTGAACGTAAAATTCGGTGGACGAAGCCCTCCGAAATACGTCAACACGGTTCTCTGCGAGTGTGATGGAATCGCCACGCTCGCCGTGATGACAACGCCGGGTATCCGGAGAGAGTTTTGTCATTTGCACTGCAGCCAAGCTGTGCCGCAAGACAACCGCTGCGCTCTCCTTACGTGTCGACGAGACTCAGGTTTACTTCTCTACCGCTGTGCGGCTCTGCACAGTGGTGCTAGGTGCTGGAAGCCGGAAAATCCGCCCGCTCAATCTGAAGCTCGCTGGTCTGGGAGTTTGGAGTCGGGGAGTCTGGAACATTTTTGGAAAATAAGTTTGTGCTTGCAGAATGCTTGCACATGGGTTTCGAAATGTATTTGGTGACGGTATGTTCCGCTGATTTAGCTAAAGCTGATGACCTGTTCCACCGAATGGAAATACATCTGGCTCCGTTTCTCCACGCATATGATCCACCAGGAATGCGTTGCATAAACTTTACGAGATGACAAACGCTGACCTTGCTTAACGCAGGTACACCTTTGGTCAGCCGTTGATTGGAGCCACCGTAACGATGTCTGTCACGGACGGTTCCAACCCAAACGAACGCGTCAAAGTCGGCGACACTCTCTCGGTGAGTCAGCGACACTCTCTCGGTGAGTCAGCGACACTCTCTCGGTGAGTCAGTGACACTCTCTCGGTGAGTCAGTGACAGTCTCAGGCCGTGACACCCTTACAAGTGTCAGTGACCTCTTGACGTGGCGTCAGAGTTAAGCGATCACGGCCGTGACGCTTTGGGTGGTGTCATTAACCCAACGCCGGCGTCAGACGGTTGGGGTGCGACTCTGTCAGGTGTGATCCAGAAACAAAACCAGAACTGCGCCCGCGCGATGTTTTGCTGCTCAATCCCTTGTAGTGATATATATATATATATATATATATATATATATATATATATATATATATATATCAATACCTTCTCGATACCTTAGAGACCGATACAACAGACGAGACACGTTGCAGTGTTTCTGTTTTTACAGACGGACGAGACAGGCTGTGCATCGTCTGATCTGATTATGGATGAACTGTTCGCTCGCTTGGTGTCGACGTAAGTAATCTTGCATTTGTGCTGCTTGGGGCACATGTGAGTGTGACACACACACACACACACACACACACACACACACACACACACACACACACACACACACACACACACACACACACACACACACACACACACACACACACATACACACACACACACACACAGACAGAAATACGGTTGCACGACCCACGGGAGAGATATCCTCAGAGAACCTCAGGAGGGTCGCATCGACCCTCCCCTTTCTCTTACAGGGCTAGGGTTTAGGCGGCTGAAATAGTGTGGGACTGATCAGAAGTTTGGTAGGGTAAGAGTAGCGTGGGTCTGTTTGGCCCGCGTTATAAACACCTGTGACCACCCAGTAGCTGTCTTTCCGGGTGGCTGTTGTTCTAGAATGATACTTAAAAAATGGTCAAGCAGTTCTCAAACGCAAATACCCTCAGTGCTGTGTTGCTGGGCCACGGATTTTGTTGTTATCCATAGCCGTGCTGTGCCATATCAATGCATGCACCTGAGCGACGTTTGACTGTGCCAAACTATCGTTAAGTATAGTTAGTCTTTCTTTCTAGGATGGCGATTCTTTTCTAACAAGCGTTGAATAGTTTCGTTGGATTGCACATTGATAGGACACAATTACCTTTGGACGGCACCTTTCTGGTGGCAATCAATGCCCACCTCTGACATGGTACACGTGCACCTTATACTGTCAGTTCAATATCTTTTGTGTGACCCGCTCGACCTCAGCTCAGCATGAACGTCACTGTGGAGGAGTTTGGCACGGGTCTCAGCCAATCAGAGATGAGACCAGTGCACAGAGACATCTCCAGAACCGTCTCGGCCTCCGTTCCGGACAACGCACAGCTGTTCATCAAGCCCGGCCTGCCCTACTACGGCCGGGTCAGTTTGGGTTTTTGCGGAGCGCGCTGACGAAGGCCATGAGTCATGCTGCCAGATCCTCGATGGACCTGTGTTGATGGGGGAGGGGGTGGGGTGGGGTGGTTGAGCTATCGCTTGGATGTCAGTGCAGCTCTGATGGTGATCGCCGTAATCACCAATGCTTATGCTTAGACAGCCAAATATTTATGGAGTCATGCTCTCGGGTTCAGAGTGGTCAGGTCTCACGGGCTTTACATTTCAGCGACATATGCTGTAATTATTCATGTAAATACAGACTCATGACACTGCGCGTTGCACACTACATCGGATTGTGGAAGAAGATGTAATATTTCGAATACATCTACCAAGGGTCAAATTGATTTCGGCGTATGGAAGTGAAAGCTGCTCTATGCGCGTCAGATGCCGCGAACTGCTCACCGCATGGCAAATACAAATATTTCCTCGGAGTGCCATAACATTTCAGCAAATATTTCGAGGTCGATGGTATTAAATACGCAATGCGAAGCATATTTGGATATGACTTGCTGGCGAACAGCATGCAATGCTTAGAGCATTGCGACGGTGCAAACGAAATGTGATCGCGCTATTCCAGCTCCACGTCAAAGAGAGGGATGGCTCGCCTTTCGCTGAAAAAATCGTGGAGATCTGCTTCGAAGCCAAGTACAAGGAGAAAGCCGCCGTGTGAGTGTGGTGTTCGTTGTGTTGCCGCTTGCGGGGTCAACGTTTGGCTGACTTTACGACCGAAGCTTGATTGTCTGTGACAGAATGTGTCTGATGCAACTGCTGAACTAGTTGCTTGCTTTGCACACCTTTTTGTCATCCAACTTATTTTTGTCATACACACTTGTGTATCGTAATAGCACGGAACTCCGGGACCATGACACGGAGGCGAGAGACAACGGCACTGGACAGCGGGACTATGGCACGGAGGCGAGGGACAACGGCACTGGACAGCGAGACTATGACATGGAGGCGAGAAACAACGGCACTGGACAGCGGGACCATGACACGGAGGCGAGGGACAACGGCACTGGACAACGGAACCATGGCACGGAGGCGAGGGACGACGGCACTGGACAGCGGGAGCATGACACGGGGGTGAGGGACGACGGCGCGGGACAGCGGGAGCGTGACACGGAGACGAGGGACAACGGCACTGGACAGCGGGACTATGGCACGGAGACGAGAGACAACGGGACTGGACGATGTGACTATGACTCGGAGGCTAGGGACAACGGCACTGAACAATGAGACTATGACACGGAGGCGAGGGACGACGGCACTGGACAGCGGGACCATGACACGGAGGCGAAGGACAACGGCACTGGACAACGGGACCATGACACGGAGGCGAGGGACGACGGCGCGGGACAGCGGGAGCGTGACACGGGGGCGAGGGACGACGGCACTGGACAGCGGGAGCATGACACGGAGGTGAGGGACGACGGCGCGGGACAGCGGGAGCGTGCCATGAGGGTCGCGAGACATTGGGACATGAACACGGAGCCGGCAGGCGATACCAAGGCGCTCCATGGAATCTTCCCACCATTCGTCCAAACAGAGATGTAGGAGATCGGATATGTAGGAGATCAGATATGCAGAAGATCGGATATGGAGGAGATCGGATATGTAGAACATTGGATGTGTAGGGATCGGATATGTAGGAGATCGGATATCGGATACGTGTTTCACGCAGTGTGGCATGCCATTCCAGGCAGAGCGGGGTGGACCCGCCGAGGACTCCTGACGATGGCTTTTTTCTCGCTTATAAAAGGGTATGTCGACTAGGGATAAACACCTGTGATTGGATAAAGACCGAGAAGATGCTCTTTCTTGGCTTTCACCTTGACACATGTGGTCTTTGTTCAGGTGGCGTTTTTTGTTGCGTTCCAGCGCTATCGGCCGCAATAAGCATAGATAAGGCTGGGGAAGCCTGTCATTTCAAATGTCTCCTGATCAGGTCCATTTGAACTGTCCAGATATGCCCCACACCGTCACGTGCTGAGCTGCTGTGACCTGCACACCGTCCTGTTCTGAGCTGCTGTGACCTGACCAGGCCTCTATGGGGCGATCACATCTGACCTAGTAAAATGATCTTCATGACCCTGACATCGCTTTACATCTTCCTCACCTACGGTCACCAGTTCTCTCTTGTCTTGCCCTGCCCAGCCACGCCCGCCATAACCCGCCGTGCCCTGCACGACACCTTCCCTGCTTTGTCTTGCCCTAATGCAACCCTTCCTGCCCCAAAACCTCTGCTCTACTTAGCCTCGACCCGACGCAAGCAACATTTCACCGCTTTTCCTCTCTTCACGTTTTCGGTCCCGCCATTCAGACAAGGCCGAACGTGGCTAATGTCGACCTGGCCTGCCACTCCTTGGCCTTGACCATGTCACATCCTTATGTTTGCCTATCTTGTACATCCTACACTGCTTTGTTTGACCCCCGATGCCCCACGCTGCTAAACTCTAGCTGTCGTGTGTCGTGACACTGACGTGTCACATCCAACCCGCACCTGACTCGACACAGCTGGACTTGCTCTGACCTTATCTGACCGACTTGACTGACCCTAACCCGTCTCACCCGCCCTGCCGGACAGCACTCGGAGCTTGTGCGAACCAAGTTCGGCTACACGCCGCTGATCTGGGAGACGGAGCCTCCGCAGCGGCTCTCGATGGCCATCCAGTGCCGCGACTTCATCACTGACAGCCAGGGCCGCGTCGTCTACTTCATCCCGCCGCAAGCGCCGCTCGTGGACAGTGTTGACGTCAGGGTTAGTAAGGTGTGACGTCATAGTCAGTGTGGTGACCACAGGTTATGGTGTGACGTCAGGGCCAGCATCATGCATCGGAGTCAGTGAGTGCACTTGGGGTCGCGACGTTAGCGTTGCTCTGGGGACACTTTTGCGTTGGTGTCAGGGTCCGCGCGTGATGTCATGGTCAGTCTGCTAAAGTCGGAACCAGTTTTTTAATGTCATGGCCGTTATGTGAGGATCAGTGTGGCATTACTGAAGTCGATGGCCGTGTTATGGCTGTTGGCGATATCAATCTAGCGGCACCGTTAGAGTAGTGATGTCAGAGACAGGGCTGATCGTACAACGAGAGGGACTTCAACAACAGGGCCACTTCTGCGAAGTCATGGTCATTTCGGTGACTTCGGGGATGACCGAGCACCAGGAGCAGTCTAATGGGATCAGTGAATGACCTGAGGGTTGGACCTATGGACACCGTAGTCAGCTTGGTGGGGGCAAACAAGTTGTGTTTACGTCGGAACCAGGGTGGTGACAACAGAGTCAATGCAGTGATGTCAAAACCATTGCGCACACCGCAGAGCCATTGCAATGACACCTTCGTCAGATTAATGACATCATAGTCAGAGTCAGTCAGAGTCAACATGACGTAAGAGTCAGCTAAATGACATCAGAGACAGTGCGGTGACGTCAGGGTCAGTGTGATGACGTCAGTGCCAGTGTGGTGACGTCAGAGACAGCACGCGGACGTTGGAACTAATATCAGTACATCTGGGACAGTGTCATGACTTATTCGCATCGCCAGTGACGTAAGAATCCCCACACGATTTCAGCGCAACTGGTGACTACTGGTGTCGCTATGATGTTATCGGAGCTCGTTTGGTGACTTTCAGTTCTATTTGGCGAAGCACCTTAACTGCACGATACAGATTTGCTTCGACGGTAGAGCGTGACGGCACAGAACATGGCCGGGTCACAGTCGCGTGTGGTGTATCCGCCAGCTGACCGGGCGCCACGGCGGCAGAGCCCTCAGCCGCGAACTCGTGGCTTTCGTCTCCCCCTCCAACTCCTACCTAACCATCGACGCCCACCTGCTGCCCGACGAACTGCCATGCCGCGGTGACGTCACCGTCCAGCTGCTGACGTCATTGGAGACGGACGTGCCGCCAATGGTGTATCAGGTACGACACTAACATCATTGGCAGTTGTGATGGCGGAACTGAGCAAAGACCTCTTCAGATGGTTAGCAGTTCTTGCGTTGAAGAATTTCTTTGCGGGACAGCACTCGCCGAGACAGGAGGTTAGCCTCCATGCCATTCCTCTCTCACTCTCTCTCTCTCTCTCTCTCTCTCTCTCTCTCTCTCTCTCTCTCTCTCTGTCTCTCTCTCTCTCTCTCTCTCTCTCTCTCTCTCTCTCTCTCTCTCTCTCTCTCTCTCTCTCTCTCTCTCTGTCTGTCTCTGTCTGTCTCTTCCTCTCCGTCTCACCCTCTCTCCCTCTCTCTCTTTCTCTCTCTTTCTCCCCCCTCTCTCTCTCTCCCACACACTCTCTCGTGTAAGTGAATCGCTTAAAACGCGCCGAGATGGGGGTCACGTAACGTCATGTCCATGACCCCGTGTTCGGCAGGTGATGACGCGCGGCCAGATCCTGCAATCGGGCCAGGTGTCCATCTCGAACCTGACGCTGTCAGTGACGCCGAACATGAGCCCGCAGTTCAAGCTGCTGGTGTTCTTCGTGCTGGACTCGGGCGAGGTGGTGAGCGACGCGGTTGTCCTCAACGTGGAGAAGTGCTTCAACAACCAGGTGCGATAGCGTGCTGAAGTGACGATAGCAACAGATGGCAACGATAGCAACGGAAAAATGCGAACATCTATTTTGCTGGATAGCCTACGAGATTCATCATAACACGACTCGTTTGGAGGAATGTGTGTTGGTCCTGATAGTCCACATGTGATATGTGTTGATCCTGATGGTGCACTATGTGACAACCCTGTCAGGCCATGAGTCGTCTCTGGTTCTGAAAGGATCGGAACCTCAGCATGGCACTTAACCCCGACAACGAGCTTAATTCCAAGCATGTTGCTGCTGTCAAATGCTGTTGAGTTGTGTATTTAACCGAGCCGACATATGCAGCTGCTGGGAGCATTGCCTTCAACACTTCTGGCGGAGAACAACCACACTGAAAGATGACTGCGGAAGGAGTCGAACCCGGACATCTTGATTAAAAGGCACCGTCTGAGCTATAGGCCACTTACGTTCTGCTGTTGTCAGGTGGACGTCAGCTGGGACAAGCAGACGGCCCGGCCCGGGGAGTCCGCCTCCTTCACCGTCAGCGCCTCGCCCGACTCCGTGTGCGGCGTTAGTGAGTACCCCCCTCCTCGTGTCACGTGCTGAGTTCGACGGCCACTCAGTGTCGGCTGTGTCAGGCGTTCAGGAGGCAGATATGTCCGCAAGTTCAACTGATGGGCGCCCGGCTGCTATTTTGTTAAACGGTGTGTTACGCTGTGGCGACGGACCTCAGCGTTTGATTGACTCCAGCCTCGCACCATTAGTAGCGCTTCCTCCGATTTCAACGCTCGCATGTTATTCGCGTTCTCCTACCATTCTCGTCTGCCGTTTAACTGTACGGAGCACGGCAGAGCGAGAATGATGGCGTGCTCCTGAGCACCGAACACGAATGTTGGTGTGCTCCCGAGGACCGAACACAGCTAACAGTGTGCTCCCGTCTGCAGGCGCCGTGGACCGGAGCACAGAGCTGCTGGGCACCGACAACCAAATCACCGTGGATGGCGTGTTTGCCCGTCTCCGGCAGTTTGTCTCACAGGCCCATGACACGCCAGTGCAGGTCATCTGCCGGGAGGGGACGGGAGGGGACGCGTGGTGTTGCCGTCGACTGGAGCACAGGCGGCAGGATATTGGCCCTCAGTGTTGACTGCTTTCGTGTCAGTGAGGAAACGAACAGAATAAAACACTAGCGATACTCATCATCATGAGGCCTCCTTTGCCCAAGAGCACGGCTGTTTTCTCAGTGATACAAGACGCGCCCGTTTTGAGCGTGATCATCAAAGAACAGCCTGACTTGTAAACGGTGCTGTGTCTCCCGTCCCCTTCCGCAAACCCGAGCGCGCCGTATCGAACCCCTAAGCTTTGGTGATGTTGAGATGTTGAAACCTTCCGCTGTGCCGTGAAATACGTCAGAGACTGATGCGTCCAGAACTGTTGTAATTGAGTGGATGTCTTCTCGTCTGGTGTTGTGTAACATCGTGGTGTGCTGACGATGTTGAGCGATGCCGGCCATTTCAGGTGACCACGGAGGACTACTGCCTAACGCAGCAGATTAGCGTGGTTAACACCTTGCTACGGTACGTCTGCTTTCAGGCGGGGGAGGGAGGAGGACGGGGGGGGGGGGGGGGGGGGAGCTCCTCGTGCCTTCAGCGTACCGCGCACCGCCGCACCGCCGTGCCTTCGTTGGTCACCTTTGGCCCTTGTGGTTTGACGCTTCCAATGCTTACGTGGCTTTCGAGAGCAGTGCGTTTCCCTGTTCCCGATTGCTGTTCTTGTTGCGGTGTCTTCAATAACGCCTGCCGAGGATGGGAGAAATAAGCCGTCAAAACATGGTTTAGGTACTGCCACACTTGACAAGCAGCCTAACGCGGACACTTATTTCTCCAACATGCACCTCAGTCGCTACTGTCCTCCACTGCTGGAAAGGTTTGAATATTTTAAGCACCTGTCAATGGTCGCCTGTTACGTCCTCTCAAATCCTGTAAGGTATTTTCGAGTCTGCGAAAGAAAGGGAGGCCAAGATCAACTAGAATTGGAGTACACGCCATTCATCCAACGTCACCCTGAACGGGATGCAGTGTACCACCATCCCCAACCGTCACTGCCTGTTTCTGCGTGGTCGAACGCAACTGATCTGGTCAGGTCAGGCGGCGACACCTCCGCAACAGCCGTCTCGCTCCCGCCACCAGGAGCGGTGTCTCGATTGAGGAGCTGGGAGAGGACGCCATGCGATCCTTTACAAGGCATGGCAGCATCAGACTCCAGAAACCGGGACGAAGCAGAGACCCGCCCAGCTTCAGAACCGACCGGCTCGACGCGCTCAAGGCATTCGACGTAAGTGCCCAGTAACTAACAGTTGTTCACCTTTTGGACCGCGCATGCAACTGCGGTCATCATCATTGTTGTCATCATTGGATGTCGCAAAATACCCATACAATCTCGTCCATGCAGCTCGTAGAGGGAGAACAGTGAACCAACAGGTCGATGATAACGACTGCTGCTATGTTTTTAGTGGCGATAGTCAAGGCATCTTTCTGAAAATGTTATTTCTATAGAAAACTGCCATTTATTTGGGTATTTCTGAAAAGAAGTATCACTCTGGTGAAAACGCGCAAAATTTTCATGAAAATATTTGAATGAAACAATATATGAAAGAATGGATGAATATATGTATGAATGAATGAGTGGAGAATGTCTTTAATTGGTGTATGAAGGTGTCGCAAATACTTGCGATCGTCTTTTCCTTAAGCCAATATGTGAACGATAATTAATCACGGTTTGTAATCATAGTAACATTTTTGGTCCTCCGTGTCGAATGCCATGCAGAGAATAGCATATGGACGTAACACGTAGAGCATGTAGAAAATGATCGTCAGAACGTTTAGTGTTTTTCCTTCTGCAAAAGACATCATTTCAGCAAGCTACGAATAGTTTTTGACGGTTCCACAGCTGATGGCAGGTGCAAGAATCTCAACGAGTATTTCGCGGTTGATGAGACCTAATTTCGCTGGTTGCCAGTCGTGGTCACCAGATTCAGACTGTCTCAACCGATATAAGATATGCCTTCCATTTGAGAAGTTATGACAAAGTTACTAACGCAGCTACATCATCAATGGACGCAACAAGCTTTTTAGTTTCGAAGGCTTTTATTTAGTTCTACCGGTCACAACATATTCTTTTCAAAACTCGGAGGCATCGCATCGATCAAGGTCTGATAAATGACGCTGCACTATTGTACAGCTTTTAAATATGCTATTGGCACAGATGATCTGTACCTGAGCTTCAGCTCTGGTTACATTGCTAGTATAAGATGACCACACCGAATACACTTTTGCAGGAAACAGCTCAAAAGGATCTACCAAAATGATGATCATACTGAGTGTTCTAAGATACTAGGGATGCTCTCTGGGATCGGGGAGGGCCATCTGAGCCGGATATCTGGTATGGTCGGTTTCGAAAACGGTCAGTTCCCAAATGTGAGCCCTGCCCCGGCCTGCTTGTGAACAAGGTTTTCCGTATCCATGTGGAAGATGGGGAGACGGAAGCCGAGGCCGGAGGCGTTCGCAAAGGCGGAGACAGAGGGCAGATGCGGGGGAGAAGGGTAAGGAGGAGGAAAAAGAAGGTCAGCAGAAGGAGAAGGAGGATGAGGAAGAGGAGGAGGAGGAGGAGGACAAGGAGGAGGAGGAGGAGAGGAGGAGGAGGAGGAGGAGGAGGAGGAGGAGGAGGAGGAGGAGGAGGGGGCTGAGGCTGAGGCTCAGGCTGAGGCTGAGGCTGAGGCTAAGCCTGATGCTGAAGCGTCTCCCCGAAGAAGTACAAAATCTCTCTTCTAGAAGTACAAAATAAATAGATCTTGGGGATAAGAGCAACCGACTGGTTAAGGTGTTCTGTGCACGGTCCCAGATTTCGGGACAAAGCGGTCAAGACGCTAGCTAGCGCCTTGTTCCGCATATTTCCATCAGACTACACTGCTGCAGTGAAGAGCACAACGAGAAGAAAAGAATGCCTGGGAAACCGCGTCTGGGAAACCGGAGGTAAGGGGTTCAATTTCCTGTGGTGTTCGCCCTTACTGCCATGGTGATAGGCAGGCAACGTCGTAAAGCCTCACGAGTTAAGTGCGTCGTAAATCTCAATAGCACATACATCAAGAATGAAAGAGAGGGACTCGGCATCACGACCCGTCACTAGTACAAGGCAAGAGACAGAAGTAGCTCGGCGAGAAGAGATGGCGATCATGACCCGTCACTAGTACAAGGCAAGAGACAGAAGAAGCTCGGCGGGAAGAGATGGCGATCCTGACCCGTCACTAGTTCAAGGCAAGAGACAGAAGTAGCTCGGCGGGAAGAGATGGCGATCCTGACCCGTCACTAGTACAAGGCAAAAGACAAAGGTAGCTCGGCGGGAAGAGATGGCGATCCTGACCCGTCACTAGTACAAGGCAAGAGACAGAGGTAGCTCGGCGACAAGAGATGGCGATCCTGACCCGTCACTAGTACAAGGCAAGAGACAGAAGTAGCTCGGCGACAAGAGACGGCGATCCTGACCCGTCACCAGTTCAAGGCAAGAGACAAAGGTAGCTCGGCGGGAAGAGATGGCGGGATGACAGTCACATGAATTTGGCAAAGTGTGAAGTGACATATTCGCACGTTGTGTTTGAAAACAGGTTAGTTGGGAATGCCTCATACAGGCCACTGGAAATCTGCAAAACGAACGGATGGTCATCTCGATTAATGAGTGTGTTACATGCTTCATGTTGGTTTATTTTTAAATACCTTTGAAACATTAAAGCGCAACAATGGACAAAAAAGCATCTGCACCAAATGGATGTTAACTCTAAAATATTTGCTCCCTTTGGACCTTAAAGCTGAAATATTGTGTTTATCGTAAAATGCCGGAGTTTATGCAGCAACCGAACTGACATACTGAGTACTACGCCGAAAGGACGTACTATAATGATGTTAAGCAATCATGATAGTGCCCGGACTAAACGCTGATCTCAAGGAGGGTTGCAGGCGTGTAACTTGCTCTTAAGCCGAACGGAAACCACGAGGCGATGTAGTAGTATATCGTGGAACTTGCGCACAAGCCGAACGGGGACCATGAGGCGATGTAGTAGTATATCGTGGAACTTGCACACAAGCTGAGCGGAGACCATGAGGCGATGTAGTAGTATATCGTGGAACTAGACAAGAACTAGACACTGGCAGTAGACGCCGAGACAAACGTAAACATTCCAAAATACAAACAAAACTACTGATTGTAGCAATACCAATTTTATCAAGATATCTTATCTTTGCCATAAACTGGTGGTAATTGTGCTTGGTTACTGCCTAAGCGGTAGCGACATTTGCCACCCAAGTGCGGGGGTGCGCCGTGCAATACGGCCAATGTTGGGTGCCAAGTCCACTAGTAGGAGAGGCCATGTCTTAATGTTCGGGCTGACCGCGACGGCATATCAGCGGAGCGCCTCCGTCCTGAGCTGTTGCCGGCTCCGTGCGACCTTTTGTGATGTCCTCCGTTACCTTGTGCCTGAATTCGCCTCTGGCTCGTCGACCTCGCGGGATCGACCCGCTACGTCCAACCGGGTGAATGACGCTCCCTTTCCACGCAATGAAAAAAAAAACAACTGTATTTTCATCTGGGGGAGTCTTGTGATAACGCGTTAGCAGGGTGTAAGGAAAGCAGTAGTCTCGCTTGACATGTTGGGGGTGCACTTAAAAGTGTATTCTGACGTTCTCTCTTTCTCTCTCTCTCTCTCTCTCTCTCTCTCTCTCTCTCTCTCTCTCTCTCTCTCTCTCTCTCTCTCCTCTCTCTCTCTATCTCTTTCTCTCTCTCTCTCTCTCTCTCTCTCTCTCTCTCTCTCTCTCTTCTCTCTCTCTCTCTCTCTCTCTCTCTCTCTCTCTCTCTCTCTCTCTCTCTCTCTCTCTCTCTCTCTCTCTCTCTCTCTCTCTCTCTCTCTTGTTTAGCAGTCTATCACAGACAAGACTGAAGGTAAGTTTAAGCGTGTTTCATGACAGGATGTCTTCCGTACGTATTTCAGCATATTTTGATTATCTTCTAGGTCGACACCATCGCCCCCCGAAAAGACGCCTGCAGGAAAATGAGCAATCAGTGCCGCCCTTTCACTCCTCAGGAGACGGGCTTTCTGGTGATGAGCAACCTGGTTCTGGAGACGAGAACCTGCTACAAACTCATGCCGCCCCCTCCGGTACTGATGGAAGATGGTGTATTCCTGCTGGATGTCTTCACCACGGTTATCCCCCCCTTCCTCCAGGGCTCTCCTCTCTGTATTCTGCAGGCTTATAAAGCCATTGCCATCATGGGACATGCGAGGAACAAGTGGAGGCTTTGGATGAATAATTTTAACTCCATGATAGATACTGTCGTGTGGTTATGCTCTGATATTTTTGAAACGAATATAACCCGTTTCATGATGTGTGATTCATATTTGCGTGAGCGGCTTTTGCCCGTGACCCTGCTGAACCCCGTTGATCTTGCTGTCACCATCCAGAGGAGAATCGGCTTCTCAGCACAAGACTTCGGCTTTCTTAGAAAGACACAACCAGATTCCAGAGCAGGTATAGCAGGTCAAGCTGGTGAAGCAGAGTTTCCAGCAAGTCCGCCCGAGGGGGCTCCCATCGGGGACCAGGTTCGGGACTTCCTCCCAGAGGCATTTCTCTTCTCCATCGAGACGCTTGGGTGAGGCGGCAGTTAGGAAGATGTCGTATGCGCAGTTGGAGAGCATGACTGGAAGGAGTTCCTAACTGTCTCGCAACTCGCGTCGCTGTGGCGGTCTGATCGACCCAACCTCTGTGCTTGCTCTAGTTTTATTTCGGGTGTTCCATGCCGACTATGGCACATTTTTTTCCTGTCCGCACCACGCACCCGGTTTTGAAGATCTTAGACAAGAATCGGTTCGGGACGGCGAGGATAAACATTAGCTGCAAGGATTCGCCACGAAGCAGAAGCCTATCCTAAATTGTGTCGACCATGGACCGACCCAGCTGTCAACTGAACCGCCTCCCTTTTACACACACACTGTGACCTAGTTTTCTTTAAATATCGCGTTATATTCGTGAAGCTTCCTCGACCTACCTAGGGCTCCTCCTCTGTTATCTATGCATGCTGTGCGCTCAAGCCCTTCGCCGCCATCTCCCAGCCCCGCATTTGTTTGCGCTCAGATGCACGACCCCATTTGTGTCTTTGGTTGGGTTCCCACGCCATGACCGACCTGAAGCTGACCTTTCTGTGTCAACAGTCCGGAGGGCACCAAAGTGCTGGCCCAGAACATGCCCGACACCATCACATCGTGGGTTGGCTCAGCCATCTGCTCCCACCCCCAGGTAAATGAAGAGTTTAGACCCACTAGCATAGGTAGGTAGGGGCTCTCCACCGCAGGTGGCTTAGGATTTCCCGGTTCCAGGTAAGCAAAGAGTGTGGACTCTGGGTAAGTGAGAACTTCTTAGTCACAGTTACCTGGGGATTTCCCGGCTCCAGCTTGGTGGTGAGTTCCCTAGATTTGGCCATTGGCTTTCGGCCATGCCATGTCAAGTGTTCATGGATAAATCAGAATTTTTGTTGCTGGATAGACTCCAGCTGAGGACAATTTCAGGTGCGCAACACTTGTACATAAATGTCTTCCAGACAGCTAAAGTTTGAATTAATGCTGGTACTTACTGAATATTGCAAATATCTCCCATGACAAGCCTTTCATTGGGCCGGTTCCATGCAAAGAACACACCGATCCAGTCCCGGTTCCTCCACCACATGAGCACTAATGACTTGTCTGGGGCATCATTTCCGAGAGTTGAGTGATTGGTATATCTCTGCTTTTCAATTATACATGACGTCACCGTGTGCTATCAGGACGGGTTCGGTGTCTCCAACAAGTCAAACATCAGGACATTCAAAGCCGTTCTTCACGGAGGTCACGCTGCCGTACTCCGTGAAGCGAGGAGAGATTCTGAACATGCCGTCAACCGTCTTCAACTTCCTCAACTCCAGTCTGTCGGTAAGCCGGTTAACAATGCTCCTCACACTTCTGACCGACTGTAGCATCCGCGCAATACATCATATACTGATGTGCGCTCAAATCATTGCGGTGACTTCCATGGTGATGGTCAAAGGACCAGTATGCTCGCAGCTTACGGGTGTTCATAAAACCAAAGTTATTTAATGTTACACCTGACGTTACATTTATTTGGACGTTTGAACTGCATCCACAAAAGTTTTGCAGGGCAATTGCTTACATTCCATTTCCACACGCCCACCTCAAACACAGCACATTTTATTTAAGCCACGGTGCGCCTAGTGACACATTAGGGCGCAGCTCGCTGGATGCAGGCCGCTCGCAAGACGTAACAGTGCAGTCCGAAAGGGGAACACATTGCACATGTGTCAGATAATGCCACATGCCTTCCCAGGCGCTACCCGTTAAGTGAAAATACCCCTATCCAAGGGTTCAGCAGAAACCTCTCACAGACGTTGCGGCACTTTCACCCCACGTATTCGGCTGTCCCATCTCAGATGACAGCCAGCTCTTCCTTCAGGCGTTGCAGCGTACTCCAGGTTCGGTTGTAGTTGTTGCAGTGAATACCAACACACCAGCTGTCACTCTGCTGTCCAGTTTCCCAGATGTTAGAGTACCCTGTTCGCGGCAGGTGTACCTGGAGCTGGCAGCGTCGAATGATTATTCGCCGGCGAACGAAGTCTCGCCCGCGGGCATTGCCCTCTGTGTGCCGGCGGGCGGCTCCAAGGTCAGACACTTTCCGCTGACCTTCGCCTCCCTGGGCGAGGTCAACATTACCGTCACGGCCAGACTCCGAGACGGCAACTGTGATCAGCCCAACGCCGTCGGCCCCGGCAGGTGGGTTTGTCATTGTGTTTTGGCCGTGGTGGTGGTCTTTAATCACTGATGTCATATGGTTCATTAGTGCAAACGCATGTGTTCATCACAAGCTCCCGTGCCGAGGTACCCCTTCCAATCGGAGCTCACCAGCGAGCGGCCAGCGCCGGCCGAATAATCAGTCATCTGAGATTTGTCAGCTGGTGTTAGCGCCGGCAAAATGATCAATCGTCTGATGTTGGCGCCGGCTGGATGATCAGTCATCTGATGTTGGCGCCGGCCGAATGTGATCAGTCATCTGATGTTGGCGCCGGCAAATTGATCACTCATCCGATGTTGGCATTGGCCGAATGATCAGTCATCTGATGTGGCAATGCAATCTTGCGACTGATTGCATAGGTAGGATGGAGAGAAATGGGCGAACGCTTGGGAACTAGGTGAAGCGTACTGTGCACAGAGACGGGAGAAGCTGACGCTCGATTTTTACTCTGGACTCGCTTCATGTCGTGACGCACTTACCATTTGGTGCAAAAATTTTGCGGCTTTAAATCTTGCATAGTTAATAAGGTTACACACGTATTTTCTAGTGTTATTTCAGAGGGGAGGGATGCGTGCAGTTTTCTTATACCGATTGTAAAAAAGATCCTTCTACACGATGACCAATACACAACTTTGAAAGCGCAATCTTCAACAAGGTGAAATGGTCTTAACCAGGTGTTGTTGTTGCTGTTATCAATTTACGTTCACAAAGAACGCAATATCAATAAATATGGACATACCTGTAACCTCTGGCGGACCAGCTGTTCATCGGCTGATCGTAGGGTGGTGAACCCCATTTGACTGCCAACGTTTTCTGCACGACCGCCACTGTTCTCCAACGCCTCCAGTCGAATGGTTTGTCGTCATCACCACTGACGTGCACTATAACAAACTTGTAGGCATGACGCCGTATGCGTATGATATCTTTTCCAGACCTGGGCTCTGTGTCCCACTTCACCCGCTTCTAACTTCCCCGATGGCACTGGCTTCCCCCTGGCCATCAGACATTTCCAGCCCTCTTGCACGTCTTAGACGTTTTCTTCCGTGACAGGTGCCCATTACGTGAGAGCCCCGAGAAATGCCCTAATGTCTTATTCCTACAGCAAGGACGCGACCAGGTCCTCTGACCTCAATCACTTTCGATGGACAATGGTTTGTGTTGAATGCATGTAGTTCGGTAAGCCCGCGTGCCGAACGCCATCCATTAAACGCCGCACACCATGCTCGTCGGCGGTCCGGTATTCCCACGTGCCCGGGGGCGGCCAGGCACATCTGACCGCTCGCGGTCCGCTGCGAGTCCGTGAGCGGCCAGACGCGCGTTGGTCCAATCTCATCCAGTGGGCGATGTCTAGTGAGAGCACGGGCTTCGGACCTGAATAACCAGTTGCAAACGTTTCTCCATGGACGTAGATCCCCTCTCATCCGAGCCCATTTGCTGGGTGGCTAGCGTTGCAGCTTCGCTCACTTTGTTCACGTTTTGCTTCACGATTAGCCGATTCTGGTCGCCCTCGGTTTTCGCCTTCCGGCTGCTTTTCTCTCTCGCTTCATCCTCAAAGTCTGGTTTATTTTCGACAACCTATTCTGTATTTTAGGCATTTAATATAGTGCTACGCGCAGCTTGAACGCAGCCGATCTGCAGCTGAGCAGTGCGTCCTGCAACGACGCAGCGACATATATCATGGCCTCGTTGAATTATTAACGCGGATCGCACGTAAACGCCATGCCATCAGCGTTTCCATTGCATGTTCACGCGTTACACTCTGGTATGGTACAAGGAAGGGGCTGTGCTACAAACCACTCGCTGTCTTCGAGGTCTGGGGTAAAGATGCTGGGCTTGTAATCAAGTGGCACCGGGGATGAGTCCCAAAGCGGGCGCAGAGCAGAGCGGGAGCATGGTTTGGTCCGGCTGAAAGGAAAAAATCAGCTGGCAGCCGGCCAACGAGGGTCAACCCGGGCCCGGGGAGCTGCCCAGCGTTCAGCGGCACGTGAAATCTTCCGCACTCCTGCCTAGGCCAAAGGGAGCAAGGCAAAGTTTTCCGTTCAACTGGACATTACAACTCGCGTGGTGGATCTAGGGTACAAGCAACAAGTTGTGCTAAGCAGATAATCCGAAACCAAAGCCGCCCCCTCCCATTCAGACAATTCGGAATGAATTGAGAGCGACGGATGAAGGGGGCACAAAATCGCCTTAGTCATGACTCACTACATTAGGGCGAGCAAGTGCTAACCCCAAGTTTTAATCAGATGAGCGGTTGGCGCCTCAAAGTTCCTTGACCATCCCACGTCACTGACGCTTACATCCTAATGGCGGACTTGGCCCCGTATCTCCTGTTGTAACCATGTGATGATTTCAGGTTTGATTTTGTTCACATCAGATCTGTTGACAACCTTGCCTATCACTTCTTGATTTGATAGGCGAGCACACACTTTACTGCCGCATCATAATGTGGTGCTGTGCCCTCCGGGGACGGGAATACCAAATCCTTGCCCGTCATAACAATTTTGGAAACAGGTCTCCACTCCTGGCTGCAAAGAAAGGGAGAGGGAGTGGAGAGGCGTGCAAAGACATTCGTTTCCTCTTTTTTGCAACGTGTTGGCATAAACATGACGAGCATGCATGTAAACGTTATCTAAACAGGGTGTCAAAACCTCTAGCCTCTGTGTGCTACATATTGCTAGCAGCGCAAAGACTTCACCTCCTGCTGTGACCGGCAGTGACACGATCATCCGTCCGCTAGTGGTCAAGCCCGAGGGATTCCCGCAGGAGGAGACGACGTCGCGGTTCGTGTGCCTGGACCGGGGTGAGTCTTGACGTTTGTGAGAGGGTCAGCTGTACGTAACACTGGTTTAGTTCAGCGAACTCACACGACCCACGACCCACGACGTGCCTTTGCGTGTACGTGTGCATGTGCACGGTTGGGAGACAGCGAACTGCCCCATCTCGTACCGAAATATTACAGAACCAAGTGTAAGGAAGCAGGCAAAGCAGCGTGCTTCTAGGTAATGCCACCCATATGCATTCATGTTTTGTTAGTTAGCGTCTACCATTCCAGCACAAAACTGCCACCCGGAACAATTCTAGCTCAGGGTGAACACCAATATGTGTGTTTTCACACTTTCACCGCGGCGTGATTACGACAAAACTACCAAGTGTATGCGCCGCATACCGTTGCGCCACGTTTTTGTTCAATAAGCAGCAGTTATCACCGACCGAAGATCTTTGGCGTCTTAATATATATATATATATATATATATATATATATATATATATATATAAATTAGGAGTTCTATGTTCCAACAAAACAAGTTTTTTGGACGAGCCTGATGCGGATCGCTCAACTGCGCCTTTGTCCATGACACGGCCCGAATTCGACGTGTTATGACCTGACCCTGACCTGCTCCTGATGTGTCAGGAGCTGAGCCTCACGTGGAGCGGATCCCGATGGTGGCTCCTGAAGGCCTGGTGCCGGATTCTGAGCGGGCCTATTTCTCCATAGTGGGGGATCTGCTCGGACCCTTCATACGACGTGAGTCCGTCCCGAATGCGCCTCTGGTGAGGAGATTCTCTTTTGACCCATGACAGCCACAGGTGTTGAAAAGGCGCGACAAATGGGTCAGGAATGAGACGAATGAATACAAGCCTCTTGCGAGTGTCAAGTCGATGATGATTGCGAACCCTGCTAATACTCCAGCCAGTCTTCGAAATAACGTGCCGTCCTTTGTTTTTGTAGTTAATGTGCGCATCAAAATTCAAAAAGTGAACTGGAAAATTGCGTGAGCGGTCGTACATAATTAACAGTGCAATTACAGTAATTCCCTAGTACTGTGAGGCCGCAAAACACGTCCGTCTGCTGCGCGCTCTGCGTCAATATCAAAGCACCAGCATTCCAAACTCGCAAAAAACAAAACAAGAACTGCACAAAATGGCCAGAACCGAGCACTTATCAATCCGGCGTTGGAGAGAAGCGAGATTGACACACGTGGACATGTGGAAAGAATGTACAGCTGTCAGCGTGAAAGTGCGGGTCGACGTGTGCAAACAGAACGCACGCATTCCGTTGCAGGCCACGGAAGCAGCGATGAATATGACAACATGCCATGTCGTCATATTCGATCAACAGAGCATGTAAAGACGCGGAACCAATGGCTATTGTTGTCGACTTTTTAGTGTATGCAGATGCATGGCGAGAAAACCGCTAAGCAATTATGGCAGCGTCCGACCCGTAGCCAGTCAACAGCAGCAACGAGCATTGTCATCGGTATTTCATTCAAAATAACATTTCCATGAAACAAGCCAAGTTTGAATGAATTATCGCAAAACTGTCTTTTGGCTTTCGTCGACTTTTGTCCTCCAAGATCTGATCGGAGAAAAACGTAAATATGATCCTGCAGACTTTTGACCATATATCAGACATTCCATAAACTTAACTAGAAGGCAGGTTATCTCGCGAACCACTGCACATTAGCAAACATGGCATCTAGTATGAAATTCATTGCGCTTAATGCTTTAAAACTTAACCGTGGAATGACGTTTCCCTCTCACTCATTGTTCGACCACAAATATCATTGCGGAAGCTGTTTCGATGACTTGCCAATATGCGGCAACCACCTGCTGTGACCGTCAGAACCTGGGTCGCCTGTTGGACATCCCGACCGGTGGAGGAGAGACCAACATGTTGGCCTTCGTGCCGTACATCACCGTGAGGGCGTACCTGGAGCAAACCGGACTGCTGACTCGCCGGGACCGGGACCGGACCACCAATGGCATGAGACAAGGTGAGACAGAGATCTGGAACACACCGGACTGCTGACTCGCCGGGACCGGGACCGAACCACCAATGGCATGAGACAAGTTGGGGCTGAGGCCTAGACCACCCTGTACATCTCACGTGCCGGAACCCGACTCGGACAACAAACAACAGAAGAGTCGTACTGGAGCAGGACCATGAAATCATAAGGGTATGGAGGTTAAATATGCTAGAATATTAACAACAACATCTTGAACATGGTGAGCACGCTTGAGAAACATGCCGAAGGGGGGCAAAAAAAAAAACACAATGGGGCAAAACATGTTTACAATGCGTGAGAATAACGACAAGGCTGCAGATATGAGCCATCACCGTGCCAGCTGCTTTTCCAAACGTGTAACAGATGTGACGATAGTTGCAACTACGGCAAGTTATCATCTCTCTCGATTTCTAGCCGGTGAACATCACTGGCAGACAAAAACAAAACGCGAGTCTCGAGTTTTGGGCGAGGGGATCATCGTGATCAATGAAGTAAGATGGGATGACAGAGAGGAAGTCGCGACGGCAAGTGTCACGTGTAACCTGTGAGCATTCTTATTTACACCCCCAGGGAGCCAGATCCAGTGGCAATACCGGGACTCTTTTGACCTTGCGCGTCACCCCAAGATACTAGGTCCAGTCACGGTACACTCACCACCAGTGACACCCTTTCGCTGTACTCCAGGGTATCAGTCACAGCTGCGGTACAGACGCCCGGACGGCTCGTACTCCTCGTTCGGCCAGGACGACCCTGAAGCCTCGCTGTGGCTCACCGCTCTCATCGTGAAATCCCTTAAGGAAGCGTCCGAGTACATCGATATCGGTAGGTGTCTCTATTCACGGTACCACATGGTTGCGCGGCTACTCGTCACAGTACCGCGTGGTTGCGTGGTGCTCGTCACGGTAGCAGCGTCATTGTGCAGCACTCGTCACGGTAGCAGCGTCATTGTGCAGCACTCGTCACGGTAGCAGCGTCATTGTGCAGAACTCGTCACAGTGGCAGCGTCATTGTGCAGCACTCGTCACGGTAGCAGCGTCATTGTGCAGCACTCGTCACGGTAGCAGCGTCATTGTGCAGCGCTCGTCACGGTAGCAGCGTCATTGTGCAGCACTCGTCACAGTAGCAGCGTCATTGTGCAGTACTCATCACGGTAGCAGCGTCATCGTGCAGCACTCGTCACAGTAGCAGCGTCATCGTGCAGCACTCGTCATGGTACTAGCGTGAGATGAATCGGGCACACTCCCGGTGTCTCTGATGTGTGCTCCGGTCTCGGTATTCGTGTATTGATGTACCTGTTTTAGAAATGAACACCATCACATCACATCAGCGACAGTCTAAGCCCTAATCAGTGCCGTGCTGGACTGCGATCAGAGATGCCTGAAGTGCGTTGAATGACCTTGGTATGAGATGCTCTTACGTCTTTAACTCTGGAGAACCTTGGCCAGCCAGTTCAGCATAACCCCACTGCTGCGTTTATCGCGCCCTTGCGGGAAGTTAGCCGACACGAGTGAGAGTGGAATGGCGAAGCAGCAACAGATCAGCGACTGCATTCCTCCACTGGTTGACTTTATATATCCCCTGAACCCCTGAACAACGACACCGTCTCGTATCATTGTTCAGACTAGCAGCTGGCCAATATCGCTGATAGACAGGTGCTGCAGTAGCAGTAGAGTAATGTCTGCCTCCATCCACGACCTAACTATACTGTACTTTATCCTCATAACATTACTGGCCAGACGAGGAGTCGTCCGTGGTCAGTAACTGATGGGACTTCAGCAGCAGGGCGACTTCGCACCACATTGATGGCGCTGCTGACCATAACCTGCTTGTCATGATGAGGAGTAAACCAATATTAGGGGGGGGGGGGGAGACGGTTGACGTAAAGATGAACTAACGTCTGCTTCCCTCCACTAGATGGCCTTAAAATCACGAATCCCGCGGGAAGTCCAAGGAGTGAGAGATGGCGGGTGCAGTTTCTCTTCACGAGCTAACCACTTTCTTCATATCAGACAAGGAGTCGACCAAGAAAAGTGTGAGCTGGCTGGTGCAGCAACAGCAGGATGACGGCTGCTTCCCCCTCCTCGGCAGCGTCATTCACAAAGAGCTAAAGGCAAGTGACGCCGCGTCATGTTGGCAGAATGGGAAGCCGTACCTTGACATGCGCCGTGTCGCGCTGGGAAACAGGTCATTAGAATACCCCAGCCTCACGTCAGGAAACAGTCCTCCGGGATCCCTCAGTCTCCTGTCGGTGATGCGGGTCAGGGAGCCCAGCGCTCTTAGGCTGGTCGTGGGGTGATGGAAAGAAGATAAACGTCATCAGACACACATGGTAGCAGCCTCACATTCACTGGGGTGACACGGAAGACTCGAGACTTTTAGCCTCGCAGCCCCCGTGCCGCACTCCTAGTAGCACAAAAGTTGGACCGCGGGATCCTCACCCCACACCGCCGGCCTGAACTGGTCACGCTGCGGGCGGCCCACCTCTGCCCTCACCAGCACATCCCCGCACCGGCGCAGCGGGATAGATCAAACGGACGCTGGGACTGCAAGCGGCGAGCGCCACACATCGGGATCAATGTGCATGATGTTGGCCTTGTCGCTCCCAAATGCTTTCCGTATTATTTATTATTTCATTTTTTATTTCATATCATATTTTTATTATTTCGTTGTTAATGAATTTTCTAGTTGTTTGTTTCAAATGCTTTGCACACCTTTCACTGGGCACTGTGCTGAAATCACCAGCTCGAATCACGATATATGTCACCGGTGGATCGTCTTCAGTGTAGCGGTGAAAAATACCACGCATGTTATCAACATTGGCGAGCGGTCTGACACAGAGATGTCAGTATAACGCCGACATGTCCGCTCGCCAGGGCGGCGCAGAGCGGGGCGGTCCAGCTGCCCTGACGGCGTTCGTCATGCTCGCCATCGGGACCGACAACAGCAGCAGTGTGGATAGAGGCTTCACCTGCCTGGAACAGGGCATCAGTCTGACCAGCAAGACACTGTACGCCGAGGTATGGCCTAGTCAGCCTGAGGATGCAATCAAAATTGTTGCACGTGTGCTGCTTATCTTGATATAGATTGCATGTAGGCGCACGCTCTTGATTAGCGACATTTATATCTTCCATAATGTGTATTGTACAAACGGCAACGGTTTGTGGGCGACGGTCCGCAAAGTTCCTGGTGGTAAAAGGTATTGTAACACTTCTTTCTCTTTACGCTAGTTCTTTCCCGGGAAACAGTTAAGGTGTTCAGCAAGCCACTGCAAGTAAAAGTGTATTTACCATGCAGCCATGAAGTATATCAGCACATTTATGCCGGCAGTGCACCGGCCACTAGAACCACTCAGACAAGGCTGCTCAGGGCCCTTCTCTATCCTATAATCCCTTTAATCGGTGCAATGTGCGTACTTCCCAGCCCATTACACTAGCAAATCGCCTGCTCCACCTGGTAATGTAGCTCGCCAGGTAGACCCAAGTTCAATCGTAACAATGGCTTCCACTGCTGCGATTGCTTCCACAAAAATGGCTGGCAAAAAATGGCTTCCACACCAAAGTTGCGATTCGAAACCTAGCTTGAACGGCGGATGAGACCATCGACACAAAAAAGCGGGAACTGTACCGAAACCACACAGATGACGATTTAGGCAGCAGGCTCTCAGCTTAGACGAAACCCTTACCGGGTAGCTTTACGCGTGTCCCGGAGAGCACCTCAGCCAGGTCCGGCATTTGGCGAGGATGGCCGTACCTCCGGCGGCCACAGATGAAGGACTTCGCCTGGCACATAAAGCCTTAGACTCCCAAGGGTCCGCCTCCGGCCAATTGTCTTGATCAGCACCACTGATCACGCGCTGATCAGACCGACATTGATCATATCGACTGATTAAACTGGCACTGATCACGCGCTGATCAGACCGACATTGATCAGATCGACTATTAAACTGGCACTGATCACGCGCTGATAAGATTGACGGATCAGACCGACACTGATCACACACTGATCAGACCGACACTGATCAGATCGACTGATCAGACCGACACTGTTCATGCACTCATCAGAGTGACTGATCATACCGACACTGATCACGCACACAAAGCTGCTAGACGCCTGACTGCGCTGGACGTGGAGACGCCGCTGCGCCCGATGCACTGGACATCTTTCCCAGAAAGAGAGCAGCCCGCGGTCGTATCTGAACCACGGTGCCGGGCCCAGGACAACCAGGACTCGCGCCACACCTTGTAGACTGCGGATGACGTGAAGGACGTGCTCCTTCATGAAATCCAGGCCTTTCAAAGGTTGACCGGGCCAGTCCGGTGGAGAGGAAGGGTGTGTGTGTGTGTGTGTGTGTGTGTGGGTGTGTGTGTGTGTGTGGTGTTGTGGTGTGTGTGTGTGTGGTGTGTGTGTGTGTGTGTGTGTGTGTTGTGTGTGTGTGTGTGTGGTGTGTGTGTGTGTGTGTGTGTGTGTGGTGTGTGGGTGTGTGTGTGTGTGTGTGTGTGTGTGTGTGTGTGTGTGTGTGTGTGTGTGTGGTGTGGGTGTGTGTGTGTGTGTGTGTGTGTGTGTGTGTGTGGTGTGTGTGTGGTGGTGTGTGTGTGGTGTGTGTGTGTGTTGTGTGGGTGTGTGTGTGTGTGTGTGTGTGTGTGTGTGTGTGTGTGTGTGTGTGTGTGTGTGTGGTGGGTGTGTGGGTGTGTGTGTGTGTGGTGTGTGTGGTGTGTGTGTGTGTGTGTGTGTGTGTGTGTGTGGTGTGTGTGTGTGTGTGTGGTGTGTGTGTGTGTGTGTGTGTGTGTGTGTGTGTGTGTGGTGTGTGTGTGTGTGTGTGTGTGTGTGTGTGTGTGTGTGGGTGTGTGTGTGGTGGTGTGTGTGTGGTTGTGTGTGTGTGTGTGTGTGTGTGTGTGTGTGTGTGTGTGTGGTGTGTGTGTGTGTGTGTGTGTGTGTGTGTGTGTGTGTGTGTGTGTGTGTGTGTGTGTGTGTGTGGTGTGTGTGTGTGTGTGTGTGTGTGTGTGTGTGGTGTGTGGTGTGTGTGTGTGTGTGTGTGTGTGTGTGTGTGGTGTGTGTGTGTGTGTGTGTGTGTGTGTGTGTGTGTGTGTGTGTGTGTGTGTGGTGTGTGTGTGTGTGTGTGTGTGTGTGTGTGTGTGTGTGTGTGTGTGTGTGTGTGTGTGTGTGTGTGTGTGTGTGTGTGTGTGTGTGTGTGTGTAAACATTATTCTTCGAATGTCAGAGGATGCCGCCGCTATTCTTCGTCCATACGTCGCCCTGTTCGATGCGAGGAGCTGCAGCTGTCCCCCTGCCACGCAGGTGCTGCTGGCCTACACACACGTGACACTGGGCCGGGAACAGCGCGGCCAGCAGCTGGTCTCCGCCCTGATGCAGAAGGCCAAGACGGACGGACCGGACGCCCTCTTCTGGGAAGGCGATCGCCGTTCCATCTGTGAGTGACGTTTTGTGCTGGAACTATTGCCGCAACTCTGTCATCTTGAGATGACAGCTCACATCACACAGGAAAGTCTCCCATTGAGATTATGCTCATTTTGAGGTGATGGCAGTTACATATGTGATATTGATCATCTAGGAGAGATTCTGGCACCAGTGGCGTCACATGGCATTGCGACCACATCTCTGTCTGTTAGTGACGTCGACTTCCGGGAGGATGGCAACAACTCCATCTATGTTTGATGTTTAGTCGACGGGAGTTCGGCGTTGTGATGCCAGATGGGGGGAGGAGAGCAATTGCACTTCCATCTGTTAGCGACGTCTTTTCTGAAAGGTCGGTGCCTTTTCCTTCCATGAGTGGTGTGGTGTTGTGGGGGTCTTGTGGGTGTCTGTGGCAAATGGCATCAGCCGAACATGCAATTTCATCCTTGGGCGGCGTCTTATTTTGAGGTGGTGGATGAGCCCAGACTTATCCGCGAGTTCTGTCATCAGAGACGATAACAGTAGCATCGTTTCTGGGTGACATCATACATTGCGGAGGACTAGCACCAGCTGTATTTGTGATCGTCATAATTTCTGAGGGCACCGGGAATATTTTATGTTCTCTTAAGTCGGGGCTCCATCTGTTTGGCAGTCATGTGGCACGTAAGATCTTGGTTCCATCCGGTGATAAACATTGAGGTAATGGTGGATATGGTTCTGCCTCTGGTCGACAGACGGCGGCAGTCGGGCGGTGGACATTGAGATGACGGCATACATGGTGCTCTCCCTGGTCCAGCTCTCGGGTCAGGAGAACATGGAGCAGGCGGCGCGGGCCGTCAAGTGGATCAACAGGCAGCGTAACAGACTGGGCGGCTGCCTATCCACACAGGTAGGCAGTGCATGCTGGCAGCGTCTAGGGTTGGTCCCCTTGCTCTCCGACATCAACTAAAGGAAGACCTCGAAGCTACTAAATTAAAGTACACGTCCAGTGGCTGTTGTTACAACACATATGACTTTGAACGCTTAAACCAACTGAAAACTATATACATATATATATATATATATATATTTATAGATATTTTTGTATATATATACACACACATATATATTGATGTATATATATATATATATATATATATATATATATATATATATGTGTGTATATATGTAAAGTTGACGGCGTGCCATTTCTGACTTGCAGGACACCATCGTGGCGCTGCAGGCGCTGACAGAGTTCGCCAAACGCACTTTCTCCTCCGAGTTATCCACTCGTGTGACGGTTAGCGCTGGCGGACCCCCCTCCACATTGGTGGTGGACTCGTCCAACCGCCTGCAGCTGCAGCAAGAAAAGGTGGCGGACTTTGAGGTACGCTGCCTGACTACAGTAAGCGTGTGGTACACGCTGATTTCTGCTTGGTTTTGGGCCAAAGTTTTCTGGTACAACTTCATATCGAGCCATTTGCGTTGTGCATGAAAAGTAATCCCAAGTCATTCAACACTGCCTGCACTGAGTGCGGGTTTTCAAGTTAAATCCAGGCCGGTGCATAAGACGAAAGTTTGGCTCATGCTGATGATGTGTCATGAGCCGACTGATAAGCTTGATTTTTTAGTCCACTCAAACCATCGCTTGACCTCACTGCATGACTCATAATGACTCATGCCACCGCATGCCTCGTCAGCTTGCATGGCTCATGCCATCGCACGACCAGTATTTCCCCTACTTATTTATTCCCCCATGCTTATTCCCCCCATGCTTATGTCAACAGTGTGACTTCGCAGATGAGTATATCAGAACTGAAACTGTGTCGTGTATGCGGGAGCGCGCCTCTGCAGAAGTCTTTTCTTCTCATGTGACTACGCCCACGCCGCACACCTCACCTCCGTTTGACGCCGCCATCGTGTCCGCAGCTGCCAGCTGAGGTCACCTTCACCGTCACCCCGGCCGGCTGCGTCACCTACCGCACCAGCCTCCGCTACTCCAGCCGCGCTCGAGTATGTAGCATGCCACGCAACGTGGACTCACACTTGTTCTGGGCGAGGCATGAGCGATGAGGCGTTACTTTTCTCACGTTTGCTAAGCAGCAAATGGGGGTTTGCCCTAGCGCCAAATTTAACACACGCCCGGGCGCCCGCTTGAATACGGCGCACTTGAGTAGGGGAAGGGGTCAAGTTGATCCCCAAACATCTAAAATGATAACAGAGATAGACATGCAATTCACAGGACAGGTAGGCCTATATGCAACCTCGCCTTTTTAAATTTGACGTCCCGAGGTCATAAGCTTCGAGTCAAACAGGCCAAAGGGTCAAACAGGGACAAGCTCAACAGTGGTGTCCAAAGTACCCCCAGACCTGCTCATGCGACCGCTTTGAACCTAAATACCCGCTCTAAACAAAAGGCCACTGTTGCTCATCTCAGGCTAGTGACGTTGTTTGACCTGAAGAAGGTCATAGTGTCCGGAAATCTACGTGATTATTTTATGCATTTTTGAATTAAACAAATGTGTAGGACTACGCTTGGCGGTATGTGCCTAAAAATCGTAGGTCGATATGATTCATTTTAGATGAGTGAATTCATATGACTTTTGATAAGTTCGAGAAAAAATGTCTGCTGCCGTCCCTGTTATCAATGAATTCCAAATGAACATCGGAAACTACCTCATAAAGAAACATGTTCAGAAAAAGGCAGATCGGTTTTGACATTGATCTGACCTGCATGCCTCACCCAAGGTCAATTGAATTTGTCATAGTCCTTAAGTCAACTGACTCATTGTCTTTGGGGCAAAGTTTAAGATTTCCCGTTTCGTCTAGCACTCCGTTGTCGCATCAGATTAAACCAATCCGTAGGAATTGCTTTCGTTTACAGTCACAACCCGACTGCGAACTGTCAAACATCAGTGACCTTACTAGGTGCATCTTTTGTATACAAAATATCTGCTTTTCAATTGCCCACAGGTAAGCAAAATTTGGCGTGGCTACACCGCTTGGTTCGGAAATTATTTTGGGAAACCTTCAGGGGGAAGGGAGCAAATGGATCGCCTCCAACCCAAGCGCGTGCCAATAAATGTTGTTTGCTGTCCGCTCTGAATGGCGTCTGCGCAGTTCCTTGGCTTACGAGTACGCTTGTTTGTAAGATATCCTCCCGGAATCATATAGTTTTCCATTACTTTAACCCCAGACATTGCTACTTCGTATTTGTTGAGAGTTATTTCTCGCGCTACTGATGCACGGTTAGTGACGCTCATCCGAAATGGAACCATCTTGCGACTGTGCCTAGGTGCCTGACTACTTCCACAGTTGCTACTGATACTGACGTACTGACTGATACTGACATCGTCGTCAAGTTGATACTGATACTGACTGATACTGACGTTGGAAAGCGTGCGGTAGCGCGCCCATACAATGAAACAAGTCTTCATTCATGAACAGATGACCTGGGTCGCCTCACCTGGATCCGGTAAGACGACACTAACGCAGAAGTCGTCATGCCCAGGTGCCAAAGCCAGCCTTCTCGCTGGCGATGACCTCGGAGGCTCGCCCCAGCCGCTCTCCAGGTAGTTCGTATGAGCTGGAGGTGTGCTCCGCCTACATCGGGGACTCTGGCGAATCGGAGCGCGTCGTGCTGGAGGTGGAGATGCCCTCGGGCTATATTGCCGTCAGCAGCACACTGAGAAGTCTCCGACGCATCGGCGGTAAGTGCTGAGCAGTCTGCGAATCAGCGGCGGTAAGTGGCGAGCAGTCTGCGAAACAGCGGCGGTAAGTGCTGAGCAGTCTGCGAATCAGCGGCGGTAAGTGCTGAGCAGTCTGCGAATCAGCGGCGGTAAGTGGCGAGCAGTCTGCGAAACAGCGGCGAGCAGTGCTGAGCAGTCTGCGAAACAGCGGCGGTAAGTGGTGAGCAGTTTGCGAAACAGCGGCAGAAAGTGAGGGGCTGCCTCCGAAACAGAACGGTAAACAAGGAGTATTTATCAATGCAGTGAGGGGTACGTGGGCGTGCGGGCTCTGAGACCGCAGTCCTGTTTCGTCAGAATTGCTCTGGATAAGTCGACAGTAAGCAGGGGACAGTCTCCGTATAGCGAGTTAAAACGATGGCGTAGTATACGAAACAGTGGAGTGGCTGGGGGCAAGATTGGCGCAAGAGGAAGGGGAGGGGGAAGGCGGGGCAAAGGGAGCAGTTGTCCTTCCTTTGTCAGCAGGGGACGGGGGGGGGGGGGGGGGCGGGCAACAGTGTGTTGTGTCCCTCCAATCAATTTCGTGGAAACACTTTTTCGAACCAAAGGTATGAAAAATGGTAACCCGTAGATTACCAAAATTTAGATCAAGTATGCCCCCATGTCTGACGTCGAGAGCATTAACTCCAGCTGGGAAGACCGTTTCCTACATCAAAATGCCCGTTTTCTGAGCAATGAAGCATTGTTAATAAGGAAACCCGTGCTTCAGATTAGTAGGTTCAATATAATGTTAAAAATTCCTATCCGGGCTCGTGAGGCTGGCGTTATGGGCTAGAGGCCCCTGTTCTGGGTTAGAGACATCTTCTATGTTTAGGAGGCCCTATTTCTGGATAACGAGGCCCCTTTCATGTATCAGATGGCCGCAGTTCTGGATCAGAATGCCCTGCGTTGGGATAACGCGACCCTTTGACTAGACTGGGTCCTCCCTCATGAATCGGAAGCACGCCGATTATATTAGATAAAATGCCCTCTATGCGTCAAGAGACCCTTTCTGGAATGAGAGGCCCTGTTTTAAGATAGCGAGGCCCTCTACTAGATAATCAGAAGGCCTCAATATGGAGGTTATTTGAAGGCGATGCACGTAACAATCCGAAAGGGGGGCACATGACCTCGGTGCCCTCCCAATTCAGTACAGCGCTTCCCAGAAGGCCTCCCTGTGAGGAGGCCCCGTGGCAAAGCCGTCCCCCACCCTGACTCAAAATCTGAGATACTGCCTCTATCTGAGGGAGCAGCTTCCGGGACAGCGGGAAAGTAGCGGGTGTTAGATAGGATGTAAGTAGGATGTAAGATGCCTCCGACACTGCAGCGGGTGAGCAGGTCGTAGTCTCCGAGATAGCTTGGGGGGGGGGGGGAGGGGGTGAGATGGCGTATTAGTGAGCGGGAAGAGGTAACGTAACGGTGTTTCTGTGACATAAGGGGTACAGTTCACCCGTCTGTCGAATTTGGTGCGTGGCTGCCACAGACCACATCTTGACCAAAAACAAACGGTAAGGAAGGTCGCAATATATTGGAAATCTAGGTCATCTCCTTTTCATTGCCCCAGTTCGAGGCAGGTCGGTGTTCTATTGCTCTCTGAGTTTTTGTTTTGTTTAGCACCGTTGAAGAGATAAATCAGGGTGCATGTTTTTCAGTGTTTTAAACGCGTTGTCCATGTGACATACACATAAATACATGAATGTGTATTTCTATAGTCTTCGATGGCACTTTTAAGAACTGCTGAACTGGCGAATGTCTCCAACTGAAGCTTAACAATCCTGGCTACAACTAAATGCGTCAATAGTTCAGAATTAGATATCCGTGCGACCCCAGCTGTATCACTACCACTGTAGCTCGCGAAAGGGAGGACAATCACAAAATGATGGCGCATCTGATAAGCTCCGGTTTTCAAGCATCACCTGCAATACTCATGTGGATGCACGCATACATTTTGTGGTCCCAGAATGAAGCTAAAATTGTGTTTAGATGCTATCATGTGTGCTTGAACATGCTCAGAAACATGAGCATTGCCGCCTTTAAACGTTTTTGGTCGACCGCTCTCACCGGGACGCTACAGTGCATCCTCCCATCGAATTTGTTATGGCATCTGTGATGTTTTCATCTGCGATAACACTGAAAATGCAAGCAAACGTTGCAAACATCTTTCGGCTTAAAAGCCGAACGCCTGGAGAGCACATATGCGTCATGGTAAAAAGTGAAACTTTTCAGCTCTTTGAAGTATCATATTTTGTTGTTGGTCCCAATGCCTTGCACGCACGTTTGATGCCCCTATATTTATTCCTGCCCACTCTGTCCACCCACAGTGGTGCGGAAGTATGACTTCAGGAATGGTAAGGTGACCTTCACGCTGTCTAAGGTCACCGAGGAGAAGGTGTGCCTCAAGTTCCGTATCATCCGAGAGAACGAGGTGGATGGCCTGAAGCCGTCGGTGGTGCGGGTCTACGACCTCTTCAGGCCTGAGGACCGCAATATTCTGGTGAGGAGCGGGACCGACCACTGCCCGCGTGCCCACTGAGCCGTGAACAGAGTGCTTTCAGTTCAATCCCAGCCACTGGAAGCTTTCCAGGGTTCCTTTTTGTCTGGAGAGGCGAAGCTACAGAGCTTGCTGTACAATGCATTGTAAAACACGACATGAGATTGTCCTGAATTAATTGTACTGAATTACAGAAGCAGTAGTGCTATAGCTGGTACTGTGTGTGGGGCCCACGTGTGTCACATGTCCAGACCGGAGGAACGCGCCATGACGGTTACAGCAGATACCGGCAGCCGGTGGGAGATTGTACCACTCGGTGTCTGTGAAAGTCAGTCCTCAGGCACCTATGCTTACAGCTGCAGTCTGTGCATGAGTGTGTAAGTGTGTAAACAGCTGACGCGTTCACAACTATGTGACGTCATCATAGAGTTCTGACATCACACCTCTGTTTCAGGAGTACGAGCTCTCGTCTGCGTTTGCTCCCGCCGCTTGAGGCTTCTGATAAAGACCTGTCGTGCCTCTTACCGATTATCGAAGAGACGGAAACGTGTCGCTCAGGCTTAGCCAGAAGTCTTCAGCAAACATCCAAGTTCACAAATATTGATGGGCATGTGTCGAATGGCTTTCAACCAAGGACTGCAGGGCGCATATGCTACGAAATTTTCAAAACGGCCCCGGTAGACAAATTGTGCGTGTGAAAACAGCATTTATGCTACTAACGTTGAGAGTGCGGGACACGGACAGCTGAAACAAAGTGGTCGACGCTTTCATGCATGGGGCGCGACTCGCAAATACTAACCACTAAACTATAAAACTATCATACTAACTACTAAAAGCAAATACTCTGTAGAAATATGCCTTGAAAAACATTAACGCTTTTGCGCGCTTTATGAAGTACTTGTTTGTGGTTGTTAATGCAAACCGCTGAGATGAATTTATACATCGCCTTACCGTTTTATTCTGTATGAGTGGTGCTCTCGGCACTGTGTGACTTTTGATTCCTACTTGCAATCGCGTAAGGGCGTTTGTGCAGGCACCGCAATTTTAGAAATGTGAAGAAATACATTTGGCTCTTTGCATCGCTGGCTTTATCAAACATTTTACCTAACATGTGCATTTCACAGCATTACACAGCGCGTTTAAGTGTGGTCATCCACCTAGCATTTTTCCAAGCCTTTGGAAAAATGCAAGTGCGCTCAAAAGAAAAGAATGCTTGATGTGAATGCATGGGAATTATAGCGTAGACAATAGTGATGACAGACTTACTAGTCTTATATCCCAAAACATACCGCAAACATAACAATCGGCATTCTTGGCGTTCATGGAATGCATCATTGTCAAGATGCGCAAGTATCGAAAATCGCCGACTTGTGTACTGCGCTTTGCTTAGGTGTCAATATGGAGTATTCCAATGGTGGATAAATATGTACCCCAGAACCAAAAATGTTACAGTGTGGAAATGACGATCTCAAAGTCATATCTGCCATAATGATACAGATGTTTCACCAATACTTATATAATAATCTCAGATTAATCAAAGCCGTTTCTTCCGCAGGTTAGAGAAAAGGGTTCATTCACAGCTACTCAAAACCATCTCGCTGTAACACAGCCAGCCGCGATTTCAGACCTGTCACGTGACATGTCATGAGTGGCTCGACGTAGTGAAAGTTAAAGTCAGGTAAACACTTTTATTAATCAAATTTGTGTTCGTTTTCGGTTTTTTTTATGCCGGAAGACACAGTAAGAGGCACGTTGCTATTCTGCCATTTCGTTTAAGTCAAAGCGTCTGTATGTATCTATGCATTTTTGTGCTCAAACTTTTATCCGATAAAATATGAATAAGAAAATCAGTTCTCAACGTCGAGTGACGTAGGTGCCACATCTTCCAAAACGTTTCGCGTCATAAATGATTGTACTCTTTCCATATCAGCAAATTATTGCATTTAACAGTTCTCGAACTTATTTAATTATCTGTAGGCTAGGATCGGCCTGATAAGAATACACATATTCTGAGTATGACAGTCTGGAAAGTAACAGCCGCCCGATATCATCCCATAACGTCTGTGTTATGGCCTAAGGTCAACTTTACCTAGCGTTACTATTACCTTGAATTTGTGGAAGACCACTCAAATAATGTAAAGCGGGTAAAGCCGTTCTGTAATTCTTGCATGTTTTAGAAGCACAAAACATGACAGGGGCAAACGTTCAACACTTGGCCCACGAATATAAGATGCAATTTTCAGCGAAGGTCACGGAAGAAATTCACCACAGATGTTATCAACTAGAGCACAACTTATGAAACACACGAAGCAACGTCCGGACAAGCAACTCAACATCCCAAAGACCACTTAATCAAAGTCACACCACCGACTCAGATGGAACACGCCAAGCGTTGCACATACGACATACCATGCAGCTGTGGCAGGTCAGCCAAAGGCGAGACATGTCGACCTCTGTCTGTCAGACCTGAAGGTCACAGAAAGGCAGCCTGCCGGTGCGATATTTTAAAGTCTGGTGTGACAGAGCATGCATGGCCGAGCGGTGGTCACCGACCAGTATGAGATAACCATCAGCGGCACAGCGAAACTCGGGGAAGTTCGAGTGGTCAGGGAGGCAACACACAAGGCATTGGCGAACAAATCCAGCGGTAAGCCAAGCTTGAGCATCAGTCCAATGTGACTTCCACTTATACTTCGCCCTCCCCCATCGAGGAATCACCATTCCGTTGTGGGGCATTGGATGTTCCAATGACGCTGTGGGTCGTTAGGGAGGCTAACAAAGAGCCTTTTCCAAAGGAGAGGCATTAGCCGAAGCGTTGCATTACGTAAGGACGCTGACGTCGATCAGAAAAGGGATCAGCAGCCCCTCGGCCTCAGCTTTTCAGCGTCATCTGGACTTTGCTGCACACCGCTGTACCCGCAAGCAGCGATGCAGAGATCCAGGCAGTGGCGGATCCAGGATTTCGTCGATGGGGCCACGGAACATCATGAGGCCCCTGGAATTTGGGGCCCTTCCAAAAAATCCGTGCATTCCGGTCATTACATTTTAAGACAAGTCGTATGTAACACACACACACACACACACACACACACACACACACACACACACACACACACACACACACACACACACACACACACACACACACACACACACACACACACACACACACACACTCACACTCACACACATACACATACACGCACACACACACACACACACACACACACACACACTCACACACACTCACACACACACACACACACACACACACACACACACACACATATATATATATATATATATATATATATATATATATATATATATATATATATATATATATATATGTATATATATGCACTTATTTAGTTATTCGTTTATTTCATAAATGCGGAAACACATCTTACTGTGCACGGCCCTCTAAAGATAGGCGTACTACACACGCATACGCATGGGACTTACTCATTTTCTACAGATAATGTTAAATGCTGTGATCTTGAGGCTAAATGTATCGAAGCCATCAAAACCAAGCATAGGCTTGATTTCCTAGCTTATGTTTTTAATGCTAGCCGGCGGAGCAATATAACCAGCTGATGGTTGATGACTATGCAAAATTTTTCATTTTTTATAAAGGAGTACAACATATCCTAGCATTCAAAATATGTTAAGAACGTGATGGCCTGGCATCATGGGTGTCATACATTCAATACCCTATGGAAATGCCATGCACGACGTCAGTGTCATGTAAAATTACGCCGGGAACCTGCCCGGCACGGGCAGGTTACCAACACGAGCCTCCACAGGAGTGAAGAGTCCCCCGCGAGTGAAACCAAAGGGAGAGAGCCCTCAATCAAAGGAGAGGGCCCCTGAACACCGTGTGTCTCCGTGCCTTGCCTTATAAGAGCCCTGGCAACAGCACAAGGTCCACCAAGCAAGTTGAGAGAACCCGACACTTATCTAAAAAGCCCCTAAACAACTGAGCGTACCCTGGCAGATGGGACACCGGAAAAAGCGCACAGAGCCTTTCGGGCGAATGGAAAGAACCCGAGAAGGAAAACCTGATTGATCAACAGTGCTCAGGCATGGAGGCAGAGAGCGTCCCAACAGCACATTGGGCTCTACAAGAAAATGCAAAGAGATCAAGGGAAACGTGGAAACCCCCTTAGCGATCAGATTGACCTGGCAAATGGACATTTAGGGCCAGGCCAACCAACAGGGTAATCCCTCTAGAAAGCTGAATGAGCCCCAAAGTTTTCCCCCAGCAGCACTTTTTCAATCAGCGAAGAATGAACTTCGCGTGGGGGTGGGGGTGTCAATTTGGCTCCCTGAGATGTTGGGAAATAAGAAAGCTAGAGATACCAAATTTGCAGGGTGCCTTCACCTGTACATGAAGTACAGGTGTTGTACGTGCGTTGGCCTGTCGAAAAAGTGTCCCCAGGACCTAGATAACTGTTTCTAAGCAAAAGGTCACCATCCCATTGAAGAGAAGTGACCTTGTTTGATTTTTTCAGGGCCATGGTGGTCAAAATCATACACGACTGTTCTGAGCTTTGCATTTGAATAAGCGACAAAGATTACGCTAAGCATTATGTTCCTAAGAACAAAATGCGACCTGGGTAATCTTAGGTCAATTACCTTTTCTGACCTCTAAGACGTCAATGGAAGATGTACAAGGCGGTTACTGTTGTCAATAACTTCGAAATGAGCACCAGAACCTATCCGATACAGCAAGCCCCAGGGTGATAAAACAGGTTGGTTTTTGACCTTGGTCTGACCTGTATACTTGACCTTGGGTCAACTTCATTTGCTCATTCAATATTTGTGTTGCCTCAGAAAACATCTCAGAGATGTATGACTTTGTCAAACACACCATTGTTGCATTAAATTGAAGGATTCCCTAGAAATTGCCTTCTATGAAACCATGGCCTGATTTTGACCTGTCATAGGTCAGGAACCTTACAAGGAACATCTAAACTTTTCAAATCAAACAAACCGCTATTCAATTGTCTACAGCTATGCAAGGTTTGGCGCGGCTACGTCACGCTGTTCGGAAACCATTCTGGAAAAACCTTCGGGCACGGGGGGGGGGGGGGTTCAATTTGACCTTCCATCCGAGCGCGTGTTAACAGATGAGGCGCGTTAAGGCCATAAGTCCATCCGTTCAAACGACAAATACTTACGTCGCAATGTGCAGGGCTCTGAACGATCAAGTGCGCTCGAGCAGGCTAACATAAAGGGCCCCCGTCAAGAGCTCAGGGCCTTCCATTCAAATAGGAAGTGCCCAAGACGTAATGTAGAAGGCTCCGAATGATGGAGTGTGCCCGAATAGGTTAACGGATAAGATTTCCAAAAAGAGCGTGGGACCCTCGATTTAAATATAAAGTATTCAAGACCCAATGCAGAGGACCCCCGAATTATCCAGTGCCTCAGGGCAAGTTAGCATATAGAGTCCCGTCAAGAGCATAGGGCCCTCCAAATAAGAAGCATCAAAGACCCAATGTAGAGGGTCCCCGAATGATCATGCATACTCGAGCAGATTAAAAAATAGGGCTCCCAACAAAAGGCCCCAGAATGCCCCAGAATGATAGAATGTGCCGGAGCAGCTTATTAGAAGCGGCTGACAAGAGTTTAGGGCCCTCCATTCAAATAAGTATACCCAAAAACCCAGTGTGGAGGGCCACCGTTGGATGGTGTATACAAGAGCAGATTATCAGGTGGCCCAGACAGGAGTGTTGGGCTCTGAATTCGAACACCGAGATCCAATATACAGAGCCCCCGAACAATCCAGCGTGACCGAAGCGGCGACCGGATGGAGTTCCCGACAAATGCGTAGGGCCCTCCATTCAGGTAGGAAGTACCCAAGACAAACTGTGGAGGGCCCCCGGATATTTGAGTGTGTCCGAGCAGGTCAACAGATGGGGCCCCGGCAAGAGCGTAGGGCCTTCTGTTCAAGTATGAAATACCCACGATATCATGTAGAGAAGGGCCGTGGAAGGGCCCTTCTCTGTGGAAGAAGAAAAATCCGTGGAAGAGCCCATGATTGACAAGAGTGCTCCGGCACGCAAGCAGGAAGGGTCCCAACAACAGCGCAGGGTGCCCCGAGCAAATACGAAGAAAAGAAGGGCAACGTGGAATGCCCCTTAACGATCGAAAGAATACCGCAAGGGGGCATTTAGTTCCCCCGGAAACAGCATTGAACCCTAGACAGTGTAATGAGGCTTAAAATTTCCAGTTCACAACTTATCCAATCATTAAACATTTTTTGACTTCTCATAGACACTTCCCTTTTGCTTACAACTGTTCTTGGTCGCCTGGAAGTCCAGAGATGTCCAGTTTTTTTTTGCGTTTTGTGTTAAAATACTGCGCCTGTTCGGCCGGCTATGCAGCCCGCTCGGAGCCATTGAACCCCTCGGGGCCAAAGGGAGGGGGGCCCATGACTCCGTGATCCCCCTGCATCCGCCCCTGGATCCGGGCCATTGAAAGACTTAACACGTCAGAACCAAATCAAACAAGCTTGTAAAGTGAATATCGAACAACTGAGATAGCCCATGACAAATACTCCATCCACGCAAACAGGTTTATTACTTTACAAATTAAACCAAACAGCTACACTTGCAACAATGTCAAAACAAGCAACTCGGGCACACAGCTCATACCCGCGCTAGACACCCAACAACGCCGCGCGATCGCCGCCGCCAACGCGCCGACTCAGCAGCGGTGGCGTAGCCCAACACAGGTTCTCCGAAACCCCGCCAGGCGACGGACCGACCGCTGCTCAGTGCAAAACGAAAACAAACTCCCGAGAACAAGGTCGCGGTTGTATTTGGTTCAAACTTTATCACTTAATTATCGCATAATTTGTCACAAAAATATCGCTTTCTGATGGCGACCACACTATGCAACTTACAAGAGAATAACCAGAAGACTTCCTTATCAACAAAAATTCCAGTCAATGCTCTCCAAATTAAGATTCACTTAGCTTTTACCCAGCATGACCTAATTTTGGCCAACTGTAAACATGGCATGATATTCCGGAGCTTCTTTTCGTTTTTGTACTGCACCCTGGTTGTTTGGTCCACTGGCGGGATTTTGGGGAACCTGCGTTGGATTACGCCACCGCTGCTGAGCCGGCGCGTTGGGCTGCGGCGGTCGCGCGGCGTTGTTGGGTGTCTAGCGCGGGTGTGGGCTGTGTGCCCGGGTTCTTTGTCTTCATATTATTGTAAGTGTAGCTAAGACAGTAAGTCGTTCAGTGCATTAGCGAGGAACATTATTCACATAGATAAGACAGTAGTATTAGCCTTATTCCTCTGGAAAACCATCCACCAGCCGGACGGCTGTCTCTGCGGGCCCAGCACCTGCCACTACCAGCGAAGCTCCTGTTGAGAGACGCAGCAGTGGAGCGGAACAGGGACTTAGCTTCCCCACTCTGTTGAAGCCCAGCGTGGACCCAGCTTCCTGACGGGGACCATAAAGTCTCAATGTGGAAACTAATATTATGTAAGAAAAAATGGAGCAAGAACTCCAGATAAACATTCGAAACTAGTGTTGCTGCCCACCCGCCCCCGCTGGCCAGCTGTGTTTGGGAAGCTCCGCCCCTGGTGCCGCACGCAGCTAATGCGGCGTAAGCGCCTTGCCGTCACTTATTGTCTACCATTTGCAGGCATGGAGGCCTACCCTACGCAGAAATTAGCGCCATCGCAAACAATTCGCAAGCTTATGTATCCCCATTATTTCAGAACGGCGTTCGAGTTCGACAGCCGCCGTCGCTCTGCAAGAGCTTAGTTTGTTTTGGAACGAGGGGAAGAGCCTGCCAGGTCGGAGCTGAGGGAAATTGCTGATGTGGTCTACGAGGTCTACCGAGAGAAGGACGATGAAGCAAGGCTCGTGACCGATCAGATTTCCTGTCAGCTTGATGTCTTCTTTGCTACCAACACGCCATGAGTCGTGTTCTAGGGCCTGACCCATCAGTTGATCGAATCCATGTATGCCATCGCGTCAATTTTCTTCGGAACGAGTGGTACAAAGATCGTCAACCCGTCCGTCACTATCTCGCCGTTTCTGCCGCCAGTCTGGCTGTCCAGTGTCTAGGTCAACCCTGTCTCTCTCCATGGACAATTCAGGTTGTGTTAAGTCTTGCCGGCACGGGAAAGAGGCGGCATGCCTTCTCCCCTTAAGTGTGTGTGCGGGGCGGCGGCATGCCATCTCCCCTAAAGTGTGTGTGCGGGAGGGGGGGGGGGGCAGGGCGGCATGCCTTCTCCCCTAGGGTGTGGCGGGGGGGGGGGGGGGGCGGTTGGATGCTAGGCTGTTTGCCGTTTGAGCGCTGAAACTGTATCCGACACAGTTTAAAATAATTTTACACCTGCGTTGAAATGTTAAGTGAACAGCTTTTCAGGTCACTGACCTGTGGCTTTTTTCTCAAAGATGTGCAGACTGCAGGCCTGGAAAATTGGAGCCCCACCGTACTAAATAAGCCTTTTATTCGGTTCAAGTTTCTTACGGCACAAACTAGTTGTGACGAGACCCTATGACCATTGCAAATCCCGGCCCAACCAAGGTCAACGGCATATAAAGTCACATTTCACTGAGTTTGTTCCGACGCGGGCATTCTCTTCGAAACGGCTTTCCAAGGCATCATCTGGTGATACGAGGGCATGCATGATGTCCTTGGAAACTGTAAGGTCATTCTAAGTCAAAAGTCGGTCAGGTCACGCTCATAAATCTGTTCCAAGTGATCAAACTTAATATTTCACTATGCACGGCAACGGTCGTGTTGCAGCACCAAGTTCATTCAAGGTCACTAAAGGCAAAGATCACATTAACCTCGAGTGACTTAAGATGACCTGTCCCAGCCCCTTGGATATCATTATTATGATCTGAGCCTCAGGAGAGCACTCCCTCTAGTAGATGTTCAAAACAACGGTGTAAATCGGACACAACCCCGATTTGATCTCGTTTGACCTGACGGATAACCTTAAAGTTATAACCCGAGGCAACCCACGTTAATGTTGCAGAAAGCCTGCCAAAGTATCTGCTCGTTTTTTATCTTTCCCTATCACGGCACGTGTCCATACACTAGGACCAGTCCGTCCCCCTGTGCCGTCGAGGGGGACAAAGTGGCGGGTGCCGGTGACAGTCAAGTGGCGGTTGAGCCACGCACTCGAGGAAACGTTGTCACTGGTGTGAGCTTTGACGACGCAGTTTAAATAATTTGGTCCAAAATAAACATTGCCTTTGCGGCAAAATTAAACCGCCTAATCCGATTAAGAAACTAAAGCGATGCAAGTGGTCATGGACGCACTGTAGCGTTCTTTTAGCTGACTTATTCCGTTACTTAGATATGGGCTCGCAGGTTTGCTCTCCGTCGTTTTTTTGTTGTTGTCAAATAACCATTATCGGCAACAATGACCATTGCAAGCTTCCTCATACACGGGCGATGGGATTTGAAGCAAGAAGTGTCGATGCGTGTGTTATCGCTGCTTATCAAATGTCGTCACAAGATATCGTGAACTAAGTCGGTGCGTCATGGACGTCGGCCCGAACGGACTTTTCTGTGTCCTCCCATGCGACTTGTGCGTCAAGGAGTGTCACCGCTTCGGAGGAGATGTGTAACGCCACGCATTTAGATCATCACTCCCCCCCCACCCCCAATAAGTCTCAAGCGGTTCCCACAGTGAGTGCGTTCCCCAACACCAGAGCCGCGGTAAATCCTAACGAGATCACCGAACACCGGTTATCTTCCCTTGGCATGAAATCCTGGTGACGTCACTGGTTTCGTTAATCGTTACAAGATGATCTTGCTTTCCAGAAATGTGGTTTCAAAGTATCCATGCCTTCTTCATCCTTCCAGTTCGCTCATGTCTTGTGACATTTTACTTGTTACTATTTTGGCTTGTCCTAGCAGTTACCGCGACTTGGCCTTCGCCGTCATAGAAGCCATACCATATCTCGGGGCCACAGAACCCAGCGAGGCCCTGGTAAGAATGTGTTGGTTGAAAGCGTGGCCAGATGTCTTTCAGAAACCGCTTCACCTGTTTGCGCATGGTTAAAGTGCTCCTTGATTGTCTGGTTTCATAAGGCTACAGGTAGATAATTTGCGTTGTTAATGAAGCATCAGTGAACCGGATTCATTACAATAACTGCTCATTGTTTGTTCTTGGCTGTTGAGCCGGATTTATTAACACGAATGCTCATTGTTAGTTCCTGGCTCCTGCAAGCAACAAAACCATTACTTGTATTCCGATATTCTGCCAATTTTATATCCTCTTGGGCCAGTTTTTGTCAATTTCTGTTAGCATTTCCTGATGCATTTTAAACTTTACCCAATTGCCTTGAAAGGATGATATTGGGTTTGAAGCACATGCTAAGCCTAGCCTGTTACCTGCATCCTGACCCCCTCCCCCCAATAACGCAATTACAACGGGGCACTTACTTTTGCCTTCGCCCTTTTCTACAAACAGGATCGCGGAGGACCTGTATCACGTCATGCAATGCTATGCCACGACCGTCCCGGGCGAGGGTGACCGTATTTGGTCCGTTGCCAGGTGACGACACGCCCGTAATGGCCGGGCCAATCAGCTCTCTTTTTCTGACATTCAAATCCGGCGTCAACGGACTACCGAGCCCGCCATCGCACCCCGTCGGCCACGGGGCCGGCGTCGCGACGGCGGCGTCGTGATGCCGACCTTAGTGATGTAGTGCTTAGTGCTTGTATGGTCTTACAATTAAATTGCTCCAAGCTCGTGGTGCAGCCTTTTATCTGAATAACAAGTACGTCTACGTAAGCGTTCGAAGCTCTCCTTCCGTCTTACCCCTTTGTAGTTTTTTATGAAATAGTTTTGTCATGACCTCGCAGATTGATTTGACTCTCGCACGTTGTATTCGTGTATACGAAAAGGAGGGAGGGGGGGGGGGGGGTACAGCGGCGGTATGTGCTTGACGTCACCATGACCCATTGGCCATGCTAGGTGCTAGCTTATAGCCTGGCTGGACGCACTTGCACGCTGCATGCCCCCAGTTATAACAGTTGCTGAACCCTCGCGTTAGCGAAGTCTTAGGATCGTGGTGCTCATTTTTTTGCAGACCATGTCAAAACGCGTCGGCTTACGCACCTGAACTCTTACAGACGGCGACCGATTGGATGTGCCGTAGCCGTGACATCTATTGCTCAGTGTCAAAGGCGGTCTACATCAGCCTTTACAATTTCCTACGAACGCGTCCACACACCTTGCGATTGACGCTCAAGGATTGAAGTATTGAAAGTTCCAGGGAATCTCCAGGGATTGAAGTATTGAATGCTCCAGGGAATCTCCAGGGATTGAAGTATTGAATGCTCCAGGGAATCTCCAGGGATTGAAGTGTTGAATGCTCCAGGGAATCTCCAGGGATTGAAGTATTGAATGCTCCAGGGAATCTCCAGGGATTGAAGTATTGAATGCTCCAGGGAATCTCCAGGGATTGAAGCATTGAATGCTCCAGGGAATCTCCAGGGATTGAAGTATTGAATGCTCCAGGGAAACTCCAGGGATTGAAGTATGGAATGCTCCAGGGAATCTCCAGGGATTGAAGTATTGAATGCTCCAGGGAATCTCCAGGGATTGAAGTTTTACACGTGTGTGCTGAGGTGGCAATGTCGCACGGCCACTTCGTCATACAAAAGCGCCGTGACGCAACCAAACAATGGTGTATTGAGGGACATATTTCCTAAAAAAGGAATTTGCGGTCTAGAACTGTCTTTTTTACATCAAACTCTCCATGCAATACAAAAGTTGCTAATGAGGTTACTTCATCACATCTGATGCATGCTTTAATGCCTCCAAATGTGGAGCATTCCTTTGAATTCGACAAGCGAGTTGCCAGGTGTCGAATGATTTGCTAGGAGTGGTGCCCATTATCTATAGGCATGTATACCCTTCTACAACAGCCAACATTGAGGGCGTGTCACCAAAAATCTTTGGAGGTGTCCGATTATATGGGACCAGTTCTCGCCTGACCTGTCGCTTTCAGCTCAACCGCTAGGTGACACTAGCTCAACCGCTAGGTGGCATTACTTTGTGTTGGTCAAAGCATCCAGCTGTACTAAGTGTGGCTGGGTCGCTCACTTCTGATTCTAAATTTTTCACTAGGTGGCACACACGCTCTGTTAGGGTAAATGTTGGGTTTAGTTACGGGCATGATTCTGGCGCGTTTGTCGGAACCGAAGGCGAGGATATGGGTGCTTGTTGGTGCGGCCCCGACGCACCGCGAGAGATGCTCCCCTCTCCAGTCCAGGTGCAGGATTTAGTGTTTCCACCGGGCTCTGGCTGATCCAAGCAGGAGCTAAATGTGCATCAATGATTATAAGTGAACGTTTTTATTATATCTCATTTTTGCTTCAGATCTTCAAATGCGCAGCATCCCCTTCAAAGGCAGAGGCATATAACGCAGATAGGCCAGAAAAAGATAACATAGGAAAGGAAAGGCAAATATCCCTTCAAAGAGCATATTCCACATTTGACGATAGTAGAGCAATCATCAGGGATGATGAATCATGCCCACTTATGACTATCGGTATTCTTTGAGGTGGAGATGATCGTTCCGGTTGAGACCACAGTCACTGTAGATTGTAACGTTAACGATCTGACTAACACCGCTCTGGAGGTTGACAGCTACGGTGGCTCGAACCGGGCCGCTGCTGCTATAATCAACGCCTTTAAACAAGGCAGCAGAAGCGGACTGGCGACTTGGAAGTTTTATTGCGCAAGAGAGAGAGAGAGAGAGAGAGAGAGAGAGAGAGAGAGAGAGAGAGAGAGAGAGAGAGAGAGAGAGAGAGAGAGAGAGAGAGAGAGAGAGAAGAGAGAGAGAGAGAGAGAGATAAGAGAGAGCAGAGAGAGAGAGAGAGAGAGAGAGAGAGAGAGAGTCTCTCCTCTCTCTCTCTCCGTCTCTCTCTCTCTCTCTCTCTCTCTCTCTCTCTCTCTCTCTTCTCTCTCTCCTCTTCTCTCTCTCTCTCTCTCTCTCCTCTTCTCTCTCTCTCTCTCT
>NW_023596136.1:39204171-39209735 GCF_011947565.3 Pollicipes pollicipes
AGGAAGAGAACGTCAGAAACACTTTAAGTGCACCCCCAACATGTCAAGCGAGACTACTGCTTTCCTTACACCCTGCTAACGCGTTATCACAAGACTCCCCCAGATGAAAATACAGTTGCTTTTTTTTTCATTGCGTGGAAAGGGAGCGTCATTCACCCGGTTGGACGTAGCGGGTCGATCCCGCGAGGTCGACGAGCCAGAGGCGAATTCAGGCACAAGGTAACGGAGGACATCACAAAAGGTCGCACGGAGCCGGCAACAGCTCAGGACGGAGGCGCTCCGCTGATATGCCGTCGCGGTCAGCCCGAACATTAAGACATGGCCTCTCCTACTAGTGGACTTGGCACCCAACATTGGCCGTATTGCACGGCGCACCCCCGCACTTGGGTGGCAAATGTCGCTACCACTTAGGCAGTAACCAAGCACAATTACCACCAGTTTATGGCAAAGATAAGATATCTTGATAAAATTGGTATTGCTACAATCAGTAGTTTTGTTTGTATCTTGGAATGTTTACGTTTGTCTCGGCGTCTACTGCCAGTGTCTAGTTCTTGTCTAGTTCCACGATATACTACTACATCGCCTCATGGTCTCCGCTCAGCTTGTGTGCAAGTTCCACGATATACTACTACATCGCCTCATGGTCCCCGTTCGGCTTGTGCGCAAGTTCCACGATATACTACTACATCGCCTCGTGGTTTCCGTTCGGCTTAAGAGCAAGTTACACGCCTGCAACCCTCCTTGAGATCAGCGTTTAGTCCGGGCACTATCATGATTGCTTAACATCATTATAGTATGTCCTTTCGGCGTAGTACTCAGTATGTCAGTTCGGTTGCTGCATAAACTCCGGCATTTTACGATAAACACAATATTTCAGCTTTAAGGTCCAAAGGGAGCAAATATTTTAGAGTTAACATCCATTTGGTGCAGATGCTTTTTTGTCCATTGTTGCGCTTTAATGTTTCAAAGGTATTTAAAAATAAACCAACACGAAGCATGAAACACACTCATTAATCGAGATGGCCATCCATTCGTTTTGCAGATTTCCAGTGGCCTGTATGAGGCATTCCCAACTAACCTGTTTTCAAACACAACGTGCGAATATGTCACTTCACACTTTGCCAAATTCATGCGACTGTCATCCCGCCATCTCTTCCCGCCGAGCTACCTTTGTCTCTTGCCTTGAACTGGTGACGGGTCAGGATCGCCATCTCTTGTCGCCGAGCTACTTCTGTCTCTTGCCTTGTACTAGTGACGGGTCAGGATCGCCATCTCTCGTCGCCGGGCTACTTCTGTCTCTTGCCTTGTACTAGTGACGGGTTCAGGATCGCCATCCTCTTCCCGCCGAGCTACTTACTGCTGTCTCTTGCCTTGTACTAGTGACGGGTCATGATCGCCATCTCTTCCCGCCGAGCTACCTTTGTTCTCTTGCCTTGTATAGTGACGGGTCAGGATCGCCATCCGATCTTCCCGCCGAGCTACTTGTCTCTTGCCTTGATACTAGTGACGGGTCAGGATCGCCATCTCTTCCCGCCGAGCTACTTCTGTCTCTTGCCTTGAACTAGTGACGGGTCAGGATCGCCATCTCTTCCCGCCGAGCTACTTCTGTCTCTTGCCTTGTACTAGTGACGGGTCGTGATGCCGAGTCCCTCTCTTTCATTCTTGATGTATGTGCTATTGAGATTTACGACGCACTTAACTCGTGAGGCTTTACGACGTTGCCTGCCTATCACCCTGGCAGTAAGGGCGAACACCACAGGAAATTGAACCCCTTACCTCCGGTTCCCCAGACGCGGTTTCCCAGGCATTCTTTTCATCTCGCTGTGCTCTTCACTGCAGCAGTGTATTTCGATGGAAATATGCTGAACAAGGCGCTAACTGGCGTCTTAACCGCCTTGTCCCGAAAGCTGGGACAGTGCACAGAATACCTTAACCAGTTGGTTGCTCTTATCCAAGGTTTATTTATTCTGTACTTTTAGAAAGAGATTTTGTACTTCTTCGGGGACGCTTCAGCATCAGGCTTAGCCTCAGCCTCAGCCTCAGCCTCAGCCTCAGCCTCAGCCCCCTCCTCCTCCTCCTCCTCCTCCTCCTCCTCCTCCTCCTCCTCCTCCTCCTCCTCCTCCTCCTTGTCCTCCTCCTCCTCCTCCTCTTCCTCATCCTCCTTCTCCTTCTGCTGACCTTCTTTTTACTCCTCCTTACCCTTCTCCCCCGCATCTGCCCTCTGTCTCCGCCTTTGCGAACGCCTCCGGCCTCGGCTTCCGTCTCCCCATCTTCCACATGGATACGGAAAACCTTGTTCACAAGCAGGCCGGGGCAGGGCTCACATTTAGGAACTGACCGTTTTCGAAACCGACCATACCAGATATCCGGCTCAGATGACCCTCCCCGATCCCAGAGGGTATCCCTAGTATCTTAGAACACTCAGTATGATCATCATTTTGGTGGATCCTTTTGAGCTGTTTCCTGCAAAAGTGTATGCCTTGTGGTCATCTTATACTAGCAATATGACCAGAGCTGAAGCTCAGGCACAGATCATCTGTGCCAATAGCATATTTAAAAGCTGCAGGGTCATTTATCAGTCCCTGATCGATGCGATGCCTCCGAGTTTTGAAAAGAATATGTTGTGACCGGTAGAACTAAATGAAAGCCTTCGAAACTAAAAAGCTTGTTGCGTCCATTGATGATGTAGCTGCGTTAGTAACTTTGTCATAACTTCTCAAATGGAAGGCATATCTTATACCGATTGAGACAGTCTGAATCTGGTGACCACGACTGGCAACCAGTGAAATTAGGTCTCATCAACCGCGAAATACTCGTTGAGATTCTTGCACCTGCCATCAGCTGTGGAGCCGTCAAAAACTATTTGTAGCTTGCTGAAATGAGTCCTTTGCAGAAGGAAAAACACTAAACGTTCTGACGATCATTTTCTACATGCTCTACGTGTTACGTCCATATGCTATTCTCTGCATGGCATTCGACACGGAGGACCAAAAATGTTACTTTAATTACAAACTGTGATTAATTATCGTTCACATATTGGCTTAAGGTAAAGACGATCGCAAGTATTTGCGACACTTTCATGCACCAATAAAAGACATTCTCCACTCATTCATTCATACATATGTTCATCCATTCTTTCATATATTGTTTCATTCAAATATTTTCATGAAAATTTTGCGCGTTTTCACCAGAATGATTCTTCTTTTAAGAAACACCCAAATAAATGGCAGTTTTCTATGAAAGTATCATTCTCAGAAAGATGACTTGACTATCACCACTAAAGACTTAGCAGCAGTCGTGATCATCGACATGTTGATTCACTGTTCTCCCGGTACAAGCTGCATGGACGAGATTGTATGGGTATTTTGCGACATCCAATGATGACAACCGCAGTTGCATGCGCCGTCCAAAAGGTGAACAACTGCTAGTTACTGGGCACTCACGTCGAATGTCTTGAGCACGTCGAGCCGGTCGGTTCTGAAGCGGGGCGGGCCTCTGCTTCCTCCCAATCCCCGGAATCTGGTGCTGCCAGGCCTTGGAGAGGATCGCAGGGCGTTCTCTCCCAGCTCCTCATTCAAGACGCCGCTCCTGGTGGCGGGAGCGAGACGGCTGTTGCGGAGGTGTCGCCGCCTGACCAGTCGTACGACCACACAGAAACAGGCAGGGGCAGTTGGGGATGGTGGTACGCTTCATCCCGTTCAGGGTGACGTTGAATGAATGGCATGTTCTCCAATTCTAGTTGATCTTGGCCTCCCTTTCTTTCGCAAACTCGAAAAATACCTTACAGGATTTGAGAGTACGTTTATGAACTATTTGAGGTAACTTATCTCACTTTGTCGTCGTCCATTCATAACGGCCGACTATCGATAGGTGCTTAAAATATTCAAATCTTTCCAGCAGTGGAGGACACTTGAGAGTAGAGACTGAGGTGCATGTTGGAGAATTGTGTTCGCATTAGGCTGCTCGTCAAGTGTGGCGGTACCTAAACCATGTTTTGACGTCTTATTTCTCCCATCGTCGGCAGGCGTTATAGAAGACACCGCAACAAGAACAGCAATCAGGAACAGGGAAACGCACTGCTCTCGAAAGCCACGTAAGCATTGGAAGCGTCAAACCACAAGGGCCAAAGGTGACCAACGAAGGCACGGCGGTGCGGCGGTGCGCGGTACGCTGAAGGCACGAGGAGCTCCCCCCCCCCCCCCTCCTCCTCCCTCCCCTGCCTGAAGGCAGACGTACCGTAGCAGGGTGCCAACCACGCTAATCTGCTGCGTTAGGCAGTAGTCCTCCGTGGTCACCTGAAATGGCCGGCATCGCTCAACGTCGTCAGCACACCACGATGTTACACAACACCAGACGAGAAGACATCCACTCAATTACCACAGTTCTGGACGCATCAGTCTCTGACGTATTTCACGGCACAGCGGAAGGTTTCAACATCTCAACATCACCAAAGCTTAGGGGTTCGATACGGCGCGCTCGGGTTTGCGGAAGGGGACGGGAGACACAGCACCGTTTACAAGTCAGGCTGTTCTTTGATGGTCACGCTCAAAACGGGCGTGTCTTGTATCACTGAGAAAACAGCCGTGCTCTTGGGCAAAGGAGGCCTCATGATGATGAGTATCGCTAGTGTTTTATTCTGTTCGTTTCCTCACTGACACGAAAGCAGTCAACACTGAGGGCCAATATCCTGCCGCCTGTGCTCCAGTCGACGGCAACACCACGCGTCCCCTCCCGTCCCCTCCCGGCAGATGACCTGCACTGGCGTGTCATGGGCCTGTGAGACAAACTGCCGGAGACGGCAAACACGCAACACCGCCATCCACGTGATTTGGTGTCGGTGCCCAGCAGCTCTGTGCTCCGGTCCACGGCGCCTGCAGACGGGAGCACACTGTTAGCTGTGTTCGGTCCTCGGGAGCACACCAACATTCGTGTTCGGCGCTCAGGGGCACGCCATCATTCTTGCTCTGTCGTGCTCCGTACAGTTAAACGGCAGACGAGAATGGTAGGAGAACGCGAATGGCATGCGAGCGTTGGAATCGGAGGAAGCGCTGCTAATCGTGCGCGGTTGGAGTCAATCAAACGCTGAGGTCTGTCGCCACAGCGTAACGCACCGTTTGACGAAATAGCAGCCGGGCGCCCGTCAGTTGAACTTGCGGACATATCTGCCTCCTGAACGCCTGACACAGCTGACACTGAGTGGCCGTCGAACTCAGCACGTGACACGAGGAGGGGGGTACTCACTAACGCCGCACACGGAGTCGGGCGAGGCGCTGACGGTGAAGGAGGCGGACTCCCCGGGCCGGGCCGTCTGCTTGTCCCAGCGACGTCCACCTGACAACAGCAGAACGTAAGTGGCCTATAGCTCAGACGGTGCCTTTAATCAAGATGTCCGGGTTCGACTCCTTCCGCAGTCATCTTTCAGTGTGGTTGTTCTCCGCCAGAAGTGTTGAAGGCAAGCTCCCAGCAGCTGCATATGTCGGCTCGGTTAAATACACAACTCAACAGCATTTGACAGCAGCAACACATGCTTGGAATTAAGCTCGTTGTCGGGGTTAAGTGCCATG
>NW_023596136.1:39210478-39215478 GCF_011947565.3 Pollicipes pollicipes
TGTCACGCTCAAGAATGAGGAGTACGACCATTAAGCTGGGAATAAAGGCTATTTAAGCTTCGGGGTCCAGCGACTTGCGGTCATTTATCGGGCATCGGTGTCCTTGGATGTTATAGCATTCTTGGTATTCAAGGCGTTCACAGACAGCGAAGAATTTCGTCGAACCATGCGTAAATATATTCGAAAGCCCGTGGAGGCTGGGAGAGCGACTTTTACGCATGTGCGTGAGTGTGTAACAAAGAACTCTTGACTCGCCACCACCTTGCGCGCCAATCGCAAGGTGTGTGGACGCGTTCATAGGACATTGTGAAGGCAGGTGTAGACCGCCTTTAATACTGAGCAATGTACATCACGGCCACGACACATCCAATCGGTCACCGTGTGTGAGAGTTCAGGTACGTAAGCCGACGCGTTTTGACATGGTCCGCAAAAAATGAACGCCATGGTTCTAAGACCCTGCCAACGCGAGGGTTCAGCAACTGTTATACATGGAGGCATGCAGCGTGCAAATGCATCCAGCCAGTGTGCGTCCAGCCAGGCTGTAAGCTAACGTCTAGCGTGGCCAATGGATCATGGTGACGTCAAGCACGTATCGCCGCTGTACCCCCCCCCCCCCCCCTCCCTCCTCCTGCAAGGTCATGACAAAACGGGAAATACAAAAGGAGAGCTTCAAATGCTTACGTAGACATACTTGTTGTCCAGATAGAAGACTGCAGCACGAGCTTGGAACAATTTAATTGTAAGGCCGTACAAGCACTAAGCACTACATCACTAAGGTCGGCATCTCGGCGCCACCGTCGCGACGCCGGCCCCGTGGCCGAGGGGGGCGATGGCGGGCTCGGTAGTCCGTTGACGCCGGATTTGAATGTCAGAAAAAGAGAGCTGATTGGCCCGGCCATTACGGGCGTGACGTCAGCTGGCAACGGACCAAATACGGTCACCCTCGCCCGGGACGGTCGAGGCATAGCATTACATGACACGATACAGGTCCTCCGCGATCCTGTTTGTAGAAAAGGCCGGAGGCAAAAGTAACTGCCCGGTTGGAATTGCGTTATTGGGGGAGGGGGCCAGGATGCCGGCAACAAGATATGCTTAGCATGTTCTTCAAGCCCAATATCATCCTTTCAAGGCGATTGGGTAACGTTTAAAATATATGAGAAAATGCTAGCAGAAATAGACAAAAATTGGCCCAAGAGGCAGAACATCGGAAGACAAGTAATGGTTTTGTTGCTTGCAAGAGCCAGGAACTAACAATGAACATTCATGTTAATAAATCCGGTTCAACAGCCAAGAACCAACAATAAACAGTTATTATAATGAATCCGGTTCACTGATGCCTCGTTAACAACGCAAATTATCTACCTGTAGGCCTATGAAACCAAAAAATCAAGGAGCACTTTAACTATACACAAACAGGTGAAGCGGTTTCTGTAAAACATCTGACCACGCTTTCAACCAGCACATTCTTACCAGGGCCTCGCTGGGTTCTGTAGCAATGATATATGGCATGGCTCCTATGAAGGCGAAGGCCAAGTCGCGGTAACTGTTAGGACAAGCCAAAATAGTAATAAATTAAATGTCACAAGACATGAGTGAACTGGAAGGATGAAGAAGGCATGGATACTTTGAAACCACATTTCTGAAAAGCAAGATCATCCTAGAACAATTGACGAAACCAGTGACGTCACCAGAATTTCATGCCAAGGGAAGATAACCGGTGTCCGGTGATCTTGTTAGGTCTTACCGCGGCTCTCGTGTTGGGGGACGCATTCACTGTGGGAGCCGCTTGAGACTTCCTAGAACAATTGACGAAACCAGTGACGTCACCAGAATTTCATGCCAAGGGAAGATAACCGGTGTCCGGTGATCTTGTTAGGTCTTACCGCGGCTCTCGTGTTGGGGGACGCATTCACTGTGGGAGCCGCTTGAGACTTATTGGGGGGGGGGGGGGGGGGGGGGGGACGATCTAAATGCGTGGCGTTACATATCTCCGCGCGAGTGGTAACACTTCTTGACGCACAAGTCGCATTGGAGGACACAGAAAAGTCCGTTCGGGCCGACCTCCATGACGCACTGACTTAGTTCACGATATCTTGTGACAATATTTTGATAAGAAGCGATAGCATACGCATCGGTACTTTTTACTGCAAGTCCCATCATCCGTTTAAAAAGAACCTTGCAATGGTCATTGTTACCGATAATGGTTATTAAAAAAAAAAACGACGGAGAGCAAACCCGCGAGCCCATATCTAAGCAATGTAATGAGTCAGCTAAAAGAACGCTACAGTGCGTCCATGACCACTTAAAGCGCTCTAGTTTTTAATTAAGATTAGACGGTTTGATTTTGCCGCGAAGGTAATGCTTACTTTGAACCAAATTATTTAAACTGCTTCGTCAAAGTTCACACCAGTGACAAACTTTCTCCGAGTGCGTGGCTCAACCGACACTTGACCGCCACCAGCAAGGTCACCTTACCCTTCCTGAAGTCATACTTCCGCACCACTGTGGGTGGACAGAATGGGCAGGAATAAATATAGGGGCATCAAACGTGCGTGCAGGGCATTGGGACCAACAAAAAAATATGATACTTCAAAGAGCTGAAAAGTTTTACTTTTTTCATGACGCATATGTGCTCTCCAGGCGTTCGGCTTTTAAGCCGAAATATGTTTGCAACGTTTACTTGCATTTTCAGTATTTTCGCAGATGAAAACATCACAGATGCCATAACAAATTGGATGGGAGGATGCACTGTAGTGTCCCGATGAGATCGGTCGACCAAAAACGTTTAAAGGCGGCAATGCTCATGTTTCTGAGCATGTTCAAGCCCACATGATAACATCTAAACACAATTTTTGCTTCATTCTGGGACCAAAAAATGTATGCGTGCATCTACATGAGTGTTGTAGGTGATGCTTGAAAACCGACGATTATCAGATGTGCCATCATTTTGTGATTGTTCTCCCTTTCGCGAACTACAGTGGTAGTGCTACAGCCGGGGTCGCACGGATATCTCACTCTGAACTGTTGACGCATTTAGTTGTAGCTAGGATTGTTAAGCACCGGTTGAAGACATTTGCCAGTTCAGCAGTTCTTAAAAGTGCCATCAAAAACTATAGAAATACACATTGATGTATTTATGTGTATGGCACATAGACAATGCGTTCAAAACACCGAAAAGCACGCGCTCTGGTTTTTCTGTTCAACGGTGTTTAACAAAAAATACAACTCAGAGAACAATATAACACCGACCTGTCTCGAACTGGGGCAATTAAAGGAAGATCACCTAGATTTCCAATATATTGCGACCTTCCTTTCCGTTCGTTTTTGGTCAAGCTGTGTGTTCTGTGGCAGCCACGCACCAAATTCAACAGGCGTGTGAGCTGTACCCCTTATGTCACAGAAACACCGTTATGTTGCCTCTTCCCGCCCACTAATACGCCATCTTACCCACCCTCCCAACTATCTCGGAGTCTATGACCTGCTCACCCGCTGCAGTATCGGAGGCATCTTACTTCCTACGTACATCCTATCTAACACCCGCTACTTTCCCGCTGTCCCGGAAGCTGCTCCCTCAGATAGAGGCAGTATCTCAGATTTCGAGTTAGGGTGGGGGAAGGATTTGCCATGGGGGCTCCCTCACAGGGAAGCCTTCTGGGAAGCGCTGTACTGAATTGGGAGGGCACCGAGGTAATGTGCACCCTTTTCAGGTTGTTACGTATATTATCTCCAAATAATATCCACAATAAGGCCTTCCGATTATCTAGTAGAGGGCCTCGCTATCTTAAAACAGGACCTCTCGTTCCAGAAAGGGTCTCTTGACGCATAGAGAGCATCCTAATCTAATAGAATCAGTATGCTTCCGATTCATGAGGGGGGACCCCAGTCTAGTCAAATGGTTGCTTTATCCCAACGCAGGGCATTCTGATCTAGAACTGCGGCCATCTGATACATGAAAGGGGCCTCGTTATCCAGAAATGGGGCCTCCTAAACATAGAAGATGCCTCTAACCCAGAACAGGGGCCCCTAGCCCGAAACGCCAGCCTCACCAGCCCGGATAGGAACCTACTAATCTGAAGCACGGGTTTCCTTATTAATAATGCTTCATTGCTCAGAAAACGGGTCTTTTGATGTAGCAAATGGTCGTCCCAGCTGGAGTTAATGCTCTCGACGTCAGACATGGGGCATCCTGGATCTAAATTTTGGTAATCTACGGGTTACCATTTTTTATACCTTTAGTTCGAAAAAAGTGTGTCCAAGAAATTGATTGGGGGAACACAACACACTGTTGCCCGCCCCCCCCCCCCCGTCCCCTGCTGACAAAGGAAGGACAACTGCTCCCTTTGCCTTGCCTTCCCCCTTCCCCTTCTTCTTGCGCCAATCTTACCCCCAGCCACCACACTGTTTCGTATACTACGCCATCGCTTTAACTCGCTATATGGAGACTGTCCCTCACTTGCTGTCGACTTATCCAAAGCAATTCTGATGAAACAGGACTGCTGTCTTACAGCCTGCACGCCCACGTACGCCTCACTGCATTGAAAGATGCTCTTTAGTTGATGTCGGAGAGCAAGGGGGCCAGCCCTAGACGCTAACCGCATGCACTGCCTACCTGTGTGGAGAGGCAGCCGCCCAGTCTGTTACGCTGCCTGTTGATCCACTTGACGGCCCGCGCCGCCTGCTCCATGTTCTCCTGACCCGAGAGCTGGACCAGGGAGAGCACCATGTATGCCGTCATCTCAATGTCCACCGCCCGACTGCCGCCGTCTGTGGACCAGAGGCAGGACCATATCCACCATTACCTCAATGTTTATCACCGGATGGAACCAAGATCTTACGTGCCACATGACTGCCAAACAGATGGAGCCCCGACTTAAGAGAACATAAAATATTCCCGGTGCCATAAAAAATTATGTCAATCACAAAGAGAGTTGGCGCTAGTTTTCCGCAATGTATGATGTCACCCAGAAATGGTGCTACTGTTATCGTCTCTGATGACAGAA
>NW_023596136.1:39218055-39236931 GCF_011947565.3 Pollicipes pollicipes
GCGGGCCAAACGGACCCCGCTACTCTTACCCTACCAAACTTCTGATCGTCCCACACATTCAGCCTCCTAAACACTAGCCCTGAGAGAAAGGGAGGGTCGATGACCCTCCTGAGGTTCTCTGAGGATATATCTCCCGTGGGTCGTGCAATCGTATTTCGTGTGTGTGTGTGTGTGTGTGTGTGTGTGTGTGTGCGTGTTGTGTGTGTGTGTGTGTGTGTGTGTGTGTGTGTGTGTGTGGTGGTGTTGTGTGTTGTGTGTGTGTGTGTGTGGTGTGTGTGTGTGTGTTGTGTGTTGGGTGTGTGTGTGTGTGTGTGTGTGGCGTGTGTGTGTGTGTGTGTGTGTGTGTGGTGTGGGTGTGTGTGTGTGTGTGTGTGTGTGTGTGTGTGGGTGTGTGTGTGTGTGTGTGTGTGTGTGTGTGTGTGTGTGTGTGTGTGTGCGTGTCACACACAAATGCACCACAAGCAGCACAAGTGCAAGATTACTTACGTCGACACCAAAACGAGCGAACAGTTCATCCACAATCAGATCAGACGATGCGCAGCCTGTCTCGTCCGTCTGTAAAAACAGGAACACTGCAACGTGTCTCGTCTGTTTGTATCGGTCTCGAAGGTATTGAGAAGGTATTGATATATATATATATATATATATATATATATATATATATATATATATATATATATATATAGTCTGACGCCGATATAGTCTGACGCCGGCGTTGGGTTAATGACACCACATAAATATATATAAATAAATAAATAAATATATATATATATCACCAGAAGGGATTGAGCAGCAAAACATTGCGCGGGTGCAGTTCTGATTTTGTTTCTAGATCACACTTGACAGAGTCGCACCCCACCCGTCTGACGCCGGCGTTGGGTTAATGACACCACCCAAAGCGCCACGGCCGTGATCGCGTAACTCTGACGCCACGTCAAGATGTCACTGACACTTGTAAGGATGCCACGGCCTGAGACTGTCACTGACTCACCGAGAGAGTGTCGCTGACTCACCGAGAGAGTGTCGCTGACTCACCGAGAGAGTGTCACTGACTCACCGAGAGAGTGTCACCGACTTTGACGCGTTCGTTTGGGTTGGAACCGTCCGCGACAGGCATCGTTACGGTGGCTCCAATCAACGGCTGACCGAAGGTGTACCTGCGTGAAGGAAGGTCAGCGTTCGTCATCTCGTAAAGTTTGTGCAACGCATTCCTGGTGGATCATATGCGTGGAGAAACGGAGCCAGATGTATTTCCATCCGGTGGAGCAGGCCATCAGCATTAGCTAAATCAGCGGAACATAACGCTACCAAATACATTTCGAAACCCACGAGCAAGCATTCTGCAAGCACAAATTTATTTTCCAAAAATGTTCCAGACTCCCCGACTCCAAACTCCCAGACCAGCGAGCTTCAGATTGAGCTGGCGGATTTTCCAGCTTCCAGTACCTAGCACCACTGTGCAGAGCCGCACAGCGGTAGAGGAGTAAACCTGAATCCCGTCGACACGTAAGGAGAGCGCAGCGGTTGTCTTGCGGCACAGCTTGGCTGCAGTGCAAATGACAAAACTCTCCTCCGGACACCCGGCGTTGTCATCACGGTGAGCGTGGCGATTCCATGACACTCGCAGCGAACCGTGTTGACGCATTTCGGAGGGCTTCGTCCACCGCATTTTACGTTCAGATATTTCTGACCAATGTCGGCCATTATACGGCACTTCATAGGTCACAGTCACGAAGTATGGTTGTGACCTGTGGTCACAGGAGCGCACATGGGGGACTGTCTTTTTTGTCCTCGATTGCTTCAACTGTTTTGACGGTAAATATGACCAGAAGCCTCTCGCAATGCTTAATATGTACGTTGCTGACACCTATTTGCGCGAGGACTATTTGGCGTGACACGTGTAATTTGGCAGGAGACGCGTAATTTGGCGGGTCCTGTGTGGCAAGAGCGAGTGCACCAACCTGACGGCTGTAATCATGTGTGGCGGGAGCGGGCGCACAGGCCTGGCGGCTGTAATCATGTGTGGCGGCAGCGGGTGCACAGACCTGACGGCTGTAATCATGTGGTGGCGGGAGCGAGTGCACCGACCTGACGGCTGTAGTCATGTGTGGCGGGGAGCGGGGCGCACAGGCCTGACGGCTGTAATCATATGTGGCGGGAGCGAGTGCACAGACCTGACGGCTGTAATCATGTGTGGCGGGAGCGGGCGCACCGACCTGACGGCTGTAACCATGTGTGGCGGGAGTGGGCGCACAGACCTGACGGCTGTAATCATGTGTGGCGGGAGCGAGCGCAAAGACCTGACGGCTGTAATCATGTGTGGCGAGAGGCCGGCGCACAGGCCTGACGGCTGTAATCATGTTGTGGCGGGGAGCGGGCGCACAACCTGACGGGCTGTAACCATGTGTGGCGGGAGTGGGTGCACATGCCTGACGGCTGTAATCATGTGTGGCGGGAGCGGGCGCACAGACCTGACGGCTGTAATTATGTGTGGCGGGAGCGGGCGCACAGATCTGACGGCTGTAATCATGTATGGCGGGAGCGGGCGCACAGACCTGACGGCTGTAATATAAGGCCCCGGTCTACAGAAAACAAAAACAAAGGAGGCGAAAGGGGCCACAGATGCGTGTTGCACATGGCGTGCTTCGTTAACGGAATCCATTAGCATCTATTAGCAACGTTTTATGTTATTGACTCACCAGATGAAAGCCTACTTTGACTAGGAATTTTTTATGGACACACATATGAATCTGAATCTGAATCTTATTCGCTGTGCACGGCTTCGCCAGCCCTAATCAGTTCGTGGGGCTCACTCTGAAATGCTGACAAATATGACACTTTGACGCTATGACACTTACCGGTGGTAAAGGTCAGTTTCATCGCGTACAGAAGATTATTAGCTTGCATGCTCATTTGGTGGTGGGATGATCAATGCAGGCCGGCGGGCCCATGTACCGTGCATTCGTCGCGAATATTGGTCGTCACTACAGGCGAGCTTGCCGCTACCACGGACTGAACAAGGTATATTATGAAGGTACAGCCTGAGAGGCTCACGCTGCAGCTAGCTTGTTGCAGCTCATGTTGCAACATGTCTCACGTCGTGCCTGCATGCCCTATGTCAAACGACGTTGGGATGAAGGTGACATTGGGCGGCCGTGTTATGGTATTGCATGGCGTGTTAGTTCCCTCGGTCTAAGTTGTACCCTCGACCAGGATTGCAATGCTAGGTTCGTGGGGTCGATATCACAATCTACAACCAGACAGGCGGAGAGTCTCGCCACAAGATCGGTCCGCACCAGGGCGGTTCGAATCCTACTAACACAGCACCTGAGGCAGTTGAAGAACGGCTACGCAACACTTTGAACGTGTTTTTTAAGGCAGGGGTAATTTTTCCCATTCTCCTGTTTTTCTCAAACAAGATCAGCTAAAAAATTTCAGCAATCTGTTTTCAATTGACTTATGAACAAGGGCACGAGAGTCGAAGATTACCTGCACCTGTACATAAAACTTTTCACTCCAGGCAAACTGCTTAAGGCTGATAAATAATATGCAGGCTCGGTAACGTGTCTCTAGTATTCCCACCCCATGTTAGAACAATCTGTGGAAGAAAATCAGCAGCATTCATTCACCCGAACTATCTTGCAGTAAATGTTTTCAAGCAAGCTTTTTTTTCCCCACGTTTGGTCCAGCATCCTAATGTCCGTGACACAATGCTACTTTAGCCTCCTAGTCTGCCTCGATTGCTGCTGATGATTGGCCATGAAAACGTGTCAATGTTTTTGATACTAAACCTTTCCCTCTGTGGTTCCCAGCAGGCCTATTTCAACGTGGTGACTCGTCAATTTGTAACTACTTGATATAACTACTTTCTAACATGTTTCAGCACTAGTGGGAGCAAAGACGGCAGTGAGCGAACGGATTCACTCCGCAATATCAGCTATTCAGGGCTTGCTATTCCGACCAGCACTCGATGGCTTACCAGATTATAACGCCACCACCGAGGAGTTGCTGCATTATGGTACCGCTCACTACCGCGGCTCTTCCTGGCATGCGTCGCTTCTGATACTGCCTCGTATTGGTATAACATCGCCATAGCCAGGGGTGCGGATTTAGAAGGGGTGGAACGGGGGGGGGGGAATCGAGGAGGTAGTGGGGCCCACTAACCGTCCACCATTGGCCATGCGGTCATTGTCTAGAGAGAAATGATAACAAATTTAGCTCACCTCTGACTTGAGAGGTTTTCTATAGCCCCTGCCCGCAGCTAAGTCGGCGTCCCGTTAGACACCTGTCCACCAGGCTAGCAAGCTATGTGGGTCCACGCCCCAGAAATAGCGCTCGTTTATGCATTTTGTCAAAGACGACGTAAATACACGATTGCCCGCGGTGGCGGTGTTGTGGCGTTTTACGATGCATCAAATTTCATAGCAATAATCTGATGGACGCCGCTGGCCTGGTGGAGTAAAGGCTTTGTGAAAAGCTTGTTTAGCATAGGCCCTGATCCATCAGTCATTTATAGGACGCGTTCAGGCAGAGTTGTTCAGACCAGACAATGGAAAATATCTCATAAGAGAATCCACGCCAATGCTAGGCAACAGCACCTCGAAGCTTACATTCACGTGACTCGATGCGATGGAAAAGTATCGACGTTGAGTTCGTATGACATCAAAGCTGTAACACTTTTTACTGCACTGGACTTAAAAGGCGTTGCAGCAGCGATAGGTGGCGGTGCGTGCAATCAACGTTGCAGCACGAAGCTCCCTAGTCATTACGAATTGGGTAAATCTGATAAAACCCGGTGAAACGGAAATTGCATGGATTTGGAAACTCTGTAGACTGTGGCCGGTTGGTGAAATGTCTTTCGCCAATGAGAGCTCGCCAGGAACTGTAATGCTTTCTACGCTTTGGCTAAGCCTTTTAGTCTTGCTGTCGCGAAGCACTCCATCAGCTAGCGCACAAGCATCAATCAGGCATGGCTTACTTGGCGCAGACGTCGACGGTGATGGTTTTGTCTCCCTCAGGCACGTAGGTTGGGTTCTTGACCTTGACCTCGAATGTAGGCAGCACATACTCCTCTACAACGAAACCCTTACTTTCGGGACCGTCATTTGTCTTCGCGTGGATAGTCCATCTGCCCTGAAAGTCAATCACAAAGTGTGCCCAAATGCCCCCAGCAGTGCTGGAGGGCCTTCAACCAGCTTTGTTGTCTTGGGAACGCAAGCTTTTCGAGCGATGTGCCAATGCACCTTAATAAGTTGGAAGCATGTGGCTTGACGGCTTTATCGGGGACGGCCCATCGGTCAGAGTGTGACCTCACCGGGGTAAGGGTAAGACTGCACCAGGGCGAACCCTCGCTCTTCAAGTAACGTCACCGGGGTGAGGGTAAGACCGCACCAGGGCGAACCCTCGCTCTTCAAGTGGCCTCACCGGGGCGAGGGTAAGACTGCACCAGGGCGAACCCTCGCCCTTCAAGTGACCTCACCAGAAGCGAATCTTCTGCTAGAGGATGATTTCACCGGAGAAAGGGGGCCAGCATGGCTAGACTATAACTGCACCCGAGCGACCACTTGACCTTCATGTGACCTCACCATGGGTGGCTCCTCGGTCAGCTACACCTCCAGCTGGATCATGCCTCCGCTGGTCTTGATGTCCCTCCACTGGGCGACGCGGATGTCTGGGCTGGTCACCCACACCTCAGGAACCTGAGGAGCAGTGGTCGATTCAGAAGCAAAACATCCGATGCATAGTTTGCACTGATCCTTACAACGAAACAGATGCGCTCCTTTTCAGTATACGAACAGAGCGAAAACACTTCCGAACCCAACGGAAGCTCCACATGAAGCTCCGGTTTATCAGCACATGGAGGTCACCGCTCACCAGCACATGGAATTCGCGTTTATCAGCACATAGAGCTGCCGTTTATCAGCACCAGTCACCACTAAGTAAGCTTGATAAGGACTTCGGCAGGTCTTTACCTCCACCTGCCTGCGTTCCGTAATGATAATCACACCCATCCAATAACGACCAGTGCACATAGCTAACCGGCTGTTTTGAAAAAAAAAATTCACTCTTAGCGTTCGGCAGTGAACTAATCCGAGGATGTACAGCTCACGTTTTCGATGATCGGCGTGAGGTCATATCTCAGGGCCATGACACGGATCAGAACTTTATCCCCAGGACGGTATCGGGGTTTGTCTGTCTGGATCAGCGTCACCAGCATGAAGGCCTTGATGGTCACCTGAAACGCGGTACAGCAGGACGGTAAAGGCGCATGTACGAATAGCAGGAAGCCTGCCGAAAGATTGAGAATGCCTCTCACCGATTATTTTTGCGCTGGCCAAAACACCTTGACCAGAATTACTGCATGGTTAAAACTTGTTTGTAGTTGGTGACTTGATATAACGGGATAATAGACAGCTCCTTTAAAATATTAAAACAACCCTTGAAAGCGCCCTGCAACACTTTGCTTTTGCTGCCCCAACACGTGGTCCGACCTGTAAGGCATTCCGACACAAATTCACTTCTGCAGAGCAGTCCAGAAATTCAAAGACCATGCGAGGTTCGCATGACATGCAACTTCAAACAAACACACAATCACCAAAGCTGCATCACAGTTTCCGTTGGGAATGCCAATAGTGCGTATTTCGGTGAGGGACATTTTGGTAGTTGTCTGATTAATTAATTGTTTAATGGTCCACACATTAGCGCGACACTGTGAACGTTTTGCAGCTGATGGCTTGTACAGTCACAGCTCGATGGCCTGTACAGTCACAGCTCGATGGCCTGTACAGTCACAGCTCGATGGCCTGTACAGCCACAGCTCGATAGCCTGTACAGTCACAGCTCGATGGCCTGTACAGTCACAGCTCGACAGCCTGTACAGTCACAGCTGATGGCCTGTACAGTCACAGCTGATGGCTTGCACAGTCACAGCTCGATGGCCTGTACAGTCACAGCTCGATGGCCTGGTACACAGGTCACAGCTCGATGGCCTGTGCAGTCACAGCTTCGATGGCCTGTACAATCACAGCTGATGGCCTGTACAGTCACAGCTCGATGGCCTGTACAGTCACAGCTGATGGCCTGTACAGTCACAGCTCGATGACCTGTACAGTCACAGCTGATGGCCTGTGCAGCCACAGCTGATGACCTGTACAGTCACAGCTCGATGGCCTGCACAGTCACAGCTGATGGCCTGTACAGTCACAGCTCGATGGCCTGTACAGTCACAGCTGATGGCCTGTACAGTCACAGCTCGATGACCTGTACAGTCACAAGCTGACTGGCATGTGCAGCCACAGCTGATGACCTGTACAGTCACAGCTCGATGGCCTGTACAGTCACAGCTGATGGCCTGTACAGTCACAGCTCGATGGCCCGTACAGTCACAGCTGATGGCCTATACAGTCACAGCTGATGGTCTGTACAGTCACAGCTGATGGCCTATACAGTCACAGCTGATGGTCTGTACAGTCACAGCTGATGGCCTGTACAGTCACAGCTGATGGCCTATACAGTCACAGCTGATGGCCCGTACAGTCACAGCTGATGGCCTGTACAGTCACAGCTGATGGCCTGTACAGTCACAGCTCGCTGAGTGTTCTGCTGCGCCAGTCTGCCGACGCCCGACCTCGGCGTGACCTTGCCGATGTCAGAGGGGCTGGCCTGTGTGCAGGCCCATCTGTTGCATTGGTCTCATATTGAGCACTTGAGATGAAAGCTGTCGGTGTCACGGTAGCCAGCTACCGATCAGTGCCAGCTGTACTGGCGTCGTGATTGTCTCGCAAAGCCGGTGCCTTGTTGTAACCAGGCGCTACCAAGCAACGTTCATTACACTGAAAGCCGTTGTCAGTGCCGGGATAGCTGCACAAATCATTGTCAGGTCTGTGATACATGGGGACTCATACATCTCGGCTGGTGCCAACACGGGACAAGCGCAGGATTTGTACAGATTTCGCCCCTCCGCTCCGTGTCCGTGGTGTCAGCCCGGGCAGTTGGGCATGGCGTCGTGTCCGTCTGCAAGCTCTCGCTTCCGCAGATGGTTGATGTGTCTGTCAGTGTGGATGACAGGTGCATGGTTCGGGCCCGTTCCCCTGGAACTATCGAGGAGATAACAGCAACTGGTGAGTGATGGCCGCGGGCTTAACGCTGTACCAACCAGCGACCAGCGACCAGCGACCAGCGCCCGCCGCACCAGCGACCAGCGGCCAGCGGCCAGCGACCAGCGCCCCGCCGTACTAGCAACCAGCGACCAGCGACCAGCAACCGCCCCACCGGCGACCAGCGACTAGCGCCCGCCGCACCAGCGACCAGCGGCCAGCCACCAGCGACCAGCACCCGCCGCACCAGCGACCAGCGGCCAGCGACCAGCTACCAGCGCCCGCCGCACAAACGACCAGCGGCCAGCAACCGGCGCCCGCCGCACCAGCGACCAGCGGCCAGCCACCAGCGACCAGCACCCGCCGCACCAGCGGCCAGCGACCAGCCCCGCCGCACCAGCGACCAGCGGCCAGCGACCAGCGACCAGTGACCAGCGGCCAGCGACCAGCGACCAGCGGCCAGCGACCAGCGCTCGCCACGCGGACGCCCGCCGCGGTGGCTTCACGAGCATGGCCGGTGTTTAGATATACCGTTTGGCTGGTGCCATGTCGGAGGGCACTAGTGGCAGTTTTTGCACTAGTGGCACCTGGGACTAGTGGCAGTTTTTGACTTGGGCAGCCTTCCTCAACTGGCATCGCGAAATTGCGACGCTGGGCTAGATACTATTTGATCTGCTTTGCAATATTTGAGAAATATCGAGCCCGATCACACGGCGTTAACGGAAATGTTTTGGGACCATCGGAGCGCAGTTGGAAAGGCTGGTCGTTGTTGCAGCTGCAAATGCGTGCTGCCAGAACCAGCTGTGCCGAGATGTCGACCTGCCAAGGCCCGAGGCTATAGCCGAGTTGACGTGACAACTCCATAAACTCTGAAGCATGGCTCACGAGGTCTACGGTCTTCCCTTGATAGTTCAGATGGGCACACCACTAATATGAGCTCGTAATGAAATTAGGGGCATGACTTGCCATTTACTCGACGCTCATGCGTAATAAGTTTCGACATGAGAAGTGAATATTGCGCATTTACATCCTTGCATCTTGTATACGAACCGTCGCCTGATCTGATAAGCTGAGCCCGGCGGCGCTGGAGACGATGACAGCCAGGTGACCCGTTCCGTTCCGAGCGCGGCATGGCCAGATCAAAACAGTGATCGCCATCAGCTGTGGACGACGGGAGAGTCAGGGCGATAGCCAATCAGAGGGGCCGATCGGCAACCGAGCCAATCAGATCGTCAGATGTGAGTTGATGACAGGCAATCAGGATAGTGATGGTAAAATAGCAACAGCCAATCAGGGTGACAGTAGAAAGCGACGATCAGCACACAAATAAGATTTTAGTTGTTCAGAAGGCAAATGGCAACCACTGTCGCAAAAGCCAAGTTCAGGATGTGATATTTCGAGGAGTCTGTAATACAGATTTGTAGCTGGCAAACAGGAGAGCAATTAAAGCGCTCCTAAGCGATTTCGATGACGAAGCACCGTTTTACGCATGTCGTAAACGAGTTAGCTCTAAGCTCCTCTTAAGTGTTTCCCCCGGGTACCCGAAGAAGCTACGCCTTGAAAGCTCACCGCCCACAGTGTCCGGTATTCTGCCCACCAGCGTCGAAAAGGGGAAGCCCCCGGCATCGCCCCAGGCGGAGAGGTGCACGTTTCGCCTCGGCCCGGGCGCGTTGAAGAGCGTGATGCAGACACGCTGACTGGTGCCCGCCCGCAGCACCTTGGGCGACGTTAAGAGGAGGCCGCTGTGGAAGGGGATGACGTTACCGATGAGACGCACAGGACGCCTGGAAGGTCCTCTACCACAACTGGGCCGGCTGAAGCTTAGGACGAACGGAACATCTGGCAAAAATCAACGCGTCAACACAAACGGCGTCTAGCCAGGCAATTTTTCCGATAGATCTAATGAATGGGACGGAAAATTACATGAGCCGGATCATTAAAATGATTGCAACTCGCGGACTTTGTTGCTTTCTTTTTAGTTCGCTTCCGTTTTACAACCCTGGTCACGGTCATCTCTGCCCATCCGACGCGCCGTCGTCAGCTTGCAGCATTCGCGCCGCTCCCTGTTTAGTCTCCAGGCAGATTTGTCCGTCAATATTTACACGCTTGAGGCACAGTTTATTCAGGTATATCTGCCCACATTTCATCACATAAAGGCTGACATTTTCGGCACGGCGGACTGCTCCGGGGTCGTCACCATCCAGACCAGAGCACAGGCGACCGGACCGCATTGATTACATTTGGAAGAGTAATCAATGCGATCCAAGTACACAACATGACCGCTGAAGATGTGTTGCTCGGACTGGTGCTGGCATGAATCTAAACAGCCTGCTCGGGCCCTCCCAAACGCTTCGTGATCCCATGCATTCCACAGATGATGAAAGGCGAAATGATACCGTTGAAAATTCACAACGACGTTGGTTTTTCACTATGGCGCATCAAGACCCCCGCAAATTGTCACATGTGGTCCGTGGCAGTTTGTGGTACAACGCATCGAAACCAAGACCGCATTAGGCACGCGGTACTTCAAACTACGATTGGATTTGATGCCTCGGTCGTAACAGACATGACCGAATTAACAGGGGAAGGGGCAGGCGCATAGCTACATACAGATACGGAGACAGGCACAGGCATAGATACAGAGACAGACACAGGGAGAGATACAGATATAGAGACAGATACAGAGATGGATATAAATACAGATACCAAGGCAAATACGGATACAGATACAGATACAGATACGGAAGCAGAGACAGGTATATGAACAGGGACAATGGCTGCGGCAGGCACAGGGGCAGAGGGCAGGCGCAGGGTTATGAGCAGGGGCAGGGACACAGGCAAAGACCGGGACATTGTCAGAGCAGTTCACCACGCTCAAACTTCCCGCGCAAGCATCAACAGCCTGCGACCACCACCAATCATCAGCCCTGTGGCGATGCATTAGGCGCGTTAATCTGAAATTACGGGTTGCCTACGGGCCTGTCTGCTGTTTGTACGTCCTGATGAATTGTTACGCTCTGAGCGCGCCTGGTGCTTGGCGTATTGGGCTTTAATGGATGGGAGAGTCACAGGTCGACTTTCGTTTCTCATCTGAGCCCGAGAAACACCCATAAATGATAATTCAGAAGTGGTGGTCCGGGCGTATCACAATTCGAGCTTTCCGAGCAGAGCGTTCTTAGCAAGAATCCCCCAATCACGAGATCCTTAGCAGCCCACTTCACGGCCCAGCGGCCTGTCTGGGGAGGTTGCATCGCGCTGAAGACCTGACCTGGCTGACACCAGTTCAAAGCAGAGCATCGCGATGAACAGCAGGATTTGTTTTCAGAACGCCAAATTTTTTTGTCTCGCTTCGCACGGCCGCCGCGACCGGAAACAGCCCATGTCAGTGTAGTTTGACAGACAATGTCGACTAACCGAATCAGCGCAGAATGATCTAGGAGACTTTGGAGGTAGAGTCATGTGTAAGTACGAGTTCGGCGCAGTCATAAGCTGGGTAGAGTCACGGGTTGGCTGTGTGATGGGAACAGTCAGGGGCTGGGTGGAATCATGCGTTGCGCACTGTCGGGTAGAACGAGGGACTGAGTAGAGCAGGGATCTTACCCGCCTCGCTATGGAACCTGCCCACCTCTTTCTGGAACAGAGCTCCTGCTCGCATATCTGCTGAATCGAAAGCTGCAGTCGGATCATAGGCGGCGGAGCAGGGATCTCCTCTCTATGGAACAGAGATCCTGTCCACCTCTTTATGGAACAGCGGTCCTGCCCGCATCTCTGTTGAACAGAAAGCTGCAGTCGGATCATAGGCGGCAGAACGTGGGCGCTGACGGTCTCTTCAGGGAACTGTATTTTTTGCCGATCGAAGTAAGCATCAGATCATGAAACAAGCTCACTTACAGATTTTGGGATACGTTCAAGTCGAAAAGACCATTCTAGATAACACGATTTCCATGGTAACCAGATATGTTGCGGAATGTGTTACCATTTGATTGCGTCATAGCACCTTGCACAAAAAACTAGGGGGGTTTGGGTCTTAAGAAGGGCATGGTTCTGAACTGCACCGAATGATCTTTAAGACGGCCATCTCAGTTCCAAACTCCATGCAGCAGCACCGCCCACGCCTCCATCACAATCCTTGGGAAGCCGTCCGACCGACGACTAATCAAGCCGGCGACGTTCCGAAGCCGACTGGAGCGGCGGCCGCAGCGGAGGTGATGGCGCCACCGTCGCCCGGCCGTGGACCGAGACCACGTCTGGGATGCGTGGAACGCCCTCTGGTGGCGACGAGCGGAGCTGTTGCTATGGGGCCCTGCAATCACTGACAACCCTGCAGCTAGGACCGGTGCCCCCCCCCCCCCCCCACGGGACATATCGTCTGCACCGCTTCCGACCGCCAGCTCCCCAGGGCCCTGAGCTTGCAAGTGCGGGCGGGTCCCCTGGGGACCGGTCGGGGTGCGGGTACCTGGAGACAGAATTTCCTTGATGACTAAAGATAAAGGATTGGAATTAGCGCCGAAAGACCCCGGAGCCTCCAAGCTGCTTGTGCTGATGTGAGTTGTAGGGATTTGTGCGGGCTAGACAGCCCTTACTTGGCCGAGCTCCTATCTTGGAGTTCTGGGTGAATTAGGGTGCCCTATTGATTTCTTTCTTACGAACAAGTTGTCTCCGTTGCCTTCAGAAGCGTCAACCAGCAGCAGATAGGATGACCTTTCCAATGACCCTTCCACCCAGCAACTAACAGCGAAGGTGGGGGCGCTCGGCGAAGGGGGGGGGGGCGCCAAGGTCGAATGGCTAGCACCTTCGGCTCCCACGTTACGTGCGAGTTCAGGTCCCAGTTGTGCCGCGTCACCGACCGTTAATATGACCTCTGCAGTTGCTGGTACTCTGCAGTTGCTGGACAAGATTGAGTCGTCGAACATGCACTACAGTAATGGGACCGCGAGACCGGAATGCTAGCAATCAAGTATACCTAGCGCAGAAACAGGTTAAAGTTCATCGACAGCAAAATTTACGTTTTAGGGCTGTTTATCTCTTTGTAGCTGAACTGGAACTGTGATATGAACTGACGTCGCTGCACCGATGAAACCACACCGTTGCCCGATTTTGTCTTCTCATCAGACCGTGCTGCAAAGAAATTCGTGAATCAACATTACGTGAAGCAATGTTGGGTTTGTAAATCTCCACAGTAGTCAACAAAACGTCGCTTTGCATAAAAGGGCTTCAATGAGACCGGTTTATCAGCGGCGTCAGCTTCAAGTTAATGTCGCGGGGAAAAGGCATCTGAGCTTAAGGTGGAAGGATAAAAGTCGCACTACAAAATGCTTTCCCCACGTGTTGTGTCATCTCCCATATCAGGAAATAGTTTTGAATTGCTGAGTCCAGTTAATCCATTGTATCCTCCATGATAACGCCATTACGAGGAACGAGCAAAGATGATGGTTGTGTGTGATTGCCAGCTTTTACTTACATTCTTATTATATTACAGCTGACTTAACATTGGAGGGAGGGGGCCAGAACTGTCATAAAATATTACAAATCAGCACCTGTGATTTAAACGCAACTATGTTTTAATTTACTCAATTCGTGCAGAGCCCGGGACACCGGGATTCGAAAAATGTCTCGAAACAAGGGCACCAGGAATTCTTCACCTTTGAGTGATGAATCTTTGTCCGCCGGCAAACAATCTTTCACACCAAACAATCCTTACTAGGCCTGCGGTAGATGATAGTTTCTTCATAGATCTCGCCTGAGACGCCACATAGACTTCGGCTGAGACTCTACATTGACCTCGTCTGAGCCGCTACATCGATATTGTCTGAGAATTTACATCGATCTCGTCTGAGACGCTCCAGCAATCTCTTCTGAAACGTTACATCGATCTTGTCTGAAACGCCAAATCCATCTCGTCTGAAACGCTACATTGACCTCATCTGAGATGTCACATCGCGAAAACGATGCCCGACTGATATGCCTGACGACAAATCATTCGGTAAGGAAATGACGGCATTGAATACAATGGCACACGACGGGTTTGAACGGAAGGATAGATAATCCAAAGGTGCCTGCCAACTGAAAACTTGATGCAAGAAATACCAATTTGTCATCGTTGTCCTTTCTATCTTTTGCAGGGTCGCAGGACGCCAGGAATGCGGTCTTCTGGCTACACCACCGTAAACGCGACCGACTTCCCTTCCCCTCATGTTTGGCTCAGGGCGCGTGATTGACCGCACTGGCGCATGAGCGCAGCAGTTGACTTGCCGCTACCCCGACTTTTACGACCGGGCTGTTCTGCCTGGCAAATAGCTCTTCTGAATTTCCTAATGCAGAATCAGACCGTGTAGCACGAGTACGTACGCCAGTGACATTCTGCCGTCGCGCACAATAAGCAACGCAACACGTGAACCGGACGTATACGTCTGATGGAGCCTTCCCATACTCCAGCTGGCATTAGCGTTGAGCTGGGCCAGGGAATGATTCTGAGGGACGCTCACGCAGCGAAATGGCGGTAACGAGCATCAACGAATCAATGATTCAGCGGGTTGCGAACGGGACAATGTGAACTACACTCGATGTGGTTGCTGCTGCATTTGCCACACTGTCTTCACCACCCTCGCCAAACAGCTGAGTCTTCTGTCTCCGAGCGTGCCCCGGGGCGACCGCCGAGGCGACTCTGCTCCTGACGGGCGTGACGTGCGCTGTGACGTCACCAGCGCGGTCTGACGTGTGCCGGCCGTGGTCAGGTGCGGCAGCTCCGTCCGGAGGAACCAACGGCGGTTCGCTGATTTCGACCCGGCCTGCCACCAGCCGTGATGGCTACGAAGCTGTGGTGGTCAGTTGGGGCGATTTCGACCCGGTCTGCCACCAGCGTGATGGCTACGAAGCTGTGGTGGTCAGCTGGGACGATTTCGACCCAGGCTGCCACCAGCCGTGACGGCTGCGAAGCATCAGTCGGCCGTGCAAGCGGCGGGCGCGCTGTATTAACTCCGATAGCAGGAGGAGCCTTGTTGAATATATGATGGAGCAAGTGTAGCAGGGATATTAACTCAGAACAGAATGGATCCCACGCAACAGAACAGGCCTGGAATGAGCATGGGTGCGAACGATCGGTGGCAGCCATGCCGACCGGCATCACCAGCAGCGACTTTACAGTTGGACCCACTGAAGGTGTTTGCATTGAGCAATGAGAAGGCAGCTGTACAGGCCGCGGCCAGATCCGATCACTGGGCGCCTGAGCTGTTTGACAGCTACATGTCGTGTGCCGACCTGACGCCAGGCCAGTTTGACGCACGTTTATGTTGCTCTGTTACCAGCGACGGTGAAAACTCTCTTTTGAAACCTTGGTCCGGTGGGGAAGCATAGTTAAGTGAAGCGATGTCAACTTCACGCGTCGTGCTCAATGCTAACGAATAGTGCACTTTATGTTTGGCGTCAGTGTGTTCGGTGTTACAGTGGGCCAAGGCTCCAGAAAACACCGTTGTGACGGTGAATATTTTCTTAAATTTGGCTTTATTGGACCCTTTACGCCACTGGGTGTCGGATCAGCTGGTGGCATGTGACAGCTGACGACATGTGACTTCACATGCCACCGAATGGTTCTTGGCGTACATTTATCCATACGCTCTTTTGACATGCCTGTAAACTTGGCTCATGTTCGAAGCACACTGAAGCGTCCATAAACCGTCAACCAGTGAACAAATTGCACTAAGAGTCAGCTCCCGTCCGCCCGTCGTGTGCCCTTATGTGTTTTCCAGCTGCCCCTCTTTTGATCTGATCAAAAGAGGGGCATACAACCAAAGTGACCCGGTCATACAACCAAAGGAATGAAATTCCTGGTGACGTCTTTCAGAACAAAAACATAAAGCTGTACCACGAAACACTAGTTTACATGTACACATCACTTCCACACTGGGCTGCAAATACGAGGGCATGTTGCAGTCGACAAATGTACATTTAATTGGGACAGCAAGTGAGTCATCCTAGCGACTGAAATCTACCAATTCACCCCACTGCAAAATCCACCCCAAAGGTAACTTACAGTCGTTGTGAAATTCGACGGCCATAAGGGAATTCGTGGCATGCCACTGTTGCAGGACAATCCTGACAGGTAGCCAGCACCACACCATTTAGTTATAATGGGCGAAAAGTACCAAACCAGCACCATACGTGGCCTAGTATAATGGTGACGTTAACATACAGACGTTAAACAAGCATCCTATTATGGGCTACCCTACTGGGTTTAACTTCCTTGGTCAACAGCCAAGTGGAAACAGAAAGGTGCTGACATGAACATGGTCAGCAGTAGTAAAGGCGGCGGTCAGTCTTGTCACCGCCACATGGCATGTTAATTGTCACACACAATGAACATATCATGTCATCCAGGAAAAACCTGACATGCTCATTTCACTGCGAGCTACGTTGCCGAGTTTATTCCATTCCCTGAGCATGCATTTCACGAGTCATTGTCACGACATCAACAGACAGCTATGAAAGTCTGGGGACTGCGGAATCCTGCATGGGTGCGATATGTTTTAGATCAACAGCGGTTTTTTTAAACAGTGGTAGTTGCTCTGTAAAAGTTTGTTGGGAATATGAAGATGCGGTGCATTACATTTTTATAACAAACTTTGCTTTAAGCTTTTCGTTATCCAGGGTTTCAACTTTGATGTTTCAGTTAAACGACAAATCGGGAGTAAATACTGAGAATATCATACAAAAATCTGAAAAACCTAGCTGCAAATCCTGCTTAGATGCAACAGTGCCCGTTTTAGCATTAGTCTAGTGCACAAACAAGCATAAAGGGAACATTTAGGAATGGTTCACAAACATTGCATTAAAAAACAGTGCCACATCACAACTTTATATTTCAAGGTCACGCAGATAACACAAACACATTCGCACGAATGCACGATTGCCGAGTAAACACATGAAGGCTAAGCAAATTCACGATTGCAAGGTCAGTGCATACCTGTCATGCCGTTTGCATGCAGGACAATGAAGCCATCGCCAACAGCAAAGACATAGAGGCCGTCAGGCAGCGAGAGCTGTCGAAAGCATGGTGTGTAACGTCGGACTGCGGCCTTCATTGTAGACGGATTGCATCACCGAGGAAATATTGGCCTAGTCACAGCTACTCAAAAGAGTGAGATCGCTGATTCCACAATGATGTGGCGAGTCAGGGATCGCATGAGATCAGGAACAGCGCGGAAGAACGTTGAAGATATCCATGCGTCAAGCCTCACGAGCCTATACTTTGATGGGCATGGTCAATTTCCACATTTATGCCGAAAATTGATCCCACAACCTTTTCATGCAGCCACCGTGAACCTTGATAACTGTTCTAAGCAAAACGTCACTGGGGTTCGTTTCAGGTCGGTGACCTTGTTTGACCTTGAAAGGGTCATAGTGGCCAAAATTACAAAAAAACTCCCTTGTTTTTTCATTCGAATGCGTATCAAGGATTGCGCTAGGCGATATATCCTTAAAAATCAACTGGGCGACATCGGTCATTTTACGTCAATGATCTATCATGATCTTTTTCTCATGTCCATAGAAGATGCATAATGCAGTTCCTGTTATCAATAAATTCGAGACGAGCACCGGAAACTACCAATTACAGAGAGCCCTGGAGTAATAAAGCAGGTTGGTTTCGAGATGAGTCTGACCCTCATTCCTCACTCTAAGTCAATGAGATCTGTTCATTCAATTGTTTCGCTGCCCGGGAGCCTTTTCCAGAATTTTTTGACTTTATCTCCATTGTTGCATCAGATTCAACGATACCCCAGAAACTATCTTCACTGAATCCATGGCCTGAAGTTGGCCTTTCGTAGTTCTGCGACCTTACATGGTACAGCTACATTTCGGATACCAAACGATCTGCTATTCAATTGTCTACAGCTATGCAAATTTTGGCACGGCCACGTCTCGCCGTTCGGCAATCGCTCCGGAAAAAAACATTCCGAGGGGGCGATTTTGACCCCCCACTCGAGCGCTTGCTAAAAACTGCAAGTATATCACCGAGTCATAATCACATATCAGACAGTTTATTCAGTAGAAAAACCTGACGCTGTGAGCTGGTTGCTGATGGTTGGTCGACCCCTCGTTTGGCTGTTTATGACCTGGCTGGCTGGCTGTATGTCCGAGAGTGCCGGCTGAGCTGGTGCTTGGTGCTTTCGTCTGCCCAACCGAGTCATGCATGCCATGGTTCTTGTCGGCCCGTGACGCATTGTGCGCCTTCAGCGCGTGACATGTGGCGTTTTGTGGGGCCGGCGGTATCGGCGTCCGCGCTCTGAAATGCTGTTTGGACGGCTCCAACCGCCACTGACATCTGAAAGACATGACCAGGGGCGTGTGGAGCGTTTGACTGATGAGGAAACGGTTGCACAAATATCAAACTTTCACTGAAAAGCTAGTTTCACCACACTGCAGGCATTCGATATTCCTGCATGATGTGAAACACCGGAGCATGCTGTCAATAAAGTTCTTCTTTTAGCTTTTTTAAATAGCAAGCATGTATTTGCATGCGTATTAACTCATTTACAATTATTTTAAGGAGCGGCGCAAGTGCCGGCGGTGCTCTCCGCAACCTGTCACATCGCACAGCTATTAGCATAGTAGCTAACACCTCCCCAAGGTTATGGATGAGCGTAGATTACTAAATACAGTTACTAGTCAACACTGACGCCGATGAAAGAGTATCGAATCATAAGTACCCATAGCACTACCCAAGTTTGTTTAGGATATCCGCTGCCCTTCGAATTCATAGACACTTGAGAGATCCCTTCGGACT
>NW_023596136.1:39237931-39272783 GCF_011947565.3 Pollicipes pollicipes
CACTGTGTTTATCCCTAGTCGACATACCCTTTTATAGCGAGAAAAAAGCCATCGTCAGGAGTCCTCGGCGGGTCCACCCCGCTCTGTCTGGAATGGCATGCCACACTGCGTGAAACACATATCCGATATCCGATCTCCTACATATCCGGTCCCCTACATATCCAATGTTCTACATATCCGATCTCCTCAATATCCGATCTTCTGCATATCTGATCTCCTACATATCCGATCTCCTACATGTCTGTTTGGACAAATGGTGGGAAGATTCCATGGAGCGCCTTGGTATCGCCTGCCGGCTCCGTGGTCCCGTCCCAATGTCTCGCGACCTCATGTCACGCTCCCGCTGTCCCGCACCGTCGTCCTCAGTCTCCGTGCCACGGTCCCTATGTCCAGTGCCGTCGTCCCTCCCTCCCTCGCCCGTGTCACGCTCCCGCTGTCCCGCGCCGTCGTCCCTAGCCTCGGTGCTATGGTCCCTATGTCCAGTGCCGTTGTCCTCGCTCTGTCTATGGTCCCGCTGTCCCGCGCCGTCGTCCCTAGCCTCCGGTCATAGTCCCGCTGTCCAGTGCCGTTGTCCCTCGCTCTGTGCCATGTCCCCATGTCCAGTGCCGTTGTCCCTCGCCTCCGTGCCATGGTCCCTATGTCCAGTGCCGTCTCCCTCGCCTCCGTGTCCCACGCTCCCCCCTCCCCCCCGTGTCCCGCGCCGTCGTCCCTAGCCTCGGTGCTATGGTCCCTATGTCCAGTGCCGTCGTCCCTCGTCTCTGTGCTATGGTCCCGCTGTCCCGCGCCGTCGTCCCTAGCCTCGGTGCCATAGTCCCGCTGTCCAGTGCCGTCGTCCCTCGTCTCTGTGCCATGGTCCCACTGTCCAGTGCCGTTGTCCCCCTCGCCTCCGTGCCATGGTCCCTATGTCCAGTGCCGTCTTCCCTCGCCTCCGTGCCATAGTCCCGCTGTCCAGTGCCGTTGTCCCTCGCCTCCGTGTCATGGTCCCGCTGTCCAGTGCCGTCGTCCCTCGTCTCTGTGCCATAGTCCCGCTGTCCAGTGTCGTTGTCCCTCGCCTCCGAGTCATGGTCCCGCTGTCCAGTGCCGTTGTTCTTCGCCTCTGAGTCATGGTCCCGCCGCCCAGTGCCGTCTTCCCTCGCCTCCGTGCTACGGTCCCGGAGTTAGGTGCTATTACGATACACAAGTGTATATGTCAAACATTAATTGGATGACAAAAAGGTGTGCAAAGTAAGCAACTAGTCAGCAGTTGCATCAGACACATTCTGTCACAGACGATCAAGCTTCGGTCGTAAAGTCAGCCAAGCGTTGAGCCCGCAAGCGGCAACACAACGAACACCACACTCACACGGCGGCTCTCTCCTTGTACTTGGCTTTGAAGCAGATCTCCACGACCTTTTCAGCGAAAGGCGAGCCATCTCTCCCTTCGACGTGGAGCTGGAATAGCGCGATCACATTTCGTTTGCACCGTCGCAATGCTCTAAGGTTTGCATGCTGTTTGCCAACAAGTCATATCCGAATATGCTTCGCATTGCGTATTTAATACCATCGACCTCGAAATATTTGCTGAAATATTATGGCACACCGAGGAAATATTTGTATTTGTCATGCAGTGAGCAGTTCGCGGTATCTGACGCTCATAGATCAACTTTCACTTTCATACACCGAAATAAACTTGACCCTTGGTAGATGTATTCGAAATATTACATCTTCTTTCACAATCAGATGTAGTGTGCAACGCGCAGTGTCATGAGTCTGTATTTACATGAATAATTACAGTATATGTCGCTGAAATGTAAGGCCCGTGAGACCTGACCACTCTGAACCCGAGAGCATGACTCCATAAATGTTTGGCTGTCTAAACATAAGCATTGGTGATCATATTGGTCAGCATACGGCGATCATTGGTCAGCATACGGCGATCACCATCAGAGCTGCACTGACATCCAAGCGATAGCTCAACCACCCCCCCCCACCCCCTCCCCCATCAACACAGGTCCATCGAGGATCTGGCAGCATGACTCATGGCCTTCGTCAGCGCGCTCCGTAAAAACCCAAACTGACCCGGCCGTAGTAGGGCAGGCCGGGCTTGATGAACAGCTGTGCGTTATCTGGAACGGAGGCCAAGACGGTTCTGAAGATGTCTCTGTGCACTGGTCTCATCTCTGATTGGCTGAGACCCGTGCCAAACTCCTCCACAGTGACGTTGAAGCTGAGCTGAGGTCGAGCGGGTCACACAAAAGACAACGAACTGACAGTATAAGGTGCACGTGTACCGTGTCAGAGGTGGGCGTTGTTTACCACCAGAAAAGTGCCGTCCAAAGATGATTGTGTCCGATCAATGTGCAATCCAACGAAACTATCCAACGCTTGCTAGAAAGGAATCGCGATCCTAGAAGGAAAGACTAACTATACTTAACGATAGTTTGGCACAGTCAAACGTCGCTCAGATGCATGCATTTATATGGCACGGCACGGCTACGGATAACAACAAAATCCATGGCACAGCAACACAGCACTGAGGGTATTTGCGCTTGAGAACTGCTTGACCATTTTTAAAATATCATTCTAGAACAACAGCCACCCGGGCAGACAGCTACTGGGTGGTCACAGGCATCTATAACGCGGGCCAAACGGACCCACGCTACTCTTACCCTACCAAACTTCTGATCAGTCCCACACTATTTCAGCCTCCTAAACCCTAGCCCTGTAAGAGAAAGGGGAGGGTCGATTCGACCCTCCTGAGGTTCTCTGAGGATATCTCTCCCGTGGGTCGTGCAATCGTATTTCTGTGTGTGTGTGTGTGTGTGTGTGTGGTGTGTGTGTGTGTGTGTGTGTGTGTGTGTGTGTGTGTGTGTGTGTGTGTGTGTGTGTGTGTGTGTTGTGTGTGTGTGTGTGTGTGTGGTGTGTGTGTGTGTGTGTGTGTGTGTGTGTGTGTGTGTGTGCGTGTCACACACAATGCACCACAAGCACACAAGTGCAAGATTACTTACTGTCGACACCAAAACGAGCGAACAGTTCATCCACAATCAGATCAGACGATGCGCAGCCTGTCTCGTCCGTCTGTAAAAACAGGAACACTGCAACGTGTCTCGTCTGTTGTATCGGTCTCGAAGGTATTGAGATGGTATTGATATATATAATATATATAATATTATATATATATATATATATATATATATATAGTTGACGCCGATATAGTCTGACGCCGCCGGCGTTGGTTATGACCACCATAAATATATATAAATAAATAAAATTAAAAAATATATTGTATCTATTATATATATAATAAATATATATATATATATATATATATGCATATATATACACATATATATCATATCACTATATTATATTATATCTATCTATGCATATATAAATATATCAATATCAATATATATATACACATATATATATATATATATATATATATATATATATATATATATATATAAATAAGAGAAAGGTATTCTCTTAACCAATACCTTTATGCCTATTATACCTTCTCAAAAAACACACACACACACACTATATATATATATATATATATATATATATATATATATATATATATATATATATATAATATATCACCAGAAGGGATTGAGCAGCAAAACATCGCGCGGGTGCAGTTCTGATTTTGTTTTTAGATCACACTTGACAGAGTCGCACCCCACCCGTCTGACGCCGGCGTTGGGTTAATGACACCACCCAAAGCGTCACGGCCGTGATCGCTTAACTCTGACGCCACGTCAAGATGTCACTGACACTTGTAAGGATGCCACGGCCTGAGACTGTCACTGACTCACCCAGAGAGTGTCGCTGACTCACCGAGAGAGTGTCGCCGACTTTGACGCGTTCGTTTGGGTTGGAACCGTCCGTGACAGGCATCGTTACGGTGGCTCCAATCAACGGCTGACCGAAGGTGTACCTGCGTGAAGGAAGTTCAGCGTACGTCATCTCGTAAAGTTTGTGCAACGCATTCCTGGTGGATCATATGCGTGGAGAAACGGAGCCAGATGTATTTCCATTCGGTGGAGCAGGCCATTAGCATTAGCTAAATCAGCGGAACATAACGCTACCAAATACATTTCGAAACCCACGAGCAAGCATTCTGCAAGCACAAATTTATTTTCCAAAAATGTTCCAGACTCCCCGACTCCAAACTCCCAGACCAGCGAGCTTCAGATTGGGCTGGCGGATTTTCCAGCTTCCCGTACCTAGCACCACTGTGCAGAGCCGCACAGCGGTAGAGGAGTAAACCTGAGTCTCGTCGACACGTAAGGAGAGCGCAGCGGTTGTCTTGCGGCACAGCTTGGCTGCAGTGCAAATGACAAAACTCTCCTCCGGACACCCGGCGTTGTCATCACGGTGAGCGTGGCGATTCCATGACACTCGCAGCAAACCGTGTTGACGCATTTCGGAGGGCTTCGTCCACCGCATTTTACGTTCAGATATTTCTGACCAATGTCGGCCATTATACGGCACTTCATAGGTCACAGTCACTAAGTATGGTTGTGACCTGTGGTCACAGGGGCGCACATAGGGGACTGTCTTTTTTGTCCTCGATTGCTTCAACTGTTTTGACGGTAAATCTGACCAGAAGCCTCTCGCAATGCTTAATATGTACGTTGCTGACACCTATTTGCGCGAGGACTATTTGGCGTGACACGTGTAATTTGGCAGGAGACGCGTAATTTGGCGGGTCCTGTGTGGCAGGAGCGAGTGCACCAACCTGACGGCTGTAATCATGTGTGGCGGGAGCGGGCGCACAGGCCTGGCGGCTGTAATCATGTGTGGCGGGAGCGGGTGCACAGACCTGACGGCTGTAATCATGTGTGGCGGGAGCGAGTGCACCGACCTGACGGCTGTAGTCATGTGTGGCGGGAGCGGGCGCACAGGCCTGACGGCTGTAATCATGTGTGGCGGGAGCGAGTGCACAGACCTGACGGCTGTAATCATGTGTGGCGGGAGCGGGCGCACCGACCTGACGGCTGTAACCATGTGTGGCGGGAGTGGACTCACAGACCTGACGGCTGTAATCATGTGTGGCGGGAGCGAGCGCAAAGACCTGACGGCTGTAATCACGTGTGGCGAGAGCCGGCGCACAGGCCTGACGGCTGTAATCATGTGTGGCGGGAGCGGGCGCACAAACCTGACGGCTGTAACCATGTGTGGCGGGAGTGGGTGCACATGCCCTGACGGCTGTAATCATGTGTGGCGGGAGCGGGCGCACAGACCTGACGGCTGTAATCATGTGTGGCGGGAGCGGGCGCACAGATCTGACGGCTGTAATCATGTATGGCGGGAGCGGGCGCACAGACCTGACGGCTGTAATATAAGGCCCCGGTCTACAGAAAACAAAAACAAAGGAGGCGAAAGGGGCCACAGGTGCGTGTTGCACATGGCGTGCTTCGTTAACGGAATCCATTGGCATCTATTAGCAACGTTTTATGTTATTGACTCACCAGATGAAAGCCTACTTTGACTAGGAATCCTTTATGGACACACATATGAATCTGAATCTGAATCTTATTCGCTGTGCACGGCTTCGCCAGCCCTAATCAGTTCGTGGGGCTCACTCTGAAATGCTGACAAATATGACACTATGACGCTGTGACACTTACCGGTGGTAAAGGTCAGTTTCATCGCATACAGAAGATTATTAGCTTGCATGCTCATTTGGTGGTGGGATGATCAATGCAGGCCGGCGGGCCCATGTACCGTGCATTCGTCGCGAATATTGGTCGTCACTACAGGCGAGCTTGCCGCTACCACGGACTGAACAAGGTATATTATGAAGGTACAGCCTGAGAGGCTCACGCTGCAGCTGGCCTGTTGCAGCTCATGTTGCAACATGTCTCACGTCGTGCCTGCATGCCCTATGTCAAACGACGTTGGGATGAAGGTGACACTGAGTGGCCGTGTTATGGTATTGCATGGCGTGTTAGTTCCCTCGGTCTAAGTTATCCCCTCGACCAGGATTGCAATGCTAGGTTCGTGGGGTCGATGTCACAATCTACAACCAGACAGGCGGAGAGTCTCGCCACAAGATCGGTCCGCACCAGGGCGGTTCGAATCCTACTAACACAGCACCTGAGGCAGTTGGAGAACGGCTACGCAACACTTTGAACGTGCTTTTTAAGGCAGGGGTAATTTTGTCCCGTTCTCCTGTTTTTCTCAAACAAGATCAGCTAAACAATTTCAGCAATCCGTTTTCAATTGACTTATGAACAAGAACACGACAGTCGAATATTCTCTGCACCTGAACATAAAAACTTTTCACTCCAGGCGAACTACTAAAGGCTGATAAATAATCTAGAGGCTCGGTTACGTCTCTCTGGTATTCCACCTCCATGTTAGAACAATCTGTGGAAGAAAATCAACAGCATGCATTCGCCCGAACTATCTTACAGTAAATGTTTTCACGCAAGCTTTGTTTTCCCCACGTTTGGTCCAGCGTCCTAATGTCCGTGACACAATACTGCTTTAGCCTCCTGATCTGCCTGGATTGCTGCTGATGATTGGCCATGAAAACGTGTCAATGTTTTTGATACTCAACCTTTCCCTCTGTGGTTCCCAGCAGGCCTATTTCAACGTGGTGACTCGTCAATTTGTAACTAATTGATATAACTACTTTCTAACGGCATGTTTCAGCACTAGTGGGAGCAAAGATGGCAGTGAGCGAACGGATTCACTCCGCAATATCAGCTATTCAGGGCTTGCTATTCCGACCAGCACTCGATGGCTTACCAGATTATAACGCCACCACCGGGGAGTTGCTGCATTATGGTACCGCTCATTACCGCGGCTCTTCCTGGCATGCGTCGCTTCTGATACTGCCTCGTATTGGTATAACATCGCCATAGCCAGGGGTGCGGATTTAGAAGGGGTGGAGCGGGGGGGGGGGGGAATCGAGGAGGTAGTGGGCCCACTAACCGTCCACCATTGGCCATACGGTCATTGTCTAGAGAGAAATGATAACAAATTTAGCTCACCTCTGACTTGAGAGGTTTTCTATAGCCCCTGCCCGCAGCTAAGTCGGCGTCCCGTTAGACACCTGTCCACCATGCTAGCAAGCTATGTGGGCCCACGCCCCAGAAATAGCGCTCGTTTATGCATTTTGTCAAAGACGACGTAAGTACACGATTGCACGCGGCGGCGGTGTTGTGGCGTTTTACGATGCATCAAATTTCATAGCAATAATCTAATGGACGCCGCTGGTCTGGTGGAGTAAAGGCTTTGTGAAGAGCCTGCTTAGCATAGGCCCTGATCCATCAGTCATTTATAGGACGCGTTCAGGCAGAGTTGTTCAGACCAGACAATGGAAAATATCTCATTAGAGAATCCACGCCAATGCTAGGCAACAGCACCTCGAAGCTTACATTCACGTGACTCGATGCGATGGAAAAGTATCGACGTTGAGTTCGTATGACATCAAAACTGTAACGCTTTTTACTGCACTGGACTTAAAAGGCGTTGCAGCAGCGATAGGTGGCGGTGCGTGCAATCAATGTTGCAGCACGAAGCTCCCTAGTAATTACGAATTGGGTAAACCTGATGAAACCCGGTAAAACGGAAATTGCATGGAATTGGAAACTCTGTAGACTGTGACCGGTTGGTGAAATGTCTTTCGCCAATGAGAGCTCGCAGGGAACTGTAATGCTTTCTACGCTTTGGCTAAGCCTTTTAGTCTTGCTGTTGCGAAGCACTTCATCAGCTAGCGCACAAACATCAATCAGGCATGGCTTACTTGGCGCAGACGTCGACGGTGATGGTTTTGTCTCCCTCAGGCACGTAGGTTGGATTCTTGACCTTGACCTCGAATGTAGGCAGCACATACTCCTCTACAACGAAACCCTTACTTTCGGGACCGTCATTTGTCTTCGCGTGGATAGTCCATCTGCCCTGAAAGTCAATCACAAAGTGTGCCCAAATCCCCCAGCAGTGCTGGAGGGCCTTCAACCAGCTTTGTTGTCTTGGGAACGCAAGCTTTTCGAGCGATGTGCCAATGCACCTTAATAAGATGGAAGCATGTGGCTTGACGGCTTTATCGGGGACGGCCCATCGGTCAGAGTGTGACCTCACCGGGGTGAGGGTAAGACTGCACCAGGGCGAACCCTCGCTCTTCATGTAACGTCACCGGGGTGAGGGTAAGACCGCACCAGGGCGAACCCTCGCTCTTCAAGTGGCCTCACCGGGGCGAGGGTAAGACTGCACCAGGGCGAACCCTCGCTCTCCAAGTGACCTCACCAGAAGCGAATCTTCTGCTAGAGGATGATTTCACCGGAGAAAGGGAGCCGGCATGGCTAGACTATAACTGCACCCGAGCGACCACTTGACCTTCATGTGACCTCACCATGGGTGGCTCCTCGGTCAGCTGCATCTCCAGCTGGATCAGGCCTCCGCTGGTCTTGATGTCCCTCCACTGGGCGATGCGGATGTTGTCTGGGCTGGTCACCCACACCTCAGGAACCTGAGGAGCAGTGGCCGATTCAGAAGAAAAAAATCCGATGCATAGTTTGCACTGATCCTTACAACGAAACAGATGCGCTCCTTTTCAGTATACGAACAGAGTAAAAACACTTTAGAACCTAACGGAAGCTCCACATGAAGCTCCGGTTTATCAGCACATGGAGCTCCCGCTCACCAGCACATGGAGTTCGCGTTTATCAGCACATAGAGCTGCCGTTTATCAGTACCAGTCACCACTAAGTAAGCTTGATAAGGACTTCGGCAGGTCTTCACCTCCACCTGCCTGCGTTCCGTAATGATAATCACAGCCATCCAATAACGACCAGTGGACATAGCTAACCGGCTGTTTTGAAAAAATAAATTTCACTCATAGCGTTCGGCAGTGAACTAATCCGAGGATGTACAGCTCACGTTTTCGATGATCGGCGTGAGGTCATATCTCAGGGCCATGACACGGATCAGAACTTTATCCCCAGGACGGTATCGGGGCTTGTCTGTCTGGATCAGCGTCACCAGCGTGAAGGCCTTGATGGTCACCTGAACGCGGTACAGCAGGACGGTAAAGGCGCATGTACGAATAGCAGGAAGCCTGCCGAAGATTGAGAATGCCTCTCACCGATTATTTTTGCGCTGGCAAAACACCTTGACCAGAATTACTGCATGGTTAAAACTTGTTGTAGTTGGTGACTTGATATAACGGGATAATAGACAGCTCCTTTAAAATATTAAAACAACCCTTGAAAGTGACCTGCAGCACTTTGCTTTTGCTGCCCCAACACGTGGTCCGACCTGGAAGGCATTCCGACACAAATTCACTTCTGCAGAGCAGTCCAGAAATTCAAAGACCATGCGAGGTTCGCATGACATGCAACTTCAAACAAACACACAATCACCAAAGCTGCATCAGAGTTTCCGTTGTGAATGCCAATAGTGCGTAATTCGGTGAGGGACATTTTGGTAGTTGTCTGATTCATTAATCGTTTATTGGTCCACACATTAGCGCGACACTGTGAACGTTTTGCAGCTGATGGCCTGTACAGTCACAGCTCGATAGCCTGTACAGTCACAGCTCGATGGCCTATACAGTCACAGCTCGATGGCCTGTACAGTCACAGCTCGATAGCCTGTACAGTCACAGCTCGATGGCCTGTACAGTCACAGCTCGACAGCCTGTACAGTCACAGCTGATGGCCTGTACAGTCACAGCTGATGGCTTGCACAGTCACAGCTCGATGGCCTGTACAGTCACAGCTCGAGGGCCTGTACAGTCACAGCTCGATGGCCTGTGCAGTCACAGCTCGATGGCCTGTACAATCACAGCTGATGGCCTGTACAGTCACAGCTCGATGGCCTGTACAGTCACAGCTGATGGCCTGTACAGTCACAGCTCGATGACCTGTACAGTCACAGCTGATGGCCTGTACAGTCACAGCTGATGACCTGTACAGTCACAGCTCGATGGCCTGTACAGTCACAGCTCGATGGCCTGTACAGTCACAGCTCGATGGCCTGTACAGTCACAGCTCGATGGCCTGTACAGTCACAGCTCGATGGCCTGTACAGTCACAGCTGATGGCCCGTACAGTCACAGCTGATGGCCTGTACAGTCACAGCTGATGGCCTGTACAGTCACAGCTGATGGCCTGTACAGTCACAGCTGATGGCCTGTACAGTCACAGCTGATGGCCTATACAGTCACAGCTGATGGCCTGTACAGTCACAGCTGATGGCCTGTACAGTCACAGCTGATGGTCTGTACAGTCACAGCTGATGGCCCGTACAGTCACAGCTGATGGCCTGTACAGTCACAGCTGATGGCCTGTACAGTCACAGCTGATGGCCTGTACAGTCACAGCTGATGGCCTGTACAGTCACAGCTCGATGGCCCGTACAGTCACAGCTGATGGCTGTACAGTCACAGCTGATGGCCGGTACAGAAGTCACAGCTGATGGCCCGTACAGTCACAGCTGATGGCCCGTAACAGTCACAGCTGATGGCCTGTACAGTCACAGCTGATGGCCTGTACAGTCACAGCTCGCTGAGTGTTTCTGCTGCGCCAGTCTGCCGACGCCCGACCCTCGGCGTGACCTTGCCGATGTCAGAGGGGCTGGCCTGTGTGCAGGCCCATCTGTTGCATTGGTCTCATATTGAGCACTTGAGATGCAAGCTGTCGGTGTCACGGTAGCCAGCTCCCGTTCAGTGCCAGCTGTACTGGCGTAGTGTATTGTCTCGCAAAGCCGGTGCCTTGTTGTAACCAGGCGTAACCGAGCAACGTTCATTACACTGAAAGCCGTTGTCAGTGCCGGGATAGCTGCACAAATCATTGTCAGGTCTGTGATACGTGGGGACTCATACATCTCGGCTGGTGCCAACACGGGACAAGCGCAGGATTTGTACAGATTTCGCCCCTCCGCTCCGTGTCCGTGGTGTCAGCCCGGGCAGTTGGGCATGGCGTCGTGTCCGTCTGCAAGCTCTCGGTTCCGCAGATGGTTGATGTGTCTGTCAGTGTGGATGACAGGTGCATGGTTCGGGCCCGTTCCCCTGGAACTATCGAGGAGATAACAGCAACTGGTGAGTGATGGCCGCGGGCTTAACGCTGTACCAACCAGCGACCAGCGACCAGCGACCAGCGCCCGCCGCACCAGCGACCAGCGGCCAGCGGCCAGCGACCAGCGCCCGCCGTACTAGCAACCAGCGACCAGCGACCAGCAACCGCCCCACCGGCGACCAGCGACTAGCGCCCGCCGCACCAGCGACCAGCGGCCAGCCACCAGCGACCAGCACCCGCCGCACCAGCGACCAGCGGCCAGCGACCAGCTACCAGCGCCCGCCGTACAGACGACCAGCGGCCAGCAACCGGCGCCCGCCGCACCAGCGACCAGCGGCCAGCCACCAGCGACCAGCACCCGCCGCACCAGCGGCCAGCGACCAGCGCCCGGCGCACCAGCGACCAGCGGCCAGCGACCAGCGACCAGCGACCAGCGGCCAGCGACCAGCGACCAGCGACCAGCGACCAGCGCTCGCCACGCGGACGCCCGCCGCGGTGGCTTCACGAGCATGGCCGGTGTTTAGATATACCGTTTGGCTGGTGCCATGTCGGAGGGCACTAGTGGCAGTTTTTGCACTAGTGGCACCTGGGACTAGTGGCAGTTTTTGACTTGGGCAGCCTTCCTCAACTGACATCGCGAAATTGCGACGCTGGGCTAGATACTATTTGATCTGCTTTGCAATATTTGAGAAATATCGAGCCCGATCACACGGCGTTATCGGAAATGTTTTGGGGCCATCGGAGCGCAGTTGGAAAGGCTGGTCGTTGTTGCAGCTGCAAATGCGTGCTGCCAGAACCAGCTGTGCCGAGATGTCGACCTGCCAAGGCCCGAGGCTATAGCCGAGTTGACGTGACAATTCCATAAACTCTGAAGCATGGCTCACGAGGTCTACGGTCTTCCCTTGATAGTTCAGATGGGCACACCACTAATATGAGCTCGTAGTGAAATTAGGGGCATGACTTGCCATTTACTCGACGCTCATGCGTAATAAGTTTCGACATGAGAAGTGAAAATTGCGCATTTACATCCTTGCATCTTGTATACGAACCGTCGCCTGATCTGATAAGCTGAGCCCGGCGGCGCTGGAGACGATGACAGCCAGGTGACCCGTTCCGTTCCGAGCGCGGCATGGCCAGATCAAAACAGTGATCGCCATCAGCTGTGGACGACGGGAGAGTCAGGGCGATAGCCAATCAGAGGGGCCGATCGGCAACCGAGCCAATCAGATCGTCAGATGTGAGTTGATGACAGGCAATCAGGATAGTGATGGTAAAATAGCAACAGCCAATCAGGGTAACAGTAGAAAGCGACGATCAGCACACAAATAAGATTTTAGTTGTTCAGAAGGCAAATGGCAACCACTGTTGCAAAAGCCAAGTTCAGGATGTGATATTTCGAGGAGTCTGTAATACAGATTTGTAGCTGGCAAACAGGAGAGCAATTAAAGCGCTCCTAAGCGATTTCGATGACGAAGCACCGTTTTACGCATGTCGTAAATGAGTTAGCTCTAAGCTCCTCTTAAGTGTTTCCCCCCGGGTACCCGAAGAAGCTACGCCTTGAAAGCTCACCGCCCACAGTGTCCGGTATTCTGTCCACCAGCGTCGAAAAGGGGAAGCCCCCGGCATCGCCCCAGGCGGTGAGGTGCACGTTTCGCCTCGGCCCGGGCGCGTTGAAGAGCGTGATGCAGACACGCTGACTGGTGCCCGCCCGCAGCACCTTGGGCGACGTTAAGAGGAGGCCGCTGTGGAAGGGGATGACGTTACCGATGAGACGCACAGGACGCCTGGAAGGTCCTCTACCACAACTGGGCCGGCTGAAGCTTAGGACGAACGGAACATCTGGCAAAAATCAACGCGTCAACACAATCGGCGTCTAGCCAGGCAATTTTTCCGATAGATCTAATGAATGGGACGGAAAATTACATGAGCCGGATCATTAAAATGATTGCAACTCGCGGACTTTGTTGCTTTCTTTTTAGTTCGCTTCCGTTTTACAACCCTGGTCACGGTCATCTCTGCCCATCCGACGCGCCGTCGTCAGCTTGCAGCGTTCGCGCCGCTCCCTGTTTAGTCTCCAGGCAGATTTGTCCGTCAATATTTACACGCTTGAGGCACAGTTTATTCAGGTATATCTGCCCACATTTCATCACATAAAGGCTGACATTTTCGGCACGGCGGACTGCTCCGGGGTCGTCACCATCCAGACCAGAGCACAGGCGACCGGACCGCATTGATTACATTTGGAAGAGTAATCAATGCGATCCAAGTACACAACATGACCGCTGAAGATGTGTTGCTCGGACTGGTGCTGGCATGAATCTAAACAGCCTGCTCGGGCCCTCCAAAACGCTTCGTGATCCCATGCATTCCACAGATGATGAAAGGCGAAATGATACCGTTGAAAATTCACAACGACGTTGGTTTTTCACTATGGCGCATCAAGACCCCCGCAAATTGTCACATGTGGTCCGTGGCAGTTTGTGGTACAACGCATCGAAACCAAGACCGCATTAGGCACGCGGTACTTCAAACTACGATTGGATTTGATGCCTCGGTCGTAACAGACATGACCGAATTAACAGGGGAAGGGGCAGGCGCATAGCTACATACAGATACGGAGACAGGCACAGGCATAGATACAGAGACAGACACAGGGAGAGATACAGATATAGAGACAGATACAGAGATGGATATAAATACAGATACCAAGGCAAATACGGATACAGATACAGATACAGATACGGAAGCAGAGACAGGTATATGAACAGGGACAATGGCTGCGGCAGGCACAGGGGCAGAGGGCAGGCGCAGGGTTATGAGCAGGAGCAGGGACACAGGCAAAGACCGGGACATTGTCAGAGCAGTTCACCACGCTCAAACTTCCCGCGCAAGCATCAACAGCCTGCGACCACCACCAATCATCAGCCCTGTGGCGATGCATTAGGCGCGTTAATCTGAAATTACGGGTTGCCTACGGGCCTGTCTGCTGTTTGTACGTCCTGATGAATTGTTACGCTCTGAGCGCGCCTGGTGCTTCGCGTATTGGGCTTTAATGGATGGGAGAGTCACAGGTCGACTTTCGTTTCTCATCTGAGCCCGAGAAACACCCATAAATGATTATTCAGAAGTGGTGGTCCGGGCGTATCACAATTCGAGCTTTCCGAGCAGAGCGTTCTTAGCAAGAATCCCCCAATCACGAGATCCTTAGCAGCCCACTTCACGGCCCAGCGGCCTGTCTGGGGAGGTTGCATCGCGCTGAAGACCTGACCTGGCTGACACCAGTTCAAAGCAGAGCATCGCGATGAACAGCAGGATTTGTTTTCAGAACGCCAAATTTTTTTGTCTCGCTTCGCACGGCCGCCGCGACCGGAAACAGCCCATGTCAGTGTAGTTTGACAGACAATGTCGACTAACCGAATCAGCGCAGAATGATCTAGGAGACTTTGGAGGTAGAGTCATGTGTAAGTACGAGTTCGGCGCAGTCATAAGCTGGGTAGAGTCACGGGTTGGCTGTGTGATGGGAACAGTCAGGGGCTGGGTGGAATCATGCGTTGCGCACTGTCGGGTAGAACAAGGGACTGAGTAGAGCAGGGATCTTACCCGCCTCGCTATGGAACCTGCCCACCTCTTTCTGGAACAGAGCTCCTGCTCGCATATCTGTTGAATCGAAAGCTGCAGTCGGATCATAGGCGGCGGAGCAGGGATCTCCTCTCTATGGAACAGAGATCCTGTCCACCTCTTTATGGAACAGAGGTCCTGCCCGCATCTCTGTTGAACAGAAAGCTGCAGTCGGATCATAGGCGGCAGAACGTGGGCGCTGACGGTCTCTTCAGGGAACTGTATTTTTTGCCGATCGAAGTAAGCATCAGATCATGAAACAAGCTCACTTACAGATTTTGGGATACGTTCAAGTCGAAAAGACCATTCTAGATAACATGATTTCCATGGTAACCAGATATGTTCCGGAATGTGTCACCATTTGATTGCGTCATAGCACCTTGCACAAAAAACTAGGGGGGTTTGGGTCTTAAGAAGGGCATGGTTCTGAACTGCACCGAATGATCTTTAAGACGGCCATCTCAGTTCCAAACTCCATGCAGCAGCACCGCCCACGCCTCCATCACAATCCTTGGGAAGCCGTCCGACCGACGACTAACCAAGCCGGCGACGTTCCGAAGCCGACTGGAGCGGTGGCCGCAGCGGGGGTGATGGCGCCACCGTCGCCCGGCCGCGGACCGAGACCACGTCTGAGATGCGTGGAACGCCCTCTGGTGGCGACGAGCGGAGCTGTTGCTATGGGGCCCTTGCAATCACTGACAACCCTGCAGCTAGGACCGGTGCCCCCCCCCCCCCCCACGGGACATATCGTCTGCACCGCTTCCGACCGCCAGCTCCCCAGGGCCCTGAGCTTGCAAGTGCGGGCGGGTCCCCTGGGGACCGGTCGGGGTGCGGGAACCTGGAGACAGAATTTCTTTGATGACTGAATATAAAGGATAGGAATTAGCGCCGAAAGACCCCGGAGCCTCCAAGCTGTTTGTGCTGATGTGAGTTGCAGGGATTCGTGCTGGCTAGACGACCCTTACTTAGCTGAGCTCCTATCTTGGAGTTCTGGGTGAATTAGGGTGCCCTATTGATTTCTTTCTTACGAACAAGTTGTCTCCGTTGCCTTCAGAAGCGTCAACCAGCAGCAGATAGGATGACCTTTCCAATGACCCTTCCACCCAGCAACTAACAGCGAAGGTGGGGGCGCTCGGCGAAGGGGGGGGGGGGCGCCAAGGTCGAATGGCTAGCACCTTCGGCTCCCACGTTACGTGCGAGTTCAGGTCCCAGTTGTGCCGCGTCACCGACCGTTAATATGACCTCTGCAGTTGCTGGTACTCTGCAGTTGCTGGACAAAATTGAGTCGTTGAACATGCACTACAGTAATGGGACTGCGAGTCCGGAATGCTAGCAATCAAGTATACCTAGCGCAGAAACAGGTTAAAGTTCCTCGACAGCAAAAATTACGTTTTAGGGCTGTTTATCTCTTTGTAGCTGAACTGGAACTGGGGTATGAACTAACGTCGCTGCACCGATGAAACCACACCGTTGCCCGATTTTGTCTTCTCATCAGACCGTGCTGCAAAGAAATTCGTGAATCAACATTACGTGAAGCAATGTTGAGTTTGTAAATCTCCATAATAGTCAACAAAACGTCGCTTTGCATAAAAGGGCTTCAATGAGACCGGTTTATCAGCGGCGTCAGTTTCAAGTTAATGTCGCGGGGAAAAGGCATCTGAGCTTAAGGTGGAAGGATAAAAGTCGCACTACAAAATGCTTTCCCGACGTGTTGTGTCATCTCCCATATCAGGAAATAGTTTTGAATTGCTGAGTCAAGTTAATCCATTGCATCCTCCATGGCGACGCCATTACGAGGAACGAGCAAAGATGATGGTTGTGTGTGATTGCTAGCTTTTACTTACATTCTTATTATATTACAGCTGACTCATCATTGGAGGGATGGGGCCAGAACTGTCATAAAATATTACAAATCAGCACCTGTGATTTAAACGCAACTATGTTTTAATTTACTCAATCCGTGCAGAGCCTGGGACACCGGGATTCGAAAAATGTCTCGAAACAAGGGCACCAGGAATTCTTCACCTTTGAGTGATGAATCTTTGTCCGCCGGCAAACAATCTTTCACAGCAAACAATCCTTACTAGGCCTGCGGTAGGTGATAGTTTCTTCATAGATCTCGTCCGAGACGGCACATAGATTTCGGCTGGACTCTACATTGACCTCGTCTGAGACGCTACATCGATATTGTCTGAGAAGTTACATCGATCTCGTCTGAGACGCTCCAGCAATCTCTTCTGAAACGTTACATCGATCTTGTCTGAAACGCCAAATTCATCTCGTCTGAAACGCTGCATCGACCTCATCTGAGATGTCACATCGCGAAAACGATGCCCGACTGATATGCCTGACGACAAATCATTCGGTAAGGAAATGACGGCATTGAATGCAATGGCACATGACGGGTTTGAACAGAAGGATAGAGAATCCAGAGGTGCCTGCCAACTGAAAACTTGATGCAAGAAATACCAATTTGTCATCGTTGCCCTTTCTATCTTTTGCAGGGTCGCAGGACGCCAGGAATGCGGCCTTCTGGCTACACCACTGTAAACGCGACCGACTTCCCTTCTCCTCATGTTTGGCTCAGGGCGCGTGATGGACCGCACTGGCGTATGAGCGCAGCAGTTGACTTGCCGCTACCCCGACTTTTACGACCGGGCTTTTCTGCCTGGCAAAAAGCTCTTCTGAATTTCCTAATGCAGAATCAGACCGTGTAGCACAAGTACATACGCCAGTGACATTCTGCCGTCGCGCATAATAAGCAACGCAACACGTGAACCGGACGCATACGTCTGTTGGAGCCTTCCCGTACTCCAGCTGGCATTAACGTTGAGCTGGACCAGGGAATGATTCTGACGGGCGCTCACGCAGCGAAATGGCGGTAACGATCATCAACGAATCAATGATTCATCGGGTTGCGAACGGGACAATGTGAACGACACTCGATGTGGCTGGTGCTGCATTTGCCACACTGTCTTCACCACCCTCGCCAAACAGCTGAGTCTTCTGTTTCCGAGCGTGCCCCGGGGCGACCGCCGAGGCGACTGCTCCTGACGGGCGTGACGTGCGCTGTGACGTCACCAGCGCGGTCTGACGTGTGTCGGCCGTGGTCAGGTGCGGCGGCTCCGTCCGGAGGAACCAACGGTGGTTCGCTGATTTCGACCCGGCCTGCCACCAGCCGTGATGGCTACGAAGCTGTGGTGGTCAGCTGGGACGATTTCGACCCGGCCTGCCACCAGCCGTGATGGCTACGAAGCTGTGGTGGTCAGCTGGGACGATTTCGACCCAGACTGCCACCAGCCGTGACGGCTGCGAAGCATCAGTCGGCCGTGCAAGCGGCGGGCGCGCTGTATTAACTCCGATATCAGTAGGAGCTTTGTTGAATATATGATGGAGCAAGCGTAGCAGGGATATTAACTCAGCACGGAATGGATCCCACACAACAGAACAGGCCTGGAATGAGCATGGGTGCGAACGATCGGTGGCAGCCATGCCGACCGGCATCACCAGCAGCGACTTTACAGTTGGACCCACTAAAGGTGTTTGCATTGAGCAATGAGAAGGCAGCTGTACAGGCCGCGGCCAGATCCGATCACCGGGCGCCTGAGCTGTTTGACAGCTACATGTCATGTGCCGACCTGCCGCCAGGCCAGTTTGACGCACGTTTATGTTGCTCTGTTACCAGCGACGGTGAAAACTCTCTTTTGAAACCTTGGTCCGGTGGGGAAGCATAGTTTAATGAAGCGATGTCAACTTCACGCATCGTGCTCAATGCTAACGAATAGTGCACTTTATGTTTGGCGTCAGTGTGTTCGGTGTTACAGTGGGCCAAGGCTCCCAGAAAACACCGTTGTGACGGTGAATATTTTCTTAAATTTAGCTTTATTGGACCCTTTACGCCACTGGGTGTCGGATCAGCTGGTGACGTGTGACAGCTGACGACATGTGACTTCACATGCCACCGAATGGTCCTTGGCGTACATTTATCCACATGCTCTTTTGACATGCCTGTAAACCTGCCTCATGTTCGAAGCACACTGAAGCGTCCATAAACCGTCAACGAGTGAACAAATTGCACTAAGAGTCAGCTCCCAGCTGCCCGTCGTCTGCCCTTATGTGTTTTCCAGCTGCCCCTCTTTTGATCTGATGTGACTTCCAGCAGCACATCTTTTGCTCTTATGTGTCGGAAGTCTGGTGTATGCCCGTATTGGGCTTAGGCTGCCTCCAATTTTTCACAGTTTTATAAGACGTTTTGAGCCATCCGTTCGTATTAAGTGTTTGAGCGGATGTCAAAATCGAAATTTTTACGAATGTTGAAGTCGTAGTTTGTCGAATGCCTGAATAAACGAGCAATCTTTTTCAATATAGGTGTTTAGGATCATAAGCTGAATGCAACTCAATCGTTCTGCATCCTCTGGCTTAGCCGTGGAGCTGAGCAAAGTGGCCCGGTCATACAACCAAACGAATGAAATTCCTGGTGACGTCTTTCAGAACAAAAACATAAAGCTGTACCACGAAACACTAGTTTACATGTACACATCACTTCCACACTGGGCTGCAAATGCGAGGGCATGTTGCAGTCGACAAATGTACATTTAATTGGGACAGCAAGAGAGTCATCCTAGCGACTGAAATCTGCCAATTCACCCCACTGCAAAATCCACCCCAAAGGTAACTTAGAGTCGTTGTGAAATTCGACGACCACAAGGGAATTCGTGGCATGCCACTGTTGCAGGACAATCCTGACAGGTAGCCAGCACCACACCATTTAATTATATTGGGCGAAAAATACCAAACCAGCACAATACGTGGCCTAGTGTAATGGTGACGTTAACATACAGACGTTAAACCAGCATTCTATTATGGGCTACCCTACTGGGTTTAACTTCCTTGGTCAACAGCCAAGTGAGAACAGAAAGGTGCTGACATGAACATGGTCAGCAGTAGTAAAGGCGGCGGTCAGTCTTGTCACTGTCGCATGGCATGTTTATTGTCACACACAATGATCATATCATGTCATCCGGGAAAAACCTGACATGCTCATTTCACTGCGGGCTACGTTACCGAGTTTATTCCAGTCCCCGAGCATGCATTTCACGAGTCATTGTCACGACATCAACAGACAGCTATGGAAGTCTGGGGATTGCGGAATCCTGCATGGGTGCGATATGTTTTAGATCAACAGCGGTTTTTTAAATGGTGGTAGTTGCTCTGTAAAAGTTTGTTGGGAATAGGAAGACGCGGTGCATTACATTTTTATAACAAACTTTGCTTTAAGCTTTTCGTTATCCAGGGTTTCAACTTCGATGTTTCAGTTAAACAACAAATCGGGAGTAAATACTGAGAATATCATACAAAAATCTGAAAAAGTTAGCTGCAAATCCTGCTTAGATGCACCAGTGCCCGTTTTAGCATTAGTCTAGTGCACAAACAAGCATAAAGGGAACATTTAGGAATGGTTTACAAACATTGCATTAAAAAACAGTGCCACATCACAACTTTATATTTCAAGGTCACGCAGTAACACAAACACATTCGCACGAATGCACGATTGCCGAGTAAACACATGAAGGCTAAGCAAATTCACGATTGCAAGGTCAGTGCATACCTGTCATACCGTTTGCATGCAGGATAATGAAGCCATCGCCAACAACAAAGACATAAAGGCCGTCAGGCAGCGAGAGCTGTCGAAAGCATGGTGTGTAACGTCGGGGTGCGGCCTTCATTGTAGACGGATTCCATAACCGAGTTAATATCGGCTGAGTCACAGCTACTCAAAAGAGTAAGATCGCTGATTCCACAATGATTTGGCGAGTCAGGGATCGCATGAAATCAGAAACAGCGCGGAAGAACTGAAGATATCCATGCGTCAGGCCTCACGAGCCTATACTTTGATGGGCATGGTCAATTTCCACATTTATGCCGAAAATTGATCCCACAACCTTCTCATGCAACCACCGTGAACCTTGATAACCGTTCTAAGCTCTGACTCTAAGGTCACTGGTGTTCGTTTGAGATCAGTGACCTTGTTTGACCTTGAAAGGTTCATGGTGGCCAAAATTACAAAAAAAAACTCCTTTGTTTTTTCATTTGAATGCGTATCAAGGATTGCGCTAGGCGATATATCCTTAAAAATCAACTGGGCGACATCGGTCATTTTACGTCAATGATCTGTCATGATCTTTATCTCATGTCCATAGAAGATGCATAATGCAGTTCCTGTTATCAATAAATTCGAGATGAGCACCGGAAACTACTCATTACAGAAAGCCGTAGAGTAATAAAGCAGGTTGGTTTTGAAATGAGTCTAACCCTCATTCCTCACTCTAAGTCAATGACATTTGTTCATTCAATTGTTTTGCTGCCCGGGAGCCTTTTCCAGAATTTTTTGACTTTATCTCCATTGTTGGATCAGATTCAGCGATATCCCAGAAACTATCTTCGCTGAATCCATGGCCTGAATTTGACTTTTCGTAGTCCTGCGACCTTACATGGTGCAACTACATTTCGGATACCAAACGATCTGCTATTCAATTGTCTACAGCTATGCAAACTTTGGCACGACCACGTCTCGCCGTTCGGCAATCGCTCCGGAAAAAAAAAACATTCCGAGGGAGCGATTTTGACCCCCCACTCGAGCGCTTGTTAAAAATTGCAAATATATCACCGAGTCATAATCACATATCAGACAGTTTATTCAGTAGAAAAACCTGACGCTGTGAGCTGGTTGCTGATGGTTGGTCGACCCCTCGTTTGGCTGTTTATGACCTGGCTGGCTGGCTGTATGACCAAGAGTGCCGGCTGAGCTGGTGCTTGGTGCTTTCGTCTGCCCAACCGAGTCATGCTGCCATGGTTCTAGTCGGCCCGTGACGCACTGTGCGCCTTCAGCGCGTGACATGTGGCCTTTTGTGGGGCCGGCGGTATCTGCGTCCGCGCGCTGAAATGCTGTTTGGATGGCTCCAACCGCCACTGACATCTGAAAGACATGACCAGGGGCGTGTGGAGCGTTTGACTGATGAGGAAACGGTTGCACAAATATCAAACTTTCACTGAAAAGCTAGTTTCACCACACTGCAGGCATTCGATATTCCTGCATTATGTGAAACACCGGAGCATGCTGTCAATAAAGTTCTTCTTTTAGCTTTTTTAAATAGCAAGCATGTATTTGCATGCGTATTAACTCATTTACAATTATTTTAAGGAGCGGCGCAAGTGCCGGCGGTGCTCTCCGCAACCTGTCACATCGCACAGCTATTAGCATAGTAGCTAACAACCTCCCCAAGGTTATGGATGAGCGTAGATTACTAAATACAGTTACTAGTCAACACTGACGCCGATGAAAGAGTATCGAATCATAAGTACCCATAGCACTACCCAAGTTTGTTTAGGATATCCGCTGCCCTTCGAATTCATAGACACTTGAGAGATCCCTTCGGACTGGGCTGTAGTCGATGTGCCTGTATCGGTGGTGTTCAGTACTCATGGTGAACTGGCAGGTGGCTGTCCACCCGTAACCATTCTGACAGGGCAAACCCCACCCGCTCCGTTCCGGGCGTGGCATTTGCGTGCCCTGCGGATCATTTGCAACGCAGTGCGCTGAATCCTGCACCGTTGTGATATCACGTAATCTCGTGAACGCAGTTCACCCTTTTCAGGAAGCGTCAAACTGGACACCACGGTCGGTATCCGCATTCCACGTGGCATTTTAGCTCGCGTTTGGCATTTTCTACGTCGCACTGCGTCGCATTCCGCGGCATTACGTCAGCAGCTGGGGACGGGAAGCCACGTGCCTGCGGCACAGCCTGTCCGCCGATGTGCCCCCAGAGCCGCAGCGCAAGCGGCCTACACACGACCGCGGGCGCGCCCTGGGCCGGCGCCCGTGTGCCTGGTGTGACTCTGCGTGTGAAAATATAGCCGCACGCACACAGGCTGCGGTCACATGCCGGGACCTGTGAACCGCGCGGGACATCCCGGCGAATTATTGAAGTCATCACCCGCGTGTTTTTCAGCACTGCGGTCGCATGGCAGGGACCGTTGAACCACACGGGACATCCCGGCGAACTATTCAAGAGTCATCACCCGCATTTTTTCAGTCACGCCAGATGTGGCCAGCCTGCTGGTCATGCAGGTATATAAAAAAAAATGGCAAAGTGCCCCATTAAGAGTATGCGCGTTTCCACAAGGTCAGTCATTCTGCAAAAAAGGGAACTTGGGTTTTAAGACCTGCATATAACTCGCATGAAAGTTGTTTGCAGTCGTACCATGCCGAGGGTGAAGTAGTTCTGCGTCATTTGACTTGTGGTGGGAAATTTAACGCGCCAAGATTGAGAAAGGTCGCAGTACCTTTCTCAGCACTTACTACCTTGCACATCTTTGCGGTCTTATTTCAGTTGTGAAGGTAGTAGGTTACTTGGCCACACATGCGCATTTTCCGTATCTTCAATCTACGGAATAGAGGGGGGATGTTACTCAAATGGGTGTAGCGTCTGCTTTGCGCCGCGCGCTGAGTCGCGGCTGGGCCCTTCGAGAGCACGATGGTTCCCATGTTAATTAGGCTTTGGAACGCATATTCTCACCTCAAAGTTGACGGTGACATCACCCAAGACTCACAAAGTAGACGACATCCAAAATCACCTTTCATCAAATACCGTCGTATCGCTCAAAATGCAACTTCCTATGACGGGCTGATTCAAAACCGAGCAATTCCTTTCCATTACCTTCTCTCGTTTCGGAGTTGCATGGATGTCAAATCCGATGCGGTGCCTTGCATCCCATAATTAGTAGCCTGGCAGTGAGCGAGGCTGATGTCGTCGGCCCCCACGAACTTGGCGCTGGACATCGGTGTGGCACATCGGTTCCCACGCAAAGTACGTTGAAAGAAGTTGCTACCCCTAAAATGACGGTGAAAACATCCCATGCAAGCTCAGAAGTCGTGGAATACCTACGGTTGAAACGTTTTTGGGGTGACAGCATATCCTCCCCAGCCTAACTTGCATGATAATAGGCATGTTATGTGTTCAAGTACCGTTCATCCTAACATCGGAGAAGTCGCAGGGACCGACAAGATTAGGCCCGTTGACTGCCATATCTCTATCGGACATAAATCTTCCTAGTCATGCCGTGCTTAACCCTTCATTCCGCACCGTTCTTTCCCCGGGTAAGTCTCTTTTTTACGCTGTAATAATTAAGCAAGATTTTGATCCTAAGCAATGTCTGAGCGAGAGGCAAATACTACCTGCCAGTGCTTTTATCATAACAGTCCACCCCTGCTATAGTAATACTGTTGTACAACGCTGGGATGCCTATAAAACAAAATGCGTAAAAGCAAAATCCAAGAATACACTTTGGTCTAACAAAAAGCCGATAAACGTGATCCGGAAGTATTTTTGTTCACCCGCCATGCAGGTATTTGTCATTTCATGCCTGTCATGTGTCTCATGGAGCGGCGTTCCCAAGCGTAAAATGACGAATAGGAACATAATGATAAAAAGAACGCTCGTTCAACAAACTTCACCTGCTATTTTGGTAGGCCTGATGAAGAACGGTGGGTCTCGCCTTTGTTCATATCAGTGTTTATGCAAATCCGATATATTACCTTATCAGAACCAAGTCCAATAACGCTAGCGGGAAAAGGGCTACAGCATACTTTACAGTAAAAAATGAATGTGACACTGAGTGATGTGTTCATGTACCAGCGCTAACAGTGCAGACATTTTTCTTTTATTTCCATGGCACGAGGATTCTTTATGCTGCCGCTTGTCTTGGTGTGGGCGGGGAGGGGAGAGGCAAGCTCAGAGGACCATTGTGGGTGGAGGGACGCAGCTCAGGTTTGAGGGCCCAGGCCCCCTCAAAGGAAATGAAGTGACGCCCTCAGGCCGTCGTCACAGAAGCACAGTTTCACAAAGTCTGTGCCTGCGGGAAGGCGAATAGAGAAAAATGGCTAAACCTGCCCGCACCAAAAATATGCATTTCTCCGTGACTTTTGTCCACTTTCTTCCCAAAATTGGGGAAGAAGCTGGAGCCCTCACCAGCAGATTCGGAAACTACACCGCCGCGTCATTGATGGTATATTCATTCCGTCGCTAGGTCCTCCCCTGGAATGGACACGCGCCCTGGTGACCGGTTGGATACCCTTCGCTCGGGTAGGGGGACCAATTTAACCACCTGAGATCTCAGGACCTAAGATAGCTAGGGGCCAAAATCCCCAGGGTGTATTGGTGTGTACATGAACTCACTTAGGTCAAATTTTGAGGTTCCCTTGGTCATAAACTTCGGCTCAAATAAGATCAAGCAGGGTAAGTCCCTTTTTTACGCTGCAATAATTAAGCAAGATTTTGACCTAAGCAATGTCTGAGCGAGAGGCAAATACTACCTGCCAGTGCTTTTATCATATCAGTCCACCCCTGTTATAGGGGTGGACTGAAGGCAAACCCCAGGCTGGTCTCATAAGTATCCCCAGAACTTAGATGCCTGTTAAAAGGAAAGGGTCACACGGTCATTGAATGTCAATGACTTTGTTCAACCTTTTGAAGGTCGTGGTGACCAAAATCAAGCAAGACTGTTTTGAGTTTTGCATTTGAATAAGCAACAAAGGTCACGATAGCTAGCATGTTTCTAAAAAAAACAAAATATTGACCTGGGTTATTTTTGGTCAGTCACCTTTTCTGGTGTTTAAGAAGTCCAGCTAAGATGTATAATGCTGTTCCTGAAATCAGTCAATTCGAAATGAGCACCAGATACTACCCCATAGGTAAGTGGAACCTGGCCTGGCCCCAGGTCAATAGAATTTGTTCATTCTGTTTTTGTGCTGCCAAAAAAGTATCTCATGGATGCATGGCTTCGTCTAACGCTCCGTTGTTGCATCAAGTGAAGGATTCCGTAGAAATTGGCGTCGCTGAATCCATGGCCTGACTTTGACCTGCTGTAGGTCAGCGACCTTACAAGGTACGTCTAAATTCTGAAGTCGGACGATCCACTACTCAATAGTCTACTGTTATGCAAAATTTGGCGTGACTTCGCGGCGCCGTTCAGAAACAATTCCGGAAAAACCCTGGGTCAATCTGACCCCCGCACGAGCGCGTGTTAACCATCCGTTTCTTAGCGGGGAGTTTTCTCTTCCGTATGACAGCTTGCCGATACCAATTATCATTCAGTTGTCCTCTCAAGAGATATTAGGTTACCCACCCGGTCAAGCTGCAGCGTGGACCCAATTCCCTGTGAGAATGTTCCATATTTGGGGATACTGATGCAAACATCAGATATGATGAAATTAGCTCACTTACAAGGGATAACTGTTTGATACGTTTAACTGAAAAGACTGTTCTGGCCAACACAATTTTGTATTCAGTAAATATGCTCATCAACGCGTCGTTCGTTCTGGAACATTTGTATGACGTTAAGGTGCTGCCAAACTGGTCGTGCAATATTGCCACCTTAGCACTCACTTGCAGTACTTCAATCTTCCGAGAAGTGGCCGCGGCGGTGCTGGAAGTGTTTGCGGTACCAAATATCGGAGAGAGGCAGTGCGTCATGTAACGCTTGTTCTCCGGACACATATCTGAAGCAATACGAGGTAATGACCTATGAACCAGATAGCCAGTATGTCACACCTTCCAGCTCTCAGTCAGCCTGAACCCTGGACCTACCCGACGTGCTCTACTTAATAAGCCTGCAGTAAAAAACTGCGTACGCCGCTTGTTCGAGCTTGTCTCCGAAAACGACGTCTTCTGGCAGACAACACAAAGTACTTGTGAAAACTGTGCATTTATGGTAAAGCGTGAACCGTACGGCAGCGAAAACGACGAAGAAAAATGGAGGCCCCTTAGCAAACACCAGCAAGTGGAGCGAACCCTCGACGTATAAAGGATGTGTAGCCAATTCGGGCAGAACCACCAAACGTATCGACGATGTCTTCTGCCTGTCAGCCCGCCTTATATCGGCGCCGTCTCCGATGTAGTTACGGCGCATGCGCACACCGTACGGGTCCGCAGCGCGCAGACGCAGTGCAGAGATGCGTGGTGGCGCGCGGTCCCCTCACGCTTGTCGTGGCGGCTTTCGAGAGACTCATTAATAGTGGAATCCGTTGCGTCAAGTTCTAAATACTACGTTAGCATGCACTCGCATGCGGCCAGCCAGCTGGTCATAAATATCGCACAACCACAGACATTGCGCTTGCGGATGGTTCGCTTTGACATTACTGCACGTGGGATTCCCTGTCGACCTGCCCGCCGTAAACATGCGTCAGTCTAAGGGAGCGGGCTGAGTCATTTATCGCCGCACAGCCCCCCCCCCCCCCCTTCCTCTATTCTGCGCTCTCGATCACTGGACCGTCTGGCCCAACACCAACGAGCTTGCTTTAATATTATTGTAAGATTAAATGCATGGGCAATGTTGGACTGGAAGAGCAGGATGTACACGGAAGCAAATCATGTTGGTCTGCACACCAAACTCGGCTTGTCATTACAAATTTTAATGCAACAAAAGGGCAAGAGCTTAAAAAATGTGTTTGCTGATTAAGGTCTGTACGACGCGGAACAGGCAAGACGGTTATGCAAACCCCGGGATGGTAGGTATCTGACACAAATATTAGGCCGACAGTGATGAACAATAAACGGCGTAAAATATATACGTTGCGTGCATAGCCAGTGCACGTTTGTCATATCTCCCAGGTACCAGAAATGGATTAATTGACACATTTAGTGGCATTCTTAGAATATCGAGGATGCCATTCTGTAAATATGTTAGCTTAGGCTGCAATACTTAATCAGTGATTAACCAGTACTTAACCAGTCTTAAGAAGAACTCGTTGTAGCTGTATGGCTGCCACAATGATTCTTTGAAATTGAAGAGTAAGATCATTAAACCGGTACCCATTTCAGAGCAATCTATATTGGTAAAAGTACTGTCGCCCAGCCGCCCAGCCCAGCCAGTCCAGCCTGAGCATATGACCATGAATCAGACCACAGCCTGTCACCGTACGCCCACCGTTGCCAGTGACGGACGGGTTGGGGGTCAACAGGTCACGGGGATGACGCATCGAAGTGTATGCCGCGAGGCGTCAACGAGGGTTAACAGTCAAAGTTTTGCGTGTTGTCGGACGGTGAACAGTGTCGCTTCGGGTGAGTAGGGTTGCGTCAGACGCTTCTAAATACTAGCTTTGTTAGGCGATTTAAAAAATGAAAATTGTTTTGGTGTCGGTTTTGATAGCATGCCGCGTTTGGAAGCGGTCTCAAAAGCGGACGAAAATTAAGAAAAAGCTAATGTGGCTGACGCGATGTGATGAAGTGGTAATTCCTAGGTTGGGGATTAACATTCCAGATATCGTATCCCGCTTTTTCCGACCGAACAGTCACCGGTCACCTGCAAACTAATTGGCCAACAGTGGACAAAAATGTCTCGCGACCTCGTTTTGCAAAATCGCCAGATGCAAATCACCGTTGTCAAAAATTGATACAATGCATTTTGAGGTCAGCCTCGCACTTATTGTTTATCGATAATTCGTTTAACAAGAAACAGCTTAATGTGGCCGTTCAATATTTCCTTTTAACGGAAAACAGGAATTATCCAATGCCGTTCACAGCTACACCTTTTTAAGACTTAAAACCCTCCTGTTTTCGGGCTTGATGCCCGCGAACTTATCCCGAATTTTCGTGGCCACTCAGAGCTCCATAACGCAAGAATACGGCTTTCTCATTGCCATGTAGTGATCAAGATTGAGGAAGACATGCTCATCGAATTATTAGTGTCTCGCGTACGTCACAACGATTACTGACATCAACGGATATATAAGATGTAAGTTGGTCCTCGGCCAATTTAATGCGTTGAGTGCAAGTTTGGGACAAGAGCTACGTTTTGCGCTACATAATGCAGGAATTTGGACACGGGTAGAAAATATGACGAAACTAAGGCTGGGAAATGAAAAACCTAAAGTGAGTGTCTCACCGCTGGGACGTATTTCAAAAATATACTCTACTGAAACCTCGGCACCAGCTACGTATAATGATAACAGCGGATAGTGTCAGTGCAGCACTATGAAATGGAATGTTTGACATTTGGGGATGTTGAAATAATCATCATTTATGGTGAAATAAGCTCATTTATAACTATTGGTATAGTTTTTAAGTAGAAAAGACTGCACTAAAAAAATAATTTCTCTGTTTAGTAAAAATGTTCCTTGATTCATCATTGTTTGAATGAGTCTTCGTACCCCACACAACATTGATTTCGAGCCAATTGACGACAGTTGTATCTGGAAATCAGGCTCACGAACGTCAGATATGAACGATTCGACCATAATATTTTCATTGGCCTTGGTCGCTGCATGGCTTATAAAATGGCAGGATCTGAATGACGTTATAATGACGTTATGAACGCCAAGTTGACCTGGAAATACTCCCCCGAAATGCTCTCTCAATTTTCGCGGGCGTGTGGCTCAGAAACTAAAACGATGTAGGTCTTAAGAATGACAGAGCTATGAACTGCACCGAATGTTTGTAAAGATGACTATTTCAGCCTAAAATTGCGCACAGATATGGAACGATCCCTTTGTGACATAAATAAGTAATAGGTTTTAAATACTTTCGAGTTCAATCAACAATGTCAACGCTTTGTAATAGCGCTACGCTGCATCCCTACAGTCACGAAAGATGTCGTCATGACAACGGCAGAATCTGCTGGGAGCAGCTCTCAGCTGTCACTGAATGACGTCATTGGTACAGAGGACGGCAAGGGCCATTCGCCGAGAATGGCCCTTGTTTAATTGGTTGAATGGTTGGAGTTTAAAGCAGTGCCTCACGATAGACCATATGATGCTTCATTTCCCAAAGCTTCAAAAAAACTATTGTAGGTAAACACCATGGGGACAAAATGAAAACCATAGTATCAGGCTGTCGTCATCTCAATGCCTCTACACGCGTTTTCGCGATTAAGCCGATTGACGTCACCGGGGGCACACTTTCATGGTCTTTTAAAACTTCCCTTTCAATGAAAGTGAAGCAATCCATGGTCTTATGGACATTCTGTGAGCAGAAAGCAGAAATTCCGTGGTATTCCGAAGGAGTTTTCAGAAAAAAACTGGTATTAATGTTCACATGGTTCGTATTTGATTGAACAAGAACTGAAAAATAAAGGTGTCACACGTCTTTTCACACGCGCCTGGGTGGCCGCCTAGATACCCTTCGCTCGGCTGGCTGGGGTGTCAGTCGGACCCCGCCCCAGAGATCCCAGGAACGAAGAAAGTTACAGACACCAAAATCGTAGGGTGTCTTGACCTGTACATGAACTCACTTAGACCAAAGTTTGAGCTTGCTAGGTCATTACTTCAGGTCATATAAGGTCAAAGAAGGTCAAATTCCAGGTTGGTCACCAAAGCGCCCCCGGAACCTAGAAAACTGTTTCTAAGCAGAGTGTCAAAAACCCATTTGATGTCAATGACCTTGTTTGACCTCTGGAAGGTCATGGTGACCAAAATCATACCAGACTGCTCTGAGTTTTGGATTTGAATAACCGACAAAGATTACGCTATGCAGTATGTTCATAACACAAAATGTCGACTCGGGTCATCCTAGGTCGATGACCTTTTCTGACTTCTAGGAAATCAATGGAAAATGTATCATGCGGTTCCTGCTGTCAATAAATTCGACATGAGCACCACAAACTAGCCCCTTCCACAAGCCCTGGAGTAATTCATCAGGATGGTTGTGACCTTGGTCTGACCTCCCTATCTGACCTTAGGACAACGTGATTTGCTCATTCAATAATGGTAGTACCTACGAAAGCATCTCAGAGATGTACGGCTTCGTCAAGCACTCCGTTATTTTATCGGATTGGACGATTCCCTAGAAATTGTCTTCGCTAAAACCATGGCGTGACTTTGACCTGCCATAGGTCAGTGACCGTACAAGGTACAGCGCAGTTTCTCATGTCAAACGATCTGCTCTTCAATAGTCTACACCTATGCAACATTTGGCGCAGCTGTGCCGGGCAGTTCGGAAACTGTTTTCAAAAAACCTTCAGGGGGGTCAATTTAAACCCCCGACCCCAGCGCGTGTTAAAAAAGGTTTAAGTTCATTGTAATGAGAGTCCGTTGTTTTGCATTGCATTTTGAACTAAGATGTCTATTATGAAGATCATTCCGTGCCGTTCTGAGCCAGGTCCTTGTTGAGAAACCCTCTGGTTTGTAATCTTCACGCCTACGAGTATGTGCAGACTACTTCGCGCAAACTTCTCCGTGCACACTGTTTCAAGGCCGCACATGCATACGTCATGGGAACACGACCCAAATACTACCACCTCAGCATTTCGCCGTGTGATTCCAAATACTGGGGTGTACTTATTGTACACTTCAGTAGGTGTGCCAAGTATACTCATTGGTTATGTGGTGCCCAAGGTCAGAAAAATTTGATCATTAGGGTGTTCGTGTCTTGTGCATATCAGCACGATTTCTAGTCTTCAACCAATAAAATGTGTTCAGTGCAGGTGTCGAGCATCAGCTACATTTTGTGCCATATAATGTCGAAAGTTCTGCAATGGTGCAAATTATTACAGATGCAAGACTGGGATCAAATAACTTAAGAATAGCTGCATAACCGAGCATGTGAATGTAAGCAAACAGTGTAATGCCACGGGCGTATGTGCAATAACACTGCGAAACATTTTCAGACATTCAGTCAGACATTTTAAATCATTATACTGCAAAAGCTAGATAACAATCACGCATTCTTTCTGCGGCGAAATAGAAAGTCCCGCGGGAGGCGCGTTCTTTCCGCACTGATGTGACGTAAGCCCGCAACTTAGACTACCGAATTATGTGTTTCAACAGGCATACACAATAACGGTAATGTAACTGAGAAATGATGCGTTAAAGTGGATTTGATCAAACACGATCTAAACGCAGGTCCCAACATAGTTTAATCCAAAATGCAAAACCAAATTTGCGTTATAATTTAAAACTATAAAATTTAAAGTGATATATAGCTCTTGTGCCATACCAGTCTTTTACAACATGCACAGCGCCGAAGATGAACATTGCCAACTTAGAAACTGTACGAGCTATATCTGAAAATCTGAAAGTAAGACCGAGCTCAAAGTATCACCATTTTTCCTTTTAGATGAGATTAGGTCAAAATTCGAGAGATAGAGTGTTACTAGCCTGTCGACTTAGGGTGAAAAGCCACGCCACTGATCCATGTTTCAGTGCGTTAGCGCCATCCATCCAAGTTTCACTGCGTTACGTCTCGCATCCCACAGATCCTGGCTTCATCGTCTCGTCACTGCTGAAAACGAACCAAACCGGACGTCAACTCAATCTTACGTAACAGAGTTCGCTCTTCTTCCACTCAACACTACACGGACATCATGAGACGCAATGAAGGTGAGAGCTGGTTGACGACGATCGAGCGGAGCTCGAGTGTCAGTAAGGCGCCAATGAGTATTTCTAGATCTTCCATAAATACGAAACCACCATAAGCCATAAACTCCTCTCATAAAGGCTAACATAAGTTGGGTCTGTTTGAGCTGGTTTGTTTCTATCACTTGGACCGTTAAAGTCGTGCGTGTATGGAATGAATATGTGGTCACGAATTACTGCTCATATTGACCTTAGCGGATGTTCCTCGCAATGAACAACTTACTGTTCAATTCCAGTAACTGAAACGAAACCTGAAATATTGTAGGCCATACACTTTGTCCTTGTTTATAACACCGTTTAAGAAACCTGACGTGATTATATACCCCTACTGCTGTCTTGCATTCTATGATCCCACATAAGACCGGCGTTTTGGACAATTGTTGCAGCGTAGGCTAAAAATTCTTAAGAAAGGAAACGGACTAAACAAATATAGAGGGAACGCCTCCACCTTCTACGCATCTGTCATAAAAAAATATTTTGCGCACGCCCAACCTATTTGAAAACCAAGTGAGAATGGTCTTTCTCATTGCTGCATTTCACTTACGAGTTTAAATGCTGTTGAAATTTGTGTTGACACAGGTTGCTATGCGGAGCATTTGAGCAAGTGAGGAGTGGAAAGAATTTAACTTTGAAGCTTAAAATAGACAGGCCGTCGCATACAGAAAACTTAAAATTTGAGTCGATCTACATGAAGGAGATTGCATTGATGCAGAGCTCTTGTACTCAGGATCTTTGCGTTATTGATCGGCAACAAATCAGACGAGAGGTGATGTTACACGCAACACGCTGGAGCGTCATGCACTGGTAGTAGTGCCAATCTTCGCGAATTTACCGAGATCCCACAAAAAACGAGACTTGTGTGGGTTTCTATGACACCCGAGATGACCCGTCTTTTTAGGCGCGTGGCTGGCGCCACTCCTGCTGCTAGGCACGCTGGGAGGCGCCTCTGTCCCCACTGGGCTGGACATTAAGCTGCTGAAGGAGGTGACGTCGGGTACGGTGGCCAACCACGTGATCTCACCGTTCCTGATGTCGCTGCTGATGTCGCAGGTCTGGCTGGGCGCCAGAGGTGCCACTAGAGCCGAGGTGAGGCCCCAGTTGGCTGATCTTCATTAAGGCCTACCATCTACACTGGTTTCGGGCACATGTGCCAGTCCGGAACCAGTGCATATGCCACCAGACCCGGTCTCATGCGTCAACTTATCGCAGGACATACAGCGTGACTCACCGCACTGTGATCTTTATTGATTAAATGCGGAGGGGAGATATGACAACGTTTGTCTGTGTGCTGCACACAGATGACGCCTGTGCTGGGAATGTCCGGCCCAAAAGACACATCGTTCCTCCACGGCTACCGCTCGGCCTTGGCGGTCCTGTCTGGAGCCAGCAATGGCGTCACGACGTCAGTGTACAACAGGATCTATCGCAAGCACAGCTTCAGTGTGCGCCGCACCTTCAGCGACCTTTTAGCGCGCTACTACGGAGCCGGAGTGGAGGTGCTACCAAGAGACGCCGGGAAGGCCGCTGAGGTCATCAACAACCAGGCGTCGGTGGCAACGCGCGGACACATCAAGGACCTGGTGACAGGTGGCGACCTCAGCAACGCTGTACTGGTGCTCTTCAGCGCCGTGTATTTCAAGGGCACCTGGCTTTATCGCTTTGAGAAGGGCGGACAGAAAACGTTTTTGACACCGCGCGGCGATCGGCCGACAAACATGATGAAGATGAAGGCGGGGCTTGGTTACACCAGCCGACCACACTTCGATGTCGTGTCGTTGCCGTACCAAAACAAAGATTACAGTTTGCTAGTGCTGCGCCCGCACAGTCGCTCGCTGGCTGCCGTTGCCAGGCTGCAGAAGTCTCTGGACGGCTTGGACGTGTCCCGGTTATACAGCCAAATGAGTCAGCGGTTAGTCCGTGTACTGATGCCGCCCTTCAAGATCGAGGGCCGCTATGAGCTGCCCACCCACATGCAAAACCTAGGCATCCGGAGAATTTTCCAAAGGCAGGCGGATTTCGGCGGCATTACGTCGCGAAACATCTTTGTCAGCAACATCATCCACAAGGCGGTAATGGAGGTGAACGAGAATGGTACAACGGCTGCGGCGGCGGGAGTGGTCGTTGTCAGATATTCGCGTCCCATTATCGTGAACTTCATTGCAGACAGACCATTTTTCGTATTCCTCTTCCACAAGCGTGAAAAAATCACCTTGTTTGCTGGATTGGTGGCTTATACTTGAGGGGCTATCATGCTCGTTGGGTTCGCTCTTGTACCGTATCTATCCGTTATTTTGTTTTATTTTTAACCTCCAGCAGTCTCTGGTTCTTGTTTCCGTTCGAATCGCATATTTCCATAGGTGCGGGTTTTGATGCTGGTGTTAGTGGACGCACGGAAAACGCATTGACGTAAGCTGAGCTGCTAATAAATGAAGTCTATTGAGCGGGTTATTTGTGTACCAGAATGTCGGCTCCATGAGGACTGAAAGTTTCTCGTTGATGCATGATTTCGGACTTGTCCAAGAAGTACTTTACTCCATTGTTTAACGTGTATTCTGCTCTTTCGAAATAGTCTCCTTCCGGGTGCACTGAATGCGCGTCATTATGCCCCTTTTCGGCAGAAAATGCTCTACCTGTCATTGAGATAACAATTTCTTATTATGTAATGAGACGCCAAGTATGCCACCCGAAGCTTCTCTGTATTTTAGCAGCTCCTCACGCTCCACAGCATCTCCCCGAAGTGCCTTTACCCTCCCTTGTCTGCGTACGGCGACTGCCGACCGCCGGGGGCCGCGAGCGGGGGCGGCCCGCG